>NC_083102.1:78943925-79543925 GCF_949774975.1 Lagenorhynchus albirostris | reverse complement strand
ACAGACCTAAATGTAAGACCAGATACCATAAAATTCCTTGAGGAAAAAATAGAACATTCTTTGACATAAATCACAGCAGTATTTTTTTGGATCTGTCTCCTAAAACAAAGGAAATAAAACCAAAAATAAACAAATGGGATCTAATTAAACTTAAAAGGTTTTGCACAGCAAAGGAAACCATCAACACCACAAAAAGACAACCTACTGAATGGGAGTAAATATTTGCAAATGATATGACCAATAAAGGGTTAACATCCAACATATATAAACAGCTCATACAACCCAACATCAAAAGCAAACAACCCAATTAAGAAATGGGCAGAAGAACCAAATAGATATTTTTCCAGAGAGAAAATGCAGATGGCCAACAGGCACATGAAAAGATGCTCAACATTCCTAATCATCAGGGAAATGCAAATCAAAACCACAGTGAGGTATCACCTTATGCCTGTCAGAATAGCTATCATCAAAAAGAACACAAATCACAAACGCTGGTGAGGATGTGGAGAAAGACAATCCTTTGCACTGTTGGTGGGCACGTAAATTGGTGCAGCCACTGCGGAAAACAGTATGGAGGCTTCTCAAAGAACTAAAAATAGAACTACCATATGACCCAGCAATTCCACTCTTGGGTATATAGCAAAAAAAACCCAAAACCACTTATTTGGTAAGACACAGGCACCCCAATGTTCATAGCAGCATTATTTACAAGAGCCAACATGGAAGCAATCTAAATGTCCAACAACAGGTAAATGAATAAAGAAGACGTGGTATATATATGTGTGTGTGTGTATATATAGATATATTTTTTATATATCTATATATACACATTTTATACATAAAATATATACACACAATGGAATACTACTCAGCCATTAAAAAAATGAAAATTTGCCATTTGCAAAAACAAGGATGGACTTGGAGGGCATTATGCTAAGTAAAATGTCAGACAGAAAAAGATAAATACTGTATGTTATCACTCATATATTGAATCTAAAAAATACAACAAACTAGTGACTGTAACAAAAAGAAGATTCACAGATATAGAGAACAAACTAGTGGTTACCAGTGGGGAGAGGGAAGGAGGAGGGGCAATATAGAGATAGGAAATTGAGAGGTACAACCTATTACGTATAAAATAAGCTACAAGGATATATTGGGCAACATAGGGAATATAGCCAATATTTGATAATAACTATAAATAGAGTATATATAACCTTTAAAATTTGTGAATCACTATATTGGACACCCTTAACCTATACAACATGGTACAGCAACTATACTTCAATAAAAAAGAATAAAAAAAAGATTCCTATAGTTAACATACTCACCACTAAAGATCGTCATTCTTAGGCAAGGTACAAATTGTCAACATCCTTTTTTATATTAAATAATCTACTTTTCAGATTCTTCTTTCTCAAAACTGGTTTTACTAATTTCAATTTATAAACAGCATTGCATGCTTATTTATGCCATTAAGATTTTTTAAATTTGAAACTCTGAAAGGCAGACATCCCTCCCACTTTTAGGTTTCCTGATTACACTGACTTTCCATGATTAGAAACAAATTTAGGACCCTAGAAGGGGTAGGGTTGCAAAAAGGGCTCTTTGGGTCTTTTGATGAGTGTTGGTCAGTTATTTTGCAGACTATCCTCAGTTTTAGTTTGACATTTTCTCATGAGTAGATTTGGGCCATACATTTTTGGCAAGAATGCCACAGAAATGATGTGGCTTTCTCAATGCCCTCTTGTTCTGAGATCCAGACTGTGTAGAAAATTCCCAAAAAATATCTTCCATTTTAGTGGCTAAAAGACTCTCCTTGGTTTTCTTGCTTAACCAGTCTGTGCCTTATTCTTTTCTCTGTAAAATTTAGATACCAATTATGCCTTCCTCATACAGCTGTTGTGATGATTAAACAAGGTTATATTCATAAGAGATGCAGGACAGTATACAGAGTAAACTCTAAATAAACAGTAGTTGTTATTAATATTCATTAATAAAATACTAATAGTTAACATTATTATGCATCCACTGTGCTTTTATTATTTAACCTATTTAAACCACTAAACAACTCCATCAAATAGAAATTCACCACTAAAGTACTGCAGTAATGATGCAAGCAAATTCTATCAATGGATGCTAAATTTAGTGGATAAAAGTTTGAGAAGAAACAGAATATTTGCTTAGTCTCAATGTGTCTCCCCCTTTGTAATTTGTATTAATTACAAAGAGGAAAAACAGTAACGTTAAAAAAAGAGACACCCAGCAGATACCACTGTAACTAAATAAATGATCAAGTTAACATCATATAACTGATCAACATCATGTACTGCCTAATATGATGCAGTGAAAAGAGCAATCATTTGTGGCACTCTATCCAAAAGGGATAACCTCAATCTAGCTATGAGAAAACATGACATCTATCTGTATTGACTGACATTCTTCAAAATACCTGACCAATGCTCTTCAAACGTATCAAGGTCATAAAAGACAAGGAAAAACTGAAAACTTGTTACAGGCTGGAGGAAATCAGGAAACATGGAAACTAAATGCAGTGTAGGATCCTAGATGGATGTTGAACCAGGAAATGAACAATAGTGGAAAAACTGGTAAAATCTGTAGTTTAGTTAATAGTATTGTATCAATGTTAATTCCTTAGTTTTAATACATACAGTGGTTTTGTAAGACGTAAACACTTGAAGCTGAGTGAAGAGCATAAGAACCCTCTATTACCTTTTTGACTTACCTGTAAGTCTAAAATTATTTCAAAATTTAAAAAAAGATTGAAAAAATCCAGTAGCTACTACCATGATGAGGATGAAGGTATGAAAGTATGAAGTTACGGAAAAGTACACTGAGTTCACATGGTTAGCAAGTGTAAGAGATGACATTTTAATCCAGTCATTTGGAGTATAACATCTGTACTATTTTATACTGCCTCTCAGTAACATAGATATACACTGATACATAATGATAACTTGGGAAGATTTAAAAACCCACTTAGGAGCTAAACCAATGGTAAAAAAAAAAGTTTATTTTTATACTTTATGATTTTTTCATTGTATTAGAAATGCCTATTAGTTTAAGAGGTCTAGCTCAAAGAGATCTATGTAAAATTACAGCCTCTACCTCCACTCCTAGCAATTCCACTTTTTCCCCCACTTTTCTTTTTCCTCTTAACACTTATCTCCAATACACACACACACACACACACACACACACACACACACACAACTCATTAATTTCACTTCTCTTCATCTCTATACTTTAGAATATGAGCTCTACGAAGGCAGGGATTTTTGTCTACTTTATCCCTAGTTCCTTGGTTATAGTGCACAATCAATTTCCTAGATAAATAAATGAAGGAAGGAAGAGTCCCCACCCTCACAGGGAGGCCAGAATTCCAACTGAAATGGCCAGAGAAGACTTCACTGAGAAGATGGTATTTAAGCAAAGATCTGAAGGAGGTGAGGGAGCAAGCCAGGCATATAACTGAAGAAAGAGAGTTTGGGTCAGGAAAAGCAAATTGAAAAATCCTGTGTTAGCAGGCTGCCTTACTTGTTCCAGAGCAGCAAGAAAGATGCCAGTGTCGTTATATCAGAGCGAGTGGTAGAGGAAGTGAGAGATGCAGTGAGGAAGACAGACAGTGGGGACTGCAGACACACAGGAGCTGCCAGAGTACAAGGACTTTCCTCTGGGTGAGATGGGAATCCAGCAGACGGTTGTGAGCAAAGGAGTGATATTACCTGACTTAAATTTTTACAAGATCACATTCCCTGCTGTGGAGAGATTCTAGTGAGCAAACATGGAAGCAAGGAGACCAGTTAGAAGCTACTCCAAAAACTTAGGCAAAATATTGTGGTGCATGGGCCTGTTTGGAAGCAGAAGTGGTAAGCAGTGGTGCCCACAGTGCCTACATACAGTTTCCACATAGAGTCAGTGTTCAATAGTCCTCTTCTGTAACAATCTTCTCCGATGTCCCAGAAAAAAACTCTGACTTTCAAGGCAGTTCTGAAACCTCTCCTTTTATTGCCTCTATCCTAGAATATGTCTTCTGCTGATTCCTTCCTTAAACAATTATGTCTCTTTCCCTATGACTCCAATCCAGAGAAATGACCTTCACTGTCTTTTTTGTTTTCCTTTCCACACCTTCCAGCTAAATTTCCTGCATATGCTAAAGACCTAACCCAGACGCCTACTTTCTCAGGAAAACATGCCTTCCCCATCCTTAAAACAATTTTATTCCCATCTCCAGAAACTCTACTTAAAGAAACAACTTCTGTTTCAACTCTCTGACAGTCCTCATGTGGCCACCATTGTGGTAGTTGTGCTGTAGAAGGTATAAAAGAAGAATAACCACACTAGCAAATATTAAAACATTTTCTCAGTGTAAAACCTTTTTCAACAAAATCCTGCATGCACTCCCCTTCTGCTCCTCCCAACCACATTCCCACAGGAGCATTCCTTTGTTATCCTTGATTGTGGCTCTGTTATACATACGACAACACGTAGCCTATAGAGCATGACTTATGAATTCAAAACAATCTTGTTGTATCATTCCAGTCTCCTATCTGGTTTCTCTGGAGATAGGGAAGTAAAAAAAAAACAAAAACAAAAAAAAAACAATCTTGTTTTACAGGTGAGTAAGCAGGAGCATGCAGTCCCTGGGGGTAAGGGATTTATGTGCGGAGCCAAAACTCATGGAAGAGATTACTGACAGTGTTTGCCAAGTTATTCATAAACATGGCATCTCAGGAATGAAAGTAGCAGTAAAGTACATAGTCAAAGTCCTCCCCTAGGGGAGCTCTTGGTGGTGAGAATTGTTATTCAGAAGTAAACGTACAATTAACAAGAAACTTACCGATCTTGTCAGATGCCAGAAAGTCAACAAAGAGGAAAATGAGGAAGAGTAACTAGAGGAAGCTATATTGGATAGAACAGCACGGGAAGAGGTCTCTCAAGAGGTGATATTTGAGCTGAAACCCAAAGGTTGAAGAGGTGAAGACAGGAGGAAGAAGTATTCCATGAAGAAAAAATATCTAAGTCTAAAGATAAGAAAATAACCAAGAGTCTGATTGGAATAAGGAATATAAAAATGGGTAAGCTGGTATGACTAGAAAGGAGGCTGTAAGAGTGAGTCTGAGATGAGGTAGTGAGAAGTAGGTAGAAGCCTGATCATACAGGGCTCTTTAGGCCAAGGCAAAAAAATTGGATTTTATTCCAAGAGCAATGGGAAGTCACTAGAGGCTATTAATTATAAGAGTAACATGGTCTGATTTCCATTTTTAAAAGGTCATTGGGGAAGTGGTGTGAAGAACAATTTCAAAAATATCAAGAGTAGAGGTGTTTTTTTTCATCTTTTTATTTCCAATTCCTTATAACATACTGGCCAGAGAATGAGTTACAATGACCTTGGGGTAAAAACACAATTATTGGGAGCTTATAGGCAAGCAAGGGGAGAAAGCTAGGATGAGCCATGTGGTAATAGATTACAGTTGAAGACATCAGTAAGAACGCAAGTTAAGCTTAATATAGATACAGCTACATACACACAATTACTTACAGATAATGTGTATACATAGGTAGAATACACATGTATTTCATTTCTCTGTCAGAAGAGAGATCTTAGAAATAACAACATTCCAGTGCACTTAGCACACCTAGCGCTAAGTTCTTAGTTTCGTATGCCATTATTCAATAAAAAGAACCAGAGATCCTTGGGAAAATGACCTAGTCTAGGGCTGAGACAGGGCACATACAAGTTGAGTCTAAGCATCTTGAAGTATCAGAAAGAAAGTACTAAAAAAGGAAGGAAAGAAGGGAGGAAGGGAGGGAGGGAAGGAAAGAAGGAAGGAAGGAAGGCCGGCCAGAATAATGGGAAAGGTCAAAAGGCCACAGGAACCAACTGAAAGAGCTTCCAATGGCCACAGATGGAATAATTTGAACAAAATAAATAAATAACGTAGCATTGGGTTATAACCTGAAGTATAAAATAAAAATCCATGAGTCCATGCTTAATGATATACTTGAATGAAAAGTTGGATAAATAAGTGGGGGAGAAGTGACTCATCTCTCATGCTGAAGAATTCCAAACACTTTATGTAGATACTCCTTGGCAAGAAGATGGAGAATGACTCCACTCCTTATGTGTGGGCTGCACAAAGTAACTTCCTTCCCAAGAGTACAAAGTAGAAAGGGGATAAAATATGTAAGAGTGGAGAAACCTGATAAACTGCATCTCAGCTCTGTGTTCAAGGCCAACATTAACAATGGTAAGTTATATCGAGCACATGTACACTTGATATGATGTGATGAAAATGATACTTTATCTCTCCAGTCTTCCTCCCCAAACTCTCAATCTAATCATGAGAAAAATATTGCGCAAATCCCAGTTGAGGGTCATTGTTGACAAAATAGAGACCATTACTCCTTGAAACTCTCAAAGTCATCAAAAACATGGAAAACTGGAGAAACTGGTACAGCCAACATAAGGATGCTTAATACTAATGTTATTTGCTATCCTGGATTGGATCTTGGAACAGAAAAGAGGGCATTAAGTAAAAACAAAGAAAATCTGAGTAAGTGAAGTATAGGCTTTGGTTAATAACAATGTATCAATATTGGTTCTTTGTGACAAATGTGCCACACTAATATAAGGTTTATGAGAGGAAAGTGGATGTGAGGTAAACAGGCTCTCTTTGTACTACCTTCATGACTTTTCTGTCATCTACAGCTATTCTAAAATGAAGAAGTTTATTTAAAAAATCAAACTAACAAAATATACTATCTACCAGGTGAGCCGGTTTGGCCAACTAGACACAGCCTGTCTTTAAGGATCTTCAATAAGTTTAGGTCAGCCTTATAGGTAGGATAGGAAGGCTGGTTAAAAAAAAATAACTTCACCAACTGAAGGGTTTGGCTCAAGGAGCTGACCATGACCCCTGCCTTGAAGGTCTGCTCTGTACTCTGTTGTTTCAGATCAGGAGGCAAATAGAAAGAGCTCTGGGCTCTGCAAATTTTGTGTGATTTTGCTCATGGTATCCCTCACACTTACAATGACGCCTGGCGCATAGTAAGTAAACCATCAGTAATTACATGGTGAATCCTTGAATACGGGAAGTCGAAGAGCATGATGGGTATGAACACATACTGGATTTGGTTCTACATTTTCCACTTAATAACTGTACCATTATTTGCCACGTTTCTTATCCTCCTTTGGCTCAAGCAATATAATGCATCCATTTTGACTCAGTTGCTTTATCTGTTAAATAGATACAATTTTAGCGGTTAATCCAGTTATTATGAAAATTAGACAGCATAACACATGTAAAACAATTAGTGTCTGGACCATAGGAAGTAAGGAAAAAATAATAGTAGCGTAAAAGTTCAACCAACAGAGAAATGAATTGTCCTAAGAATTATAATATATTCTCTCTCTCATTTCTGTCTCCTAGTTTAAGAAAGAGAAATGCCTTGTGTGAAAATAATGTAAAAAGCCCAGATTCTTTTCCAGACTGCCATTATCTGATGGGAGGGTCCTGTGAAGACTCGCCCCCTTCGGACCCATGGGATTCCAAAATAGAAGAGCACTGAACAGTTGGACAACCATCTAGACTGTGTGGCCCTGGCGTAGAGAGCAGAAGAGGAACAAAGGACTGAAGGGTATGGTGAAGGAAGATCGTCACCACCATTAGATCCTGACACTCATAATTTTGAGACCCACGAAGCAGTAAGTTTCTGGGGAAGGGAAGATGGGGCAGTAGATCAGAAAGGCTGCTTTGGAATTCCCATCTTCTCAAGTGGATTCTGCATCAATAGTCTGGATCTGTGTATGCCTCACTCAAAGACTCTTTAAAACACAAACCGTAGGATGGCATCACCCTCACCCGTCCCAGTTTTTGGCATCCCTAACGAAACTACAGGGCTCAGACTTCGAAACACAGTAGAAAGTCAAAGTCCTCTGTATGAGAAAAACTGGGAAAGAAATCAGGATGCAGGATGTCAGTGGTGTTGTTTCTTAATATAAAATCAATAATTTAGTGATTTTTGACAGGGAAATATAGCCTGCCTTTTATAAAGGCTATATAGGAATGACTGCTTCACTGAGATTTACCTGGGACAACTTTTTTCTTCTGAATTATCTCTGTAGAAAACTGCTAAATTTTGAACTCATTTTATGAAGCGTATTTTCAAACTAATGGTTGTGAGACTTGGACTCTACCCTGAGAAATTAGTCACCTTCTTCGGAAAATTATAGTCAAGGCACCAAAGAATACTGTTCTGGGAGAGTTTAGAAGCTGCCCTGTTTGGAAAAAATAACCTTTTGAGAGACTTAGAACTTCTATGACTTCTTTTACCTGAAAATTCTTTCAGAGTTTAAATATTAAAGAAAAGCTGAAGAAATCTTACAACTGAACCCTGCCTCCATCTTTTTTTCCTTATATTGTAGGAAGGCATTTTTAACCTTTTTTTTTTTTGCAGTACACTGGCCTCTCACCATTGTGGTCTCTCTCGTTGCGGAGCACAGGCTCCGGACGCACAGGCCCAGCCGCTCCGCGGCATGTGGGATCTTCCCGGACCAGGGCACGAACCCGTGTCCCCTGCATCGGCAGGCGAACTCTCAACCACTGCACCACCAGAGAAGCCCTAACTATTTTTTGATATAAATCACAGCCAGTCCTACAAGTCAACAGGAAATAAGGGGGCTGTTTATATGGGTACAATCTGAGGGACATTTTCCACAGCACATCCCCTTGTACCTGAACTTCATGCTTCAACATTTCACCTTTCAGTATCATAAGGGAAGAAAGATACCAGGAGTAGAAGAAAATGTGAGAGAAACCTGGAGAAGGAGAAGTAAATGCCCAGGACTTGTGAAGAACATGGGGATCCAGGGAACAGTAGAATAAACCGGAACTGCGAAGAAGAAAGTCAGGAAAACCATCACAGTGATTCTGGTAACACTCCAGGATATTCCCCTACCACTTCCTTTAGAGCATCTGAATCGTCATATTCTTAGAAATAGAATTTAGGAAATTAGAACTTATCTGCTCATTCTTTTCACGTGGCATGGTATCCTAGAAAAGACCTTAAGGGGTTTCCCTGGTAGCGCAGTGGTTGAGAGTCCGCCTGCCGATGCCGGGGACACGGGTTCGTGCCCCGGTCCGGGAAGATCCCACATGCCGCGGAGCGGCTGGGCCCGTGAGCCATGGCCACTGGGCCTGCGCGTCCGGAGCCTGCGTGTCTGGAGCCTGTGCTCCGCAACGGGAGAGGCCACATCAGTGAGAGGCCCGCGTACCCTCCCCCAAAAGAAAAAAGAAAAGACCTTAAGGAAAAAAGGTGAGTTTTTGGAGGTTCAATTCACCCATTATATTTTAAAATGTATGCCACACTTCCAAATGTAAAATAGATAGCTAGTGGGAAGCAGCCGCATAGCACAGGGAGATCAGCTCGGTGGTCTGTGACCGCCTAGAGGGGTGGGATAGGGAGGGTGGGAGGGAGACGCAAGAGGGAGGGGATATGGGGATATATGTATACATACAGCTGATTCACTTTGTTACACAGCAGAAACTAACACACCATTGTAAAGCAATTATACTCTCATAAAGATGTTAAAAAAATGTATGCCAATGGCTCAGTGGCCCATATGTTAGTGTTTATTGCTAAAAATAAGGGATACATCAAGGCTTGTGCTAAAGGTAAAGGATAAAACATAATCTTATTTATTTCTGAAGTCAAATATTAACAAATAAAATATAAAAAATAAATTATACTTTTCACTTCTATGATGAAAACTTTTCTGAGAGACTGGTTAATAAGTAAATTAGTGATTCAGTTAAAATTTTGTAGTTGTGATTTTCAATGTAACTTTTTCATTATTGACTGAACAAACAATTTAAAAAGCTTTCTAATTATCTGAATGTATATTAAGGGAATAATTATTCTTCTCTTGGAATACATTCAGTACAAGCAGGTAAAACTGTGATACATTGGTCCAGCTAATCTCCCTATATTCTCCTTGGAACAAATGAATGCATTCTCTCTCTCACTACTATATATGGATTGTGAAATAAGTTATATTTTAATGTAAAATACATGTTTGTTTTATCGAAATAAAATTTCTCTAGAATATAATGTTTTATAAAATGAACTTAGAATACATGATTACTCTTCCAGTTAGTAAGGAAATCTACTCCATAAATAGATAATCCTATATAATTATAAAGTTTATACATATCACATTCAATGAGTACCAAATACAGCTTAATTAACCTTTTAAATGTATGTTTTCCAAAAGCACATAGTTACTTAAACATGGCTATGTCAGAAATTTTCATTATTCTTTTACTTAAGTATATAATAGAAATGTAGTTAAATTAGACTGAAAAATGAACAAGGATGTTACCAAATAATATGCTTGTTTATTTGTGGTTTATAAGCAGATGACAGGTTTACTTTTTAGAACTGTATGTTGCAAGTAATACCCGAGTTAGAAGTCTGATTTTCTGATTGTTTACAGTCACATTTCAAACCAGTTTGAATGCAGCTCTAGTTTAAGTGACTGCATTTTATCTTGTGGATTTTGGTAACTGCTGCATAATTTGTGCCGTTTCCCTTGCCTAGAGCTTAGGGAAATTTTCAGTATTTTTATGTCATACATTTATTTACAAGTAGAAGAAATAATTAAAAGAAGAAATGAACTTATATACAAAACAGAAATAGACCCACAGACATAGAAAACAAACTTATGGTTACCAAAGGGGAAAGAGGGGGTGGGGGGATAAATATGGAGGATGCAATTAACATACTCACACTACTATAAATAGGATAGATAACCAACAAGAACCTACTGTATAGCACAGGGAACTCTACTCAATATTTTGTACTAACCTATAAGGGAAAAGAATCTGAAAAGAATATATATATATATATATACACACACACACACCTATGTCTAACTTAATCACTTTTCTGTACACCTGAAACTAACACATTGTAAATTAACTATACTTCAATAAAAAATGGTTAATAAATAAAAGAAGAAATAAAAATCAAAATAGAAGGAAAAATAGTTTTATGTGGCCACAGTTTACTGTGATTCATTCTGCACTCAGAAAGCCACTCCTTATATGTTTAGGGATACATTATCCTGCTAGGAATCATGGCACAAGGGGGGAAAGTAACAGCAACAGAGAGGCAGTATAACCTCAGACTTCAACACAAAGGTTCAAATCCTAGCTGTGCTCTGTAGCCTGTGCAATTCTCTGAGTAGTAGTAATAGCCAACCTACCTAGGGCATTAAGGGCAGGACAGCTGCTGTTCTAACTACTATGTCATTTAAGTTTCACTAGAGACTTATTCTGTGGATTAGGAAATTGAGGTTACTTTGCTTCTCCATGTCCACTTGAGTAGTGGAATTGAGAGTTTATCTTAGGTGGTCCATCTCCAGAGCCCACGCTCTTAACCACAAATCTATACCTTTAAACCACAAACCTATACCTTTACACCCATACAAAATGATGGCATGGTTGAGTATAACTGTACACTCTGCCTACTGTCATAATATAATAAATTCAAGTATGGCTAAATGGATGTCAAAAACCTTTCGCCTAATAAGTTTTAGGTAAGTGCTGACAATTGCTAAGCTGGCGACAGAGTAGCAATAGTGTCTGGAATCATAAAATGAAGTTTTAGAGATTATCTTGTTTTTATTAAATTTAGATTTCCAAATCAGATAAATCAGGCCTGATCTTGAAGGGGAAGAAACTTCCCAGGACCACTGACTATGTTAAATTAAGTAAACTAATTTTGAAATATCAACCCCATTTGGCAGTGCATAGAGTTTTGACTTTTGAAAAAGACTTAAGGAATATTTAGCATGCAATGAAGGATTCAAAAAATATTTATCCAAATTACCAAATTCAAAAATCAGTTTTAGGTCCCGATTGGCACTGACAACAATGTTCTAGCTCAGAATTTACATGGCTGATAGCCTGGTAGTGCCCCCGTGATGCTGAACTCCTATCTTCTCGACTCACATGTAATATTGGTTGTTATTTAAATGTTAGATATCCCTGGCTTCCACCCTAGAGGACAGCTTGGTGAAACACAGAGGGCAGTGACCCTAGACTTAGTCGTTAGACTCAGTTTGCACACCTTTGGGTAAGTCACTAACCCTTGCTGAGCCTTTTCATTAACAACTATAAAGTGTTTTCTTTAAAGAAAGAGGCTGTTAGCACCTTGATATTCCAGGAACTATGCAAGGCAGCTTTAATTTGGGTCCCTAATGTGTGGAGAGAAATTGACAATCTCAAGTACTGAGAAGCTTACACTGTTTTGGTGAAAGTATGTGGTAAGGGGAGGCTGGGGAAGGATCAACAATGAACTAGAGGTCAATGGCCTGGCTGTATGTCTAAAAACAAATCACATGTGACATGTTATATTTTTAAGTCAACAGATAATATTTGGTTGTCCAAAGTCCAGAACTGAATGATACCTGAACTGAATGATCTCTAGATCTCTGATTAAAATATGTGCACCAATGTTTCCGTGTTATGCAGCTTAGTGAATTCTTCTTTGTATTTCCTCATTACTTTCACAAACCGTTCTTTCTTTGCAAGACTGCTGCTACTTATTTAAAATTTTCTTTGCATATTTATCATCTCCATAGAGAGCAGCCACATCTAGACATTGATTTTTAAGAAAACACTGTAGTAGTCAGAGAGAAAATATAGCTTTTCAAAGTTGTATTGACATTAACTTGCCTGCCTTTGAGGAGCTGCTTTGAAAAATGACATGACTCTAAATTGCATATAAAATTCAGTTATACTACATACAATTTCCTTAAACTTGATTACAAGTATCATTTGTTAAGCAAGTAGTATTTCTTCTATTGCTTTCTACTACTTTGTTACTTTTTAGTAAGAATTTTGAAAGTAATTCATGGGAAAGAGAACACACAGGCAAAGATTTTCTAAAGAAAATAAAAATAAAATAATTTGGCCATAAAAAAGAAAATTATATTCTCAAAAAAGACTTCCATGCTTTTAAAAAACTCACACATAGGGCTTCCCTGGTGGCGCAGTGGTTGAGAGTCTGCCTGCTGATGCAGGGGACATGGGCTCGTGCCCCGGTCCGGGAAGATCCCACATGCCCTGGAGCGGCTGGGCCCGTGAGCCATGGCCGCTGAGCTTGCGTGTCCGGAGTCTGTGCTCCGCAACGGGAGAGGCCACAATGGTGAGAGGCCCGCGTAACACACACACACACACACACACAAAAACCTCACACATATAGCTCCAAATTTGCATAACTAGGAAAACTGTTCACACGCTAGAAATTATTTCCTTTTAGTCAGTTGCCAGATTGTTGCCCTTCATTTAACAGCCCCCCCACTAGGTTAGTGCTACTGCTCCTTTGAATGGGGGAGCCAGCTGTTAGTTGAGCTAAGGCACCATGACGGTCTTTAATAAACAGAAGCACATCCCCCATTAACATAAACATTTGTTGTTAATTTAGGAATATCTAAGACCTACAAGTAAAATAAACAGTTTTGACTGGCAACAAACAAAAACAAAAAGGATGAATTTTAGATACACAATAGCTAACGTAACTAGATTACTGAACTAGTTGTCTCGGGTTCCAATAACAGAACATCCACGTGCCTTGAATAATTTACTATTAAACCTTTCATCTGCTAAACCAACCCCCAAACTGCTCCCTTGCTTACTCTCAAATGACAGCACTGATTTATGGTGACATATGAGTTCAACTGGGGAGATAAATACTCCTAGGAATAAATATACTTTGACCTACATGGGCAAAATAAAACTTTGAATTAAAAATGAAATGAAAAATATTTTTATTTTTACCGTATGAGCTTTCCATTGTGTATCCTTACTTAGCTTGTCAAAGTGTCCTATACATAACTGTGTTTCAAACTTTTGTAGAAAAATAATTTTAGGGGAAAGGACAGATAAAGATGCATACAAACTCAAATTTTAGACTTATTATTCTTTACCTTTCAATTTTTAGTAAGATTTACAAAAACATTTCATGGAATTTTGGCAGATAGCTCAGATCAGGGCTGGTTTCACGAGCATTCAGCCTGTACTGTCACAGAGACACCGTGTTAGAAGGACCCCATTGTTGGCTTAATCAACGCTTCGTTGTTATCATCTTGAAATTCTTTGAACATTTGAACAAGGTGCCTCACATTTTCTTCTCGCACTGGGCCGTGCAAATTATGTAGCCGGTACTGATCAGATGTTCATTACATCTGTGATTATAATATTGCCTGGATTAGTAAAAGAATTGTAATCAATTTAAAGATTGTGAAAAACCACCTATTAGGTTGTTTGTCAGCCCCTTTACCAGGAGAACTGCCCACTCAAGATTGGGCACTGTGAATCACATTGCTGCTTTGCAACCCTGACCAAAGCTAACTGTTCTCTCCTCTCATTTTCCCTACATTTGACTGTCACAGTTAGACAGTTCCTGGGATTACATGTGATATCCCAGGAACTGTCTAATTAATTCTCTTTTAAGCTTAACCAAGCCTAAGCAGATTTCAGTGAAATTCAACAAAATGAGATTTAACCAATATGCACATCATCACATAGGAATTTGATTAAAGTAAATCATGAAAATTCATTAAATACGGTATAATGCAATATCGAGAAGAATGAAGTGGAGTTATGAATAATGCCAGAAAAGACACAACGTGTCGGGTTTTTGGTTTTTTTTTTTTTTAATTTGCAAAACAAATTGAAGCTGCTGTTACACAGCTTCTCCCTTCTGTTTTATTTTTAAAAATACATTTAAATGTGAATAGACTTTGGAAGGTACATTTTCAAACTGTTAACAGAGATGGTTACAGGAGGTGGATATACATATTGTATATATAAAATAGGGACTGCCTATAGGAGAATTTCTATTTCTACAGGACAAATTTTTGCTTTATTTAAATAGTTTTACCAAAATGTTTCTTTTTTAATTAGAGAAAACTTAAGAATGATATTCCTAACAAAATAAATGTCTACATTAATATGAATTCCCTTGTTGAGGAAATCCATCCACATCTTAGAAAATATTTGCTTGTTTTCTAAATAAATATTTTAAATATTTTAACTCTAGTAGAGTTAGGGAACTATTGCAATCATCTATACAAATGTTTCCCTCTAGATCATATTAATTAACCTGTTTTTTCATATTTATGAAAATCAATTCATCTGTTTGAGATTATTAAATATACAGACTCTTTAAGTTCAAATATACATCACAGTCAACAAAAATCACTTAAGTAACCCCATGCAGTGATTGAATATAAAAATGTAGTCATCCTCAAAAAACTCAGTTTAGAGAACCAGACAGACAACAAGAAGGACATATTTTAATTCACATTATAAAACAGATGAATAACCTCCTGGAAACTGTTATAAGTTAGATGGCAGAGCCAACTCCCTGTTTTTATCTCTTCCTGGCCCTAAATAAGACTTTCTTCTAAGAGTATCAATATAAGGGATTGACTGACTAGGAAGCAAGATAAAGAAAGAATTCTGTGTTGGAGATACAGTTTGAGAAATTATTTTGTCAATCTCAAAATGCTGAGTCTAAATATAATGATGATCTAACAAATAAGAACCATGAAACTTGCCATTCTAAATGATCTTTAGTAATAAATTATATTTACCTAAGAAATTACCATTAGTGGTAAAGTTACTACCCATATCAGCATGTGCATTTTGTTATGCTGTTAACATTTTTTTTGTGTGGTATGCGGGCCTCTCATTGTTGTGGCCTCTCCCGCTGCGGAGCACAGGCTCCGGACATGCAGGCTCAGTGGCCATGGCTCACGGGCCCAGCCACTCCGCGGCACGTGGGATCCTCCCAGACCGGGGCACGAACCCGTCCCCTGCATCGGCAGGCGGACTCTCAACCACTGCACCACCAGGGAAGCCCTGCTGTTAACATTTTCATCAATTTGACCATGAAACTGTCAACTGCGCAAATTTTTACAGTATTCTCATCATCATTTGCAGACCCTCTTTGCCATGTTTTCCAAAAAACCCATTTCACGATTGAAAATTACCATTTATCATCATTTGCCAAACTCAAGTATATGAGTTGTCATTAGTGGACAGTAAACCCTTTAGACTCATGCTCCAGTTAACCATGCTCAGAAATAACCTGTTAAGGTCTTGTTCCAGAAAGTTATGAACTGAAGTTATGATGCTCATGCTGGAAAACACGGGAAACCTCCCATGACAAGAATAGACTTTGCTAACATGACTAATTAAGTTGAGTCCTGCCAGCGTGTCGCAAATTTTTAGGAAATTGGAAAACTAAAATGAATTCGAAAGTATCGATTTTCACTTCTTTTTTTTTTTTTTTGCGGTACATGGGCCTCTCACTGTTGTGGCCTCTTCCGTTGTGGAGCACAGGCTCCAGACGCGCAGGCCCAGCAGCCATGGCTCACGCGCCCCGCCGCTCCGCATCATGTGGGATCCTCCCGGACTGGGGCACGAACCCGTTTCCCCCACATTGGAAGGCAGACTCCCAACCACTGCGCCACCAGGGAAGCCCCTGATTTTCACTTCTTATATCAAACCTTATATATCTGAGTAAATTGGTAATCCCACAAGGATTTTGCACACCACACATATGCACACACACACTACACACATCACAGTAGGACATAAAATGAAGCAAGAGTAAAAATATTTTTGTATACAATTAAACTTGATTCTTATTTCCAAACTTGAAGACAATTTTCAAATCTCTCTCTCTCGATATGCCTTGTTATGAGCTGAATTGTGTTTCAGCCCCCACGAAAAAGTTGTCTGTTGAAGTCCTAACTGCTAGTACCACAAAATGTGAGCGTATTTGGAGGTAATTCAGGTAAAATGAGGTCATATGGGTGGGCCCTAATCAGGTATGACTGGTGTCCTTGTAAAAAAAAAAAAAAAAAGATTAGGATCCAGACATACACACAGAGGGACGACCGAGTGTAGATACCAGAAGAAGACAGCAATCTACAGGTTAAGGAGAGAGGGTCTTAGAAGAAACCAACCTTTCCAACACCTTGATCTCAGACTCCTAGCCTCCAGAATTTTGAGAAAATAAGTGTCTGCTGTTTAAGCCACCAAGTCTGCAGTACTTTGTTACAGTAGTTCTAGCCAATTAATACAATATTGTGAATATATTTTGATGCCAGTTGCACTCAGGAGCAAAAGTAGATTCTTAAAACAAGATAGATAAAAGCTTAATAATAACTAATTGAAGTGTATTGTATTGAATACAAGGATCATTCAACATAATTATCCTCTACCAGGACAAGCCTTCAGCACAGCAACCCAACCAGCACACTACCTCAGTCATATCTTTACTGTGACAAACGCTTCCTTCAAAGAGGGTTCTGAAGGCCAGTTACCGAGGTCCCAATATTAAAAATTAAACGTGAAGCCTCAAATATTTTAAAGTTTTTAAAAGAATAGGGTGGCAAGTATTTAGCAAATGTTGGCTGTCAAATTTAATATGCTCTTAATTTGGTTATAACTTGGGCTACTGATGAATGAACTGATTACCCTGAAGGCTTGCCATGGTACAGGATAATTGTAGAACTGGGAGAATTATGGGCTACAGCTTGTTGGATATTATATTTATGAAGAACTAAGACCTAAATACTAGATGAGAAAACATGTTTTTCTCAAAAAATTCACACCATTTACCAAGAAAGAGAAGAGATATCCTCTGTGATTGTATCCTTTTTACATCTGCACAGCAAAAGTTTTTGAATCATATGTCCAGAAATGATCATATATCTATTCTCATCTATTATGTCTCACAATTAAAATACTCTAGAAACATGCAAATTTTTTGTGTGTTTCAATATTTTTATGCAGTTTTTTTCAAGTATCAAGAGCTAACCTCTTAGTAGGCCAAGAAGAAGTTCTTGATTCTTTCTCCATGGTTTCAGATCAACTTCCCCCAAGTTATTAAAATGGGTATTTTAAACTTCATAGACTTTTTTGTTACAGTCTATCAAGATTTTTCATTGTCCTTGGTTGAGAACTCTCATGTAATAAATCCTTTTATAATGCATTATTTCTTTTACATAAACTTGAAGCCTCTATAACAACCTGCAGCTATTCTACCAAAGAGACATTCTTTTATAGTCCTTAATAAAGTTTACTTTGTCAGTTATATAACCCATTACAATCTTCTATCAAATTGTATCATGTGTTACTAAGTTAGAGAACTTAGACTTAACAGGTAAAATAATTACTTCAACTTTATGGCTGAGATTCTATTCAATAGCTTTTCTGTAACTGTGTGGGCTAAGGAAACTCAACCACAGTCCGTCCCCATTTGCTTCCCACATATGTGTGGTAACAAATTCACATGTTAGGAAAAAGCATTTCTGTCTAGGTATGGGAAACAGAGGTTAGAAAATTGTTAATCAATCACATTTTTCTAATGGCCTTGAAGTAGCCACCGAATTGCCAGAGTTAAGTGAGTCAGAAGTCTAAAACATCACTTCCATTAAATTCCCTTTTTTGGCCGGCTGCTCTAGTATATTATGAGATAAATCAGCAATGGACCAGAAGAGGGAAGAGGTTGTAAATATTCAGCCAAATAAATACAAACAGAAAACAACATTTCTTATTGGCTGGTGCTTCCCCCAAGTAAGAGAAAGTAAGAAAGGAAAATGACAGGTGAGAAAATAAGGAGTTGTATGGCTCAGAGAACCTGTTGCAAGGCAGCTACCTGCTGACGTGACAGCCTCCAGCGACCACACCCTAACTTTCATCAAGGCCACGCGTTCACTGGACAGCTCCTGGCCACTGACTGGGCAGAACACTGGTATAGAGCGGTCCGTTTCTACCTGAACCCAGGACTCCTCCAATGGGCAACCAGTGCTCAAAAACTCTTGAAAGTCCTGAGCAAGACTTTCTCAGGCTCCACTGAAGTAGGAAGCCTTTCCTCCCCAATCCTCCTTCCTTCTCTTTTCTGTCATGGGTGTCCAGGGTCAGGCATCAGGGACGCAGCCATCTGAGGGATCTCCACACCTCCCTCCACTCCCTATCCTCTTTATCGTTTACATGCATTTCCCCTGTAAATCACCTGTATATCTACACCCACCGTGGTACCTGCTTCTCAGAGGCCCCAAGGTGACGCAGAAAGTAAGCTCCGTGAAAGAAAAGAACCTGTTTTTCCTTTAAGAAAAGTAACTATCTACCTTAACTATTTTGACTCCTTGCCACTTAAGGTTAATGAGGAAAATCTATAATTTGAAAAAATGTTTGACTTTAATGACAGAATAAATTAAAAAACAATTTTTTTCAGCGTTTCTTCCTTTTAACCCTCCCTCCTTCCCTTCTTTCAGTTTTTTAAACAAAAACTGAAACTTGGCAAGGAATTTCATACAAAAGTTTTGTTGTCTTTATTGTAGATTTTAAAACTTGCAAACATTTTTTTGTAGTGTTCTTTGTAATGTCACTTATGGTGGTAATTTGGGTACACTATTTATAAGTGGACACACAACCAACCAAAGTAAGGTTGCTACTACCAGTGTAATTTAATAAAACCCATCACTACAGGGTAACAACTAACATGCATGCAACTAACATGCATGCATCCTTAGGAAGATTCCACTCATGACTTTCTATTGGCATGATAATACATGGTAAAACAACGCTACTCAGGGTAATATTATTTATCAGTGGTCCATACACATATTCTTCATATAGATAAGACCAAATTTTGCCTATCGCATCAGCTGAAGCATATTAAAACTCTCTCTTGTATTTGTACACCTGCTCTGTTATATTTTAAATTAATAAAAACAACATAATATTAATTATTACGGTATTCACAATAAGCTGTAGCATTATTTGAATTATTATATGGAGGTATAGAAAATTCCACTATCTACCTATCTTACTCATACGAGTGACTTTCAGACTCTAGCCAGACCACCACAAAGATAAAATAATTACATGTAAGAACAAAAATATGGAATATAGAAGGAGAGGACTAATTAGCATCATTGTAATTGTATTCTTTTCTGACCAGAAAACAAAAGGCATGAACTGGTCCTTGGCAAAACTTTGAGATTGTTTTTATTTTGTTGTTGCTTTGTTCTACTGCAAAAAGGTGTTAAAAATAATCAACATTCGGGCTTCCCTTCTGGCACAGTGGTTGAGAGTCCCCCTGCCGACGCAGTCCAGGAGGATCCCACATGCCACGGAGCGGCTGGGCCCGTGAGCCATGGCCGCTGAGCCTGAGCGTCCAGAGCCTGTGCTCCGCAACGGGAGAGGCCACAGCAGTGAGAGGCCCGCGTACCGCAAAAAATAATAATAATAATCAACATTCTATTTGTTCAATTTAATTTCAATGTCAAGAATCCTCTAATTCTTATCAATGTTTCCATTCTAATCTCCAACTCTTGTCCAACAGTGACTCGGTGTAACTGATGCATTTGCTACTCCTCAAACCCACTTTTTCTTTCCTGTGTCTATGCTTTGTTTATATCACATTCTCTATCTAGAGGCCTGGAAGACCCATTGAAATCACCTACCTTTCACATCCAGAGCAACCTAACTTTCTGATGATCACAGATAAAAGAGATCAGCCTTCACAGTTAACATGACCACTTTTGTTTTGGAAATTTGTGTCTTCCTAAAGTTACAGATTTTTAGAAATAACTCTAAGTTCCTTTAATAATCACTCTCTCTTTTCTAACCACTGCTTCTTAACTATCATGTTATCTCCATTTTTGGACTTACCTTTTGACATAAAGTAGTACCTACTTGAGCCAATCTTTAAGAGAAGTTCTAAACATGGTAGGTATAATGTCAGCATCCTTAGACATCTAAAAATATACTTATTTTCCTCCATATATTAATGATAATTTTCCTGGATAATAAATTCTAGGTTCTCTCCCACCTTTTTTAGGACTGTGAAAATATACTTCAGTTTCTGCTTGTATTCATTATTAAAGATGAGCTGTCTGAAGTCCACCTATTTTTTATCCTTTTAAAAAAGAAAAATTGTGGATGCCTTTCTGTATCCTCGTGGTTGTAACACGTTTTGCACGGTCTGTGTAAGTGCTAGTCTTTTCTCAGTTATGTTGTGCAATCTACAGAGCTCCTTTGAGTATGAAAAAGTATGCTTTTCTTCAGAGCAAGGAAAGATTCTTTTCTTATGTCTTTGATTTTTTTCCCTACTCCTACCTTTTGATCTATTTCCATCTGTAACTCTCTTTAGGAAGCTGTGGAAAGGTTTTGTTTTCTTTAGGAATGTCTGGGGCATTTTTTGACTCTATCTATCAGGTTATTTATTTGCTCTACAGTCATTTAACTTTTAATAACTAGCCCTTTAATTTTTTTTAACTTTTCAATCTATTTTTAATATTCCCCGAACTTTTTGTTCTTCTCTGGTTGTTTCTTTTTTTGGAAGCCTGGTCTTCTTTTCAGAATCAGTATCCTCTGGACTTCCCTGGTTACGCAGTGGTTAAGAATCCACCTGCCAATGCAGGGGACGTGGGCTCAAGCCCTGGTCTGGGAAGATCCCACATGCCACGGAGCAACTAAGCCCGCATGCTGCAACTACTGAGCTCGTGTGCTGCAACTACTGAAGCCCACGCACCTAGAGCCCGTGCTCTGCAACAAGAGAAGCCACTACAATGAGAAGTCCATGCACCGCAATGAAGAGTAGCCGCCGCTTGCCACTAGAGAAAGCCCCGCACGCAGCAATGGAGACCCAATGCAGCCAAAAATAAACAAAATTTTAAAAAAAGAATCAGCATCCTCTATAATCCCTCCGAGGACACTAATCAAAATTTCTTTCCTTTGTTCCCTAAATTATCTGTTCTCTTCCGTGTCATTTGTTCTGATTGTCTATATTTGGTCTTTCTATTTCATGCTGTTAATTTCTCTCAATTGTGCTGATCCTTGGTTTTCTATACATACTATTAGGTAGCCAGCAAAGGTTTCCCCTGCAGTTGTGTAGAATCGCTCTCTCACACAAGTATCTTTCTCAGTGGTAAGGCTGATAAAACTCAGATATGTTACATCCAGACTTTGCTCTTTCTGTGCAGCACAAACCCTCCCAAATTTTCCCTGGACATTTCCCAGGATGGGCCTAACCAGTCCCTGCATCTGTAAGTACAGTGCTGATTAATTCATTTGCACATGCTTTCTCTTTCTAATGCTATATGCATAAAGCTCTTAACTACTTGATTAATCTCCCACTCTGCCCTCTCTTTCCTCATTTTATAGCCATCAGAAAATAAACACTTACAGTTTTCCTCTCCTTATTCTCTCGATTTCTCCCCCAATGCCTTACTGATCAACCTGTACCCTCTCCTGAACTCATTGCCTTCCTACATTCTGTTTCTACTAACTAATCTGATTTCCTCTCCCTTCAAACATTAGATTTCTCCCCACTCTATTAATCAACTCTGATCACTCCCCAGTCTTCACTGTGAGCTATCTGTGTCCATGTGCTGCTCACTGTGAGGAGTATCTGCCAGTAATCAAAGATGGCAGGGGCAGAGCTCTCCTGTTAAGTGTAGTTCAACGGTGATCTTGTCTAGACAGAGAATCCATTTCCCTGGACTTGGAGTCTCCTACCTGAGCTACCGCATTGACTAGAGAGGAACACACACTCATCGACCTCATATCCCTCAAACAACATTTTCTCCATGTCTTCATCCACCACTTCACTTTCCTTAGCTTCTCTTTCCATCAGTTTTTTTTTTTTTTTGCGTCTTTGATATCTTTGAATTCCAGTCTATAATGGGAGGCAAGAACCACTTGCTGCTGCCGCTTAAGGAAGGCTGCGAATTTGCAGAGGAGAGTGGAAAGGAAACGAGAGGAGGTGGGAGGGCCTTTTTGACTCTGGGTAACAGAGACCATAAATTGCAAGTATTAAAACATTGATTTTGTTTTGCCCTGAAAACATGTTCCCTTACAGCCTTCCAAGGTTAAATCCTAATCAGATAGTGTATTATTTGAAAAGGAACAGACAGGGACCACCTAGAACAAAAAAGGTCATTGGTCAGCTTTGAGTCCTGAGGCTGAATTTCCTCACAGGTTTAGTTTCGCAATGGTTATCAATGCCAAAACTACTTATAGAGAAATAAGTCTCTAAATGACTTTAATATTAAAAATATTATATTCAAGCCTAGAGAATTCAGATTATGGTTTTTAGTCCATTCTGCTGAAAGATTACCATGACTCATGTGGTAGGTGATCCAGGAGGCCTATCTTCTAGGACACTAGCAGGATATGAGACAAAGGAAACAAAAAGCCAAAATCTACCTCCTTCCCTCTTGCAGGGCTCACAGAGAAGAAGAGTAATGTAGGAAAAACAGGAATTATAGACTGGAATTTCCAAGTTGAAATCAAATTAACCAGAATAAAACCTAGACACATCTAATTAATGGTGTGTTTCTTTGAGAGAAGAGTCAGAGGTCTGCCGACAACCCTCCCCCATCCACTCCTTGTATATTTCCAGCTTTAGTGATAGCGCCATGTGCAATAGGCATGGGAGAAAGGGCAAAAAGGAAGTCTTTAAAAGGCCAATATAATTACTGCAAGGCAGTGCTCTTGGTCTTTGGTGATGTGTACAAGGAAACTAGAAGTTCCAACATGTCCATGTGAGGGGAGAGGGAAACTTGGGAGGGCCAGTGGGTAAGTATGGGCCTGCATGGATTGTGAACAAAGAAGGCAATTTATTCATGGACATTATGGACGGAGGCAAATAGGTAGGACTATAGCTCTCAACATCTGATGCCAGGACATTGACATTTGAGATCACTCCTACTTTAACTGCAGCAGCGAGCTCAGGAGACTCAGAAGACTCCAACATTAATTCAGTGACCTCCTCACCCCCACTTTGTCATATGGTTACATAAGCTCTTACTATATATACACTGAAGTTATCTAGAGAGGAGCACAAGAGTTAAAACACTGAGCACACACCCGAGACATCCAAGCAGAGGGCGAAGTACCTGACAAGGCCATTTAGATTATTAAGTATGTATTTGTTTACTCATACTTTTATTTAATATATTTATTGGGAACCTACTATGTGCTCAGTAAATATATTAGACATAGAGTGAGCCAAAGAGAGAGAAAGAAATTCTTCATTCTCACAAAGCTTTTATTTTACTGAAATTATTGGATCACACTAACTTCGCCAAGATTGGACCAAACATATTTTCCCTGAGTACTGTGCACTGTTTTCCAGAGTAAGGTATTTAACAGTCTCCTGGCCCTCTTAGCACCTCTGCATATACTTTGTTTATCCGAAGGGCAATTAAGGGCCCTATACAGGTGAGCTAACTCAAAGATTGGGTGGTCAGATCCAACTAACACAAAAGTCAGATATCTTATCCACTGTCAAGCTTTACTAATAATGTCAAGAATACAAGTCGTCAGGACCAGATGAAGAAGGGAGAGGTCTGGACACACCAGGTCCCAGGTCCCTTCTTCACACATCATTCTCCACGGCCCAGAATAATGCATGAGGTCTTTAATAAGGTGCACGGGGCTACTACTCATAATAAGGAGTATCATAGGTTACCAAACATCTCCATTTTGCACTCAGATATTTGCATAGCTTACATGACACTGTTTGGAGTCACATTTCATAAATCCATACATACTAGATTTGTTTACCATAAGCAATCCTAAACCAGGCAACGCCTGCTAAGAGAATACAAGAGGTAAAATTCTACTCCTGATAAATATTGGTCTATTTTCTAGCAGGTGTATTATTAGTATGTTTAGAAGAAGTTTAGACCAGGTGCCTGCTTGCTTTCTTTCCCCGGAGCATCCTTACCTCAACTCCTAAAGGCTAGAAAGGGATCCCAGGCCAGATATTTAATTCCATTCTTCCCAATATGCCAAACAAGCTTTGAGGAACCAGGGCCACAGCCTCAGGCTCATCTAGTTACCCACTCTCGTTTGCCTTGTTCATGTCCCTAGTGACAGGGAATTTTAATACGGTTGAACTGAAGGGTAGATATTTCCTAAGAACCTACAGCTTCCTAACACTGCGTTCCCTCAGTTACATTTGGAGACACCTCTACAGCACCAAGCCTGATGTGTAGACGAGGCAGAGGATGAGCAGGGATGAGAGCTTTGGCCTCTGACACCCTCGCCCTTCTTCACTCTCTTTTATTCCCAATCACCTACCAGAACTTAAAAGACTAATTTTCCTCTCTTCAACCTTTATGTAAAATGTGATGCTTTAATAGATTCTGAATACATTAAACAGAGCTAAAGGGATTTATTGATTTTTTAAATTTCAGGACAAAACATGGTTTTCATATCTTCCTAAAGACTCAAGAGGGAAGAGATATGGGGATATATGTATATGTATAGCTGATTCACTTTGTTGTAAAGCAGGAACTAACACACCATTGTAAAGCAATTATACTCCAATAAAGATGTTTAAAAAAAAGAAAACAACAACATAAAAAATAAAAGAGAAACTTTGGCTTTCTCAGACGGCACACAGTTTCTGGAAGATCTGACATTCTTCCAATAGAATTCCCAGTGACACGGAATTTTCCTGGTATATCTATATATTTAATTAATTTAATTAAATAGGGATGTTTATTCTAAACAAACAAATTTAATTCAAAGCCTCTTTGTTTTAAGTAAAGGGGTTTATTGTCCACACATATCAGGTAGCCTGGGAAGAGATGGCTGCTGAGGCTTGTTCAGCAGCTCAGTGATGTAAGGACCAGTATCTCGGGATCCTCTGACCTTGTCCCCTTTCCCCTCTCCTCATAGCAAATGCATGGATGCTTCAGCTCCAGATTGCACATCCAGGCTTCAGGTGGAAAGAATGATAGAAAGGGAAGTGCCAAACCTATCTTCCCATTTTTCCATTTCCCAGGACATGCAGCAGGATGCTGTTTCTATCTCACAAACCTGAAATATGTTATATGGCAAAGACAAGCTAGAAAAATAAGTATTTTGCCTGGGATAAGATAAAATGTTGCTCCGAACCTAGTGTCATTTTGGTTTAGAAGTAGAGAAGTAAAGAAGGAGAAGGAGAAAATTTAATATTTCTTTTAAAATTCACTTTGTCTGCCACAGACCTAAATATTTACTTCTACTGCATCACACATTTGCACACATACTAGCACAATCTCTCATCATAAGTGAGTTATAGTTTTTACATTTAGATAATCTAGATTTATTTAAATACTATTATACTGCTTTATATAAATCATGTGAGTTATCACTCTGAATGAATTTTTCTCTCACAAACTGTATATAATCTTATGTCTCAAATATTTTTTGCAAGTTGAGTTCTCCACAAAGCAGACTTTGAGAGAAAATTGAACCTATAGGATTTTTATTAGGGGTGTTTGTGGTCAATATCTGCGGAAGAGAGGAGAGGGAAGCAGGGTGGGGCAACTACAAACTTAGCTGATCCCTCAGGGAGGGAGATTTGGCACTAGAATTGTCCTCCCAAGTTGTATTTTGCTTATTAAAAATGCAAAATCGAAAAATGGGCAGAAGACCTAAATAGACATTTCTTCAAAGAAGACATACAGATGGCCAACACACACATAAAATGATGCTCAATATCACTAATTATTAGACAAATGCTACAATCAAAACTACAATGAGGTATTACCTCACACAGGTCAGAATGGCCATCATCAATAAGTCTACAAACAACTGTTGGAGAGGGTGTGGAGAAAAAGGAACTTTCCTAACACTGTTGGTGGGAATGTAAATTGGTACAGCCTCTATGGAGAACAGTATGGAGATTCCTTTAAAAAACTAAAAGTAGAGCTACCATATGATCCAGCAATCATACTCCTGGGCATGTATCCAGAGAAAACCATACTTCAAAGACACAAAATGCACCCTAGTGTTCCTTGCTGCACTATTTACAACAACCAAGACATGGAAACAATCTAAATGTACATCTACAGAGGAATGGATAAAGAAGATATGGTACATATATACAATGCAATATTACTCAGCAATAAAAAAGAATGATATGCCATTTGCAGCAACATGGATGGATCTAGAGATTATCATACTAAGTGAAGTAAGTCAAAGAAAGACAAATATATCATTTATATGTGGAATCTAAAAAAATGATACAAATGAACTTATTTACAAAACAGAAACAGATTCACAGACCTAGAAAACACACTTATGGTTACCAAAGGGGAAAGATGGGGGAGGGATAAATTAGGAGGTTGGGATTAACATACACACACTACTTCATATAAAATAGATAATCATTCAAGGACCTATTGTATAGCACAAGGAACTCTACTCAATACTCTGTAATAACATGGATGGGAAAAGAATCTGAAAAAGAAATTATGTGTATATGTGTGTGTGTGTGTGTGTGTGTGTGTGTATATATATATATATACACACACACAGACACACATATATATATACACACAGACACACATATATATAACTAAATCACTTTGCTGTATACCTGAAACTAACACAACGCTGTAAATAAAATATACTCCAATATAAAATTTAAAAATAAATAAATAAAAAGTATTCCAAAATATTAAATGTTTAAAAATAGTAGTATTATGAACCATTTTAATATCTTATGATTACAATAAATTATAATTTTTAAAGTTCTATGATAGGTAGTTGTTAATTTTATATTTAGACCTATTATCTCATAATAATTTATAATGGAATATAATCTGCAAAGGTACTGAATCACTATGCTGTACACCTGAAACAGAATATTGTAAATCAACTATATTTCAATTTTAAAAAGTGATATATGGAACGAAGAGCTTTTCTTTATGAAGCAGATATGATAATAGTATCAACCAAGAAGCATATCACTTATTCCTCTATGGAATTTCAGGTAATGTACTAATATCCTTTTAGTGTGCTTTTAAAGGACTCAATACTAATCTGTATAGTTTTCATGCCAACTTCTTTTAGATAGCTTTACATACATGGAAAAGCAAAGTCATGTTTCATTATCTAAGTTGAGCACTCTGAAAAACTTTGCTGTTCTTAGTGAAAATTTTATTGATTCAATTTGATATTTTAATTAAGAACAAAGGTCAAGATGATCATTATTCTGCTTTGGGAAAGAAGAGTCATTGAAATACTTGGGGGAAAAAGTAAAAATTCTTCACTTAATAGTAAAAAATTACAGGTAAGAACAGAAAAAGACAATCAAATATTTGAGTGTTCAAGCTGGATACTGACATTACAAAAAAATCTAAAATATAAGCTATTTCTTTTGGGGATGGATCAAGGTAGAACCAGAGTGGGGGAATTTCTGAACCCTTATGAGTTGTGGTCCCTCTATAGGCTGACATCAAGAGGCCCCCTTCTGTACTACTTACCCACTTCTAGAGGGGCAGCGGTAAAAATTGCTAAAGGAACTCTCATACATTATATCGAAAAACTGATGATAAAAAAATCCTTCTTTCTTTTCAAAAGGCATAATATTAATTTCTAAACTAAGGAAAGACCCTAAACTCTCATTTTTTAATTTAAGGAAGCTTAAAATACTGAACTATGTTTGATGCTGTATTATAAATATTTCTCAAGAAGAAATGAACTATGGTACAAATAATAAATGTAGATTACTTGACTAGGAAGCTTCATTTCCAAAATCATCTCTGAGAAAGAAATTGCTTTATATTTAAGTCCTTACACAGCCTCTCACTGTAGCAGAATTCTTCCCATTTCTTTACTTTAAAGTGCTGTTTGAGAATGATATCTTAGCCGACAATGACCTTGATGTATTTTGAATGTTTACTGAGGACATCTGGTGGATTAAGTGAAATAGTGAGAGAGCAAGGTTTATCACGGATGTAGTAATTTTAAGAGGTGTAACTTCACATTGCTAGTGATGGATATCATTATTTTTAAAAGTCTTTTTAAAGATACTTTCTAAAGCCACATAATAAGTAGTATGTTCTGGAGGTATCAATACATACCCGCAGGAAACAATGTTAAAAACAAAATCTAAGCTACCCAAAAGTTATGTGAATCAGTAATTGGGTTGGTATAAAATTTCCAATGATTAGCATCCTAGGCTGATTCAAAAAGTGAATTTAAACAATTTAGGCAGCCAGAAGTACCGGCAGTAGGTTCTTAGAAATTGTTAGATGAGTTCAAAAGTGACTCTAGTCATTTCAAAGGTATCAATGTCAAAGTTATGTGTGAAGACTTTAAAATAGTTTCATAAGGTGTGGGAATAGAAATAATGTTCTTTGAAATGCGTTGCATATGGGATTTTAAATACATTTGTAAAAGTGAAAAAACAATTTTATCTAGATCTACAAGAAATTATATCATAACATTTTTGGGACAGTCCAATTAGAAAATGGGTATTAACTTATATCTGGTGTCACTTTATAAATGAACATATGTAGTATTTAAAATTAGGTGAACCAAATTAATAGGCAAGTAATTTTTAAAGTCTTTTTAACTTTAAATTTCAGCTACACTTTCCCTTGATGTAAAATAGCACTTATACATAGCCATATTTCTCTGTGAAAACAATTATTATGTATAAATGATAAATTACCTTTAAAAGGTTGTATAATTTAGGTAAATTACTCCATTCTTGAGTGCAAAAATTAATTTCTACCAAAAAACTGATTAGCTTGTTCATTACAGCTCTATTTACAATAGCCAGGACAAAGAAGCAACCTAAGGGTCCATTGACAGATGAATGGATAAAGAAGATGTGGCACATATATACAATGGAATATTACTCAGCCATAAAAAGAAACGAAAGTGGGTTATCTGTAGTGAGGTGGATGGACCTAGAGTCTGTCATACAGAGTGAAGTAAGTCAGAAAGAGAAAAACAAATACCATATGCTAACACATATATATGGAATCTAAAAAACAAAACAAAACAAATGGTCATGAAGAACCTAGGGGCAAGATGGGAACAAAGATGGAGATGTAGAGAATGGACTTGAGGACACGGGGAGGGGGAAGGGTAAGCTGGGACAATGTGAGAGAGTGGCATGGACATATATACACTACCAAACGTAAAATAGATAGCTAGTGGGAAGCAGCCACATAGCACAGGGAGATCAGCTCGGTGCTTTGTGACCACCTAGAGGGGTGGGATAGGGAAGGTGGGAGGGAGACACAAGAGGGAGGAGATATGGGGATATATGTATGCATATAGTTGATTCACTTTGTTACAAAGCAGAAACTAACACAGCATTGTAAAGCAATTATACTCCAATAAAGATGTTTTTAAAAAAACTGATTAGCTTAAGAGGATTTTTTAAAAAAACAATAGTATGTTTTTAAAGTAAAGGAAGAGTAATACATTTTATGATCATAGCATAACTTGCACCTTTAAGTTAAGATATTCAAATCCCCAGATACAAGTCCTTTTCTGATTCTTGTAAGTCATAACTTCTTGTCAGACTTCTACAAAAGATATGTGCAATTTAAGATATGTGAGATTTTTTTTTTCAGATACCAATTACAAATGAGACATCATATAACTCCACACTATTGTTAATTTTGAAAAATCAGATAATGGAGAACATGGAGCATAACCTGTCGAATCATATGTTATCTCTTTTAAACCAGTCCTTAGAAAACAGACTCTCAGCGTGGAGTATTTCTGTGAACGAGATCAGAGAGCACTTAGCTGGCAGAAATTCTGTATTTTTACACAGATAATTTTGAGCCTAAAGAATATTATTTTTATATGTCCCTCTCTTAAGTCAGGGGCTGGCTTTACATCCCTGAAGATATTTCATAGACTATAAGGTGTTCTGATTATCACCGAGGAGACACTGGCTTATATGATCTCATCACATAATATATGAGAGGGGTCAAGAAACATTGCTTTTCTTCCACCTGTTTCAGAATTGTGGCTTCATACAAAGGTCGATTACTGGGCCCCATCTCAGACCAGAAACTAGAGGCAGATATGTAATTTTAAAGCTCCTGGAGTCATCCTATGCATTCTGATATATGAACTCCATCAATCAAAAGAATGACATAGTGACCTAATTCACATAGGAGTCCTTAATAATAGATAAACCTACGCTGATCCCTGTGGAGAGGAATATGATATAGGTCATTGTGAAACAAGACATCTATATAGATATGCTATGTGTCAGCTTATCTTGGAGTGAGTTGTTTAAAAATGAAGGATGTATTTTAGCATTCTGATTAGGCAAAAGGAAGGAAAGTGTAGCAGATTATTGCAGCAGTGGACCACAGATAATATCAATTAGGCTTCACTCCCAGAAGGAAAAGACTATGAGAAAAAATACTGAAATCATTAACAAGACCTGGTAGATGATACCTTGGATGCCAAGGACCTGAGGGAACTGTCTTGGAAAGTGCACAAGATATGATATGACAGTCCCAGGAAGGGACTTCTGGGATAGAATGTGGCAGCTTGAAAGATACCATATTTCTTGGAAATTTCTTGGTGAAGGGACGAAAAGAGGTTAAGTGTAAAGAAAGTTCTCAAACAAATAATACAAAAAATCAGAAGAGAAAGAAACATAATAAGAGGCACCATGTATTGTAAAGAAAATGCCCTATACTATAACAAGAGAAGGAAGAAGAAAATGAACCCAGGAACTAAGTAAGTCACATAGGTTGTCACAACAACTCGCCCAGAGGATGACCAAATGTTTTTGTACAGAAAAATACAACACAGTTCAAACAAACAGGGAACAACTTCAACAGCAACCGTTCAAAGTTACTAGTAAATATATATATATATAATATATAAAGTCTATGCTATATAACTTAATATTTTATTTATATTTATAAAATATTTTATTTATATATAATGTTATATAATTATATATGATTCAAATTTTTCAGCAGATGAAAACACACAGATACACATGCACACACAAACTTATATGACAATGCGTGGGATCTAGAATTTTATTAGCCAAGATCATTATGAAGAACAAAGTTAAGGAATTTTACCACATGAGATCGAGGCATATACATAAGGTAGTATCTAAGGAGAAACAGATCTATGGAACAGAATAGAGTTCAGAAAGAGATGTACACATATGTTATCCCCTGATTTATAACAATGTTACCATTGCAAACACTTGGTGAAAAGATGGTCTTTTCAATAAAAGGAACTGAGTCAACTGGATATCTGAATGGAAAAAAAAAATCAATCTTGACTCCTACCTTACGCCATACCAAAAAATAATAATAATAAATGGCATAGCTTACATGTGGAGGGAAAAGACATTAATCATTTAAAGAAAAATAGAGAATATGTGCATGACTTCAGGGAAGAGAAAGATGTCTCAAACAGGAGACAGAAAGCACAAACCATAAAAAGATTGATAAACTGAACCTCATAAATATTAAGAAATTCTGTTCACCAGAAACATTATCAAGAGGGTGAAAATATTCCAAATACTCCTACCTGACAAGGGTTCATATTTAGATTTAAAGAACTCCTACAAATGAATAAGAAAAGCAGTCCAGCAACAATAATAATAATAAACTGTTAAAAGACATGAACAGTCGCTTCACAAAAGATACTATCTGAATGGTCAATAAGCACATAAAGTACTACTCATTAGGAGTATAAGTTAAAGCCAAAGTGTGATACCACCAAGCATTGAGTAGAATGGCTGAAATAGGATAGAAATATGTATGTGAATGTTCATAGAAGCACTGTTTATAACTGTAAAAAGTATTTTTAAAAATGAACTGTTCTTCAGGAGAATAGGAAAAACTACTTCATTCATCCAATAGATTATTATAAGGCAATTAAAATAACTGAACTAGTTCTACATGTATCAACATGTATACATCATAACATTTGGTGGTGATGGTAGGAATCCAGGTGCAAAATTGTGTATACCACTTGAAATCATGTATCTGTTTTATGATTACATTCATGTAGTATAAAACAAAAATACATAGTGGAATTAAAAAAAACTTTGGGGAATGGAAGCAGGGAAACCGATGGGAAAAGAGTCTTTAGCTGCATCTATAATAACTTATTTCTAAAAAAGGAATTAAAGAAGAAAACTATAAAGAAAACATTGAAAACATTAATATCTGCTTAATTTTACAGGTTGGTGCATCAATGCACTGTTTACATTGTTTTATGTATTCATCATTTACATTTGAATTCTTCACAGTGGTTAATTGTCAAACCAAGAAATAATTATTGACAGAAAAACATTAAAAAGGACTGTCAACTATTTTAAGAAATATTTGAAATTTGTCTTTTACCTAACCGAGAAATAAGATTTTACTGAAATGAAGTAAATTACAGTGAAAAATATGGTGAATTGTGGTGAAGAGTCACACACTCAGTAAGTGCCCAAGATAAGTAGACATTTTAAGAGCCAATGTTCTGGTGAGAATGAAATACTAGTTTGAAGGCAACTGTATGTTCTGGACAAGACAGTGAGATACCGCAAAGAGACAAACCCCCAAATGTGACATCAACATTCATCATATGAAAAGGATGTTTGAAAATGGCCATATTCCTGAAACTATTCCAGAGATGTGTACATTAAGTCAAAATCTGGTGTCATCATTTTGAGATTTTACTATTTTGAATTTTAAAAACTAAACAGCATTTTAAGAGAAAATTAAATTTCTAGTCCTCAGTACTCTTGCCTTAATGACTGCAAGGGACACTGTTTCCATTGTATCGTATGAAAATATTAAATGTATTAAGTGTACATGTGGTGGTCCTGGAGTTCTGCTATAACCCATTTTATGGGGTAGTCATTTTTCCTTGAGATATTCTCCCACTACGAAATTATCTTTCAAAATAGCTGACATCTTTGGTTCTTAACACTGGCTGCACATTTGAATTCCCTAGGGAAATATATATATATATATATATATATATATATATATGTTTCAGAAATCTTTGTTTAAACATTAAGATATAATTGACATATAACATTGTATAAGTTCAAGGTGTACAGGTGTTGAGTTGATAAATTCATGTATTGCAATATGGTTACCACCCAAGTGTTAGCTAATACGTCAGTTGTGTCACATGATTATCATTTCTTTTTTATGGTGAGAACATTGAAGATCTAGTCTCTTAGCAACTCTGACGTATATAATGAAATATTGTTAACTATAAGCACATGTTGTGCATTAGATCTCCAGGACTTATTCATCTTCTAATTGCAAGTTTGTACCTTTTGACCAACATCTCCCAAATCCCACCCCCCAGCCCCTGATAACCACCATTTTACTCTCTGTCTCTAGGAGTTTGGCTCTTTTAGTTTATACACATAAATTGTCACTACACAGTATTTGTTTTTCTCTAGTTGGCTTATTTCACTCAGCATATGCTTTCAAGTTCTACTCAAGTGGTCACAAATGGCAGGATTTTCTTCTTTCTCATGGCTGGATAATATTCCACTGTGCATATACACACAACATCTTCTTTACCCATTCATCCATTGATAGACACCTAGGCTGTTTTCATATCTTGGCTACTGTGGGTGATGCTGCACTGAACATGGGAATGCAGATCTCTTCAATATTCTGTTTTCATTTTCTTTGAAATCCTATACAGAGGTAGGATTGCCGGATCATATGATATGCCCAGGTCACACACCAGACCAGTCAAATCAGGGTCTGTGGTTGTGAGTTACAGGTATCAGTATCTTTTGAAGTTCACTAGATTTGTCCAAGGTACAAACTACTTTTAGGGACTGACCTGAGAAATGACTTGGTCCTATTACTGAGTTTGTGCCTTCAGCTACTGACTGAAGTTCTTCATACATTTGGCTTTCCCTTTCTCATAGCAACTGTTCCAAATAAATGAGAAAACAAACAACAACAAAAAATATATATATATATATATATCTTCAGGACTTGCTCAAATGTCTGCTCCTGGGGAAGTGTTCACATCTCCCTGAGGTTTGTTTATGTGCATGTGTGTGCTCACATGCTCCCAAGCTCTCCTCTGTGTGTGGCACTCCCTATACTGTAGAGCAATTGTTGACGTGCTTTTCTATTTTCTCCACTAGATCAAACAATTTACGGTAAAGAAATGTGCCTTAATCATTGTTGTATCATCTAGCACATAGTAAATACCCAATAAATATTTGTTGAGAGAATGAATAATCCAATGTAGGAGGTATTATTATTTTATTACCTTTTTATAAAATTGATGCATCCTTCATTTCAGAAATCCATTAGTATAAGGACGCTGAATTATTTGTTTGTTTTTTATTTTAAAATAATGTAATTTCCTTCTACTACTTCCTGGTATTAAGAATTTGGATTTTTTTTTTTTCTGGGCTAAGCACCTGTAGCATCTACTGGTGCACCACTGATTAAATGTGGCCACATGTTTATCTTATCTCCCTCCCGAGGAACTCACCACCATACATCTCCAGAATTTTTGTCATCTTGCAAAACTGATACTCTGTACCCATTAAACAGTGACTCCCCATGGCCCCCTTCCCCCAACCCCTAGAAATTACTGTTCTACTTTTTTTACTTTCCTTTTTTCCCCTTACACTAGTGGAATCTTATTCAGCATTTAAAAAGAAGGAGGTTTTCAGTTTGGTTTCTTTTTCTTATATTTATCCATGCACAGTTTTAGGGGTTACACGATTTTACAAAGACTCTTACCAAAAAGCAGCTCTTCCTACCCTATGCTATTTTATCCTCCCAGAGGCAGCTATTTTCAACTATTCGCTGTTTCTATCTTATCATCCTTATCATTCAATCAGATATCAAGATCCCTTGTTTTTTATTTTTCAGTTTTAAGCATTGTGTATTTACTCTTAACAATGGAACATGAAAACTTAGATAATTTTCATAATGTCCCCCACAACCACTACACACTGCGTACACCACACAAACTCAGTAATACGCCCACTGCAAATATGCAACCAACCCATACATCCTCCCAACAGAATTACAGCATAATTGTGGATACACCAGTATTTATATTATTATGACAATAAATGTCTTTGATAAGTTACTGTTTCTTCCAAATTATTATTATTTGAGGGTTTAGGTCTCTATTTCATGTTAGGTAATTTTCTAAAATATTCAGTGACTTTTGTCTGCCTACTCATAATTAAGAGCTGTACTTTACAATGCTGAGTGGAAGCTTGTATACATGGACAGATTTGTCAAATATGACTTCATTGTAGAATATGCCTGGATTATATTGGGGGATACCACTAATTTCAGTATCTTTAAATGTTTTCTGTCAGCCTTTCTGGAGAATAATTCTCACATCTCCTGTTTAGAGGGTGTAAACCTAGTTTCCAAGGCTCTGGGATCCAAGAAATGGACAGAGCTGGAAAACTAATCACCAGGGAAAGCTGTTCAACCTCATTAATCAACAGGGGAAAGAAAATTAAAATTACGACCATATGTATCAGGTAGTAGCATGTGTTGGTGAAGATGAGAAGCCACTGAAACTCTCATGAGGGCTGAGGGGAGCATGAATTTGCACAGCCACGTTACAGAATGGTTTAGTAACATCTACTAGAGCAGAATATATGCATATACTATGATTTGGCAATCCCACTCCTTAGTATATACCCAACACAAAGGTGTGTATACGTTCATATATATTTCAGTTAATATTATATATGCATGAATCTTACAAACATAATGTTCAGTGAAAGAAACTAGGACAAGAAAAAATATATACTAATTCCATTTATGTAAAGTACAGAAACAGGCAAAGGTAATCTGTGTTGTTAGAAGTCAGAATAAAGGTCCCTCTCAAAAGAAGATAGGAAGTAGCTGAGAGCACAAGGTGGAGATTCTGAGGAACTAGTGATGTTCTGAATGCTTTGTTTTGTTTTCACTGTTATTTACTTAAGCGTAATCAATGACAAAAAGAAGTTCTCGCTCTCCCAGGCAAAGACTGATTGTCCGATAGCAGTGGTTTCATGGAGTCACCAGAACTGGTTTGAAACTTGCTGAACTGATCAGAAACTCACCTCAGTGAATGTGCTTTTATAATCAGTGACAACCCTGCCTTCCTGAGAGGCAGTTCGTCAGGAATGGATTCTCTGCAATAAGAACGCCTCTGGCTGACAACACATCAATTAAAAATCTCACCTGGGTGAACACTACAGCTAACATTAACTCAGCCGCTACAAAGTGTCAATACCAGAATTCCACACTTCCACCCAACTTTGTATATAAGATCATCATCTGCTCTGCTCAGAGACACTGCATCTAATACAATTCTCCTTCACAAAAATAAGCAATAAATTCAACAATCTTTTTATTTTAGATATTGAGTGGTGGTCTTATCATCCTTTGATTACAGATTATGAACATTTATTCTACTTCATGCTTATGACAGGTGTGCCTTTGCTGTATGTATAGAGATTACAATAAAATGTTTTTTCAAAAGGTCATCTACCTCTGACTAAAATGAAGGGATGGGGACCAGATTTCCTCTATTGCCTTAAATAACCAAAAAGCAGACCAGATATATGAGTCACTAGGTTTCACGTCACTGGACATTAGTCAGTGAAGGAGAGTGCTTTTAGAAGAGGGAAACAACTGACCCCTAGGACTGCCTTCACTTACTGTCTTGAGACACCGGAAAGGGAAGAAAAACCCAGGTGGGTACTGATGGACTCTCTGATTTGAGGAGACAGAGTTAACAATCACCATGTTTTTAAAGCACCCAGAAAATCCTGGTGGTTATCATCCAGGAACCAAAGTTCTAATTGTTCTATAAACATTCATATTGTATTTAGGCTTTCCCCAAATTGTTCTTCTTGACAACTCACTTCAGTTTCTCTTCTGCAATAATGGGGATAATAATAGCAACTACCACATGGGGATGCTTAAGAGTAAATGAATTAAAAGGTATAAAACACACAGAATACAGCCTGGTTAATAAGATTTTTGTCAGTGCAAGCTCTTACTATTAGTACTTCTTAACCAGGTAGCAATCGGGGAATGACAGAGCTCCCATGCCTAAACAGAAACCAGGGTTAGCCACGGACATTAGATTGCTGTCACAATCCACTGGGAAAGACTTTGAGATTATCTGATAGACATCAGGCAGTATAGATGTATAATTGGAAGATTTCCACTTTAGTGGTAATAATATGACATAATGACTTGCTAAAATGTGCTCTGTACAAACTCAGATTATCTTTGATTTACTCTCAAAATTCTTCATGGAAATAATATTCGTGACACACTAAGTGTAAATCTTTTCTAGTATGACATCTGAAATAACATTTGTTTAGGTTTTTTTTTTTCTTAAAGTGTAACATATCCTCAATATTCTGAATCATGGCAGAGTACTTATTAATGTAAAGAACAGAACCAAGCATGGAGCCAGGATAGACTTTAATGTTCATCTCTCCCCAAGAGACGGCCAGATGGCTGCTTAATACACTTTAGCCTGGCACTGTTAACACTTATCAACTATTAGAGTTTCAATTTCACGCTGGATGTAATTCCTTGCTTCAACATAAGGGGTTCTCTTTTATAATTACACTAATATATAATCTTCAGTTCTCCTAATGTCTAAAGGTTACTGAAAGATTCTCTTGAAATTATTTTTTACAAAGTCAAGAAATTTTAAAGAGAATAATGTGACAATCTCAGGAAAAGTTTAAAAAGTGTCTATTTGCATATTTATATTTTTGCAGGTAAAATTCTATTTGAAACTAATTCATTTTCAATGTAAATTTTTGTTTGCTGGAGCTACTGCTATGACCTGGAGTGTGACCCACTGTAACTGTTTTGATTTCATAAATTCAATTAACAAAAAATCCTGAAGACCATACACAATCCCAGAAGTACTCATCCTAAAACATAGTAAGTCTGTTTAAAGAAAGTGCTAGTGTTCGGGTTCAATACAGATGCTTGCTTGCTAAATGCATTTATATTTTGGGGTCTCAGAGGGAAACAGGGTAAAGCCATTGACAGAAAGCTATGGTTAAAGAAGCAAAGCCAAAGATGTCAGCACAAAGAGGAATTGTTTCATTTATACTAAATGGATAGAGGTCCCTCTGTGTAACGGAGTAATATGTATTTATTTTCACTTCTTTTCTATTCACCTCTTCTTCTAACCATGTAATCTGGCTTCTGCCTCAGTCACTGTAATTAAACTTGTGTCACATAGCCACTGATGGCCTCCCTATTGCTAAATCAAACAGCTTTTGTTTATAATCTGTCTCAGCATTGTCTGTGCTATTCTCAGGGTGGCGTCTTCTTTAGAACACATGACCCTATACTGTCTTGACAAATTCTATTTTATTATTCCTTCTATTTCATTGACAAGTCTTCGCCCCTTTCTAGATCCTTTTCTCCAACTACATACACCATATACTTCTGCCTCAGAAGCTCCTTAAGTATAACAGTGCTTAAAAGAGTGAATTCTGATCTGCTGCTCCAGTTCTATTCCCAACATTTCCAACACTGTATATTCAAATCCATTCCTATTTCTCTCTATTGGAAAAAAAAAGTTTTAATTTTCCTACCATTTCTGTCATCTGTGCTCGAAAGTACATATTGTACTTTTACTCATCATTCTCGTTGAGATTTATTCAACCACAAAGTCCTGCAAGTTTATATAAAATATGCCTCTCATGTCTACTTCATCCTCTTCATTCCCACTGGACTGATCTGAATCTGGATAATTTTCTAGACCCAAATGTTAAGCACTTTCCTAGCTACATTCCTTGTGTTAGCCTCCCCTGCAACCAGTGTTTGTTAGGAAAACAGTTCTCCATGAGTATTTCCACATTTCTGCACAGTCTGGGCTTTCTGAGTAGAGTACTGACAGCCTGGGTGAGAGGATGACTAAATAGTAAACAAGTCTTGGAAGTTAAAGCTAATGAATTGCTCTGGGAAGATCTAAAGGCATGTCTCCCAAAGCCATCTGCTTACATGGTAAGGGTAACACTCAGAGGTGCTTTTTCCCCTCCCTCAAAGGCTTTTGCTCACCTCCAGGGCAGCAGTGTCCTCCCATTCCTTGGAGAGGATTTGTTACATTATAGCTGTAGAGAGTGAAAGTCTGTCCCACCTTCTCTACTCTCCCTCCTCCGCTCCTCTTTCCTTCTCTCTCTTATTTTCTCCCTTCCTTCACTCTGTCTCTCAGCCTTCTTACAGAAGGGCCAAGTCTCAGAATTTGGGGCTGATGCAAACCGCACTGATGCACAGATGACATCAGATGCCGCTTGCTCTGTGTGTGGGGAATTGGGGTGTGGCACTGCAAAGATGCTCTGTGAGTAAAGGTTCTGCTTCCTGATCAACAGGTCTCACGTTTCCTTTTAGGACTGACTAATTAACTAAACCAAGAAACAAACTTAACATCTTGAACAATATTACAAAACGGAAATTGCTTAAACAATAATTTAGCCAATTATTTCTTTGCACAAAATACTTGGGGGATTTTTTCTTGCTTTTTTTTGGCTACTGGGCTTTCAGCATCCTTGTTGTTCCCCAACATGACCATATACTATAGTTAGTCTTCTCTGTTTCACAAACACATCACATTTATTGCTGCTTCTGGAGAATGGGACACTTTCTCTTTAGTATTTGTATTGTAATAACAGGATACCCTTATGGGAAAAGAGATTTGGATCCATAACTCATGTGACAGGCCAGGATAAACAAATCAGATAATTACATGTAAATAATTAAGCAATAAACATAAGAAAAATATGTGAGACTTTTATGTAACCCTGCAATTGGCAAAACTTGCCCAACTATGACGCAAAATCTAGAAGCATAAAAATTTCAAAAACATGGAAAAGACACTATAAGCAAAGTAAAAAGGTAAATGAGAAACTGCATAAAAATTTTGACACTTAAAAACAAAGGTTTAGGGGGCATTTGAGAAGATGGCGGAAGAGTAAGACGCGGAGATCACCTTCCTCCCCATAAATACATAAATGCATCAGAAATACATCTACATGTGGAACAGCTCTTACAGAACACCCACTCACTGAACGCTGGCAGAAGACCTCAGAACTCCCAAAAGGCAAGAAACTCCCCACGACCTGGGTAGGGCAAAAGAAAAAAGAATAGAGACAAAAAGAATAGGGACGGGACCTGCACCAGTGGGAGGGAGCCATGAAGGAGGAAAGGTTTCTACACCCTAGGAAGCCCCTTTGCGGGCGGAGACTGCGGGTGGCGGAGGGCGGAAGCTTCGGAGCCGCGGAGGAGAGCGCAGCAACAGGGGTGTGGAGGGCAAAGCGGAGAGATTCCCGCACAGAGGATCGGTGCCGACCGGCACTCACCAGCCCGAGAGGCTTGTCTGCTCACCCGCCGGGGCAGGCGGGGCTCGGAGCTGAGGCTCGGGCTTCTGTCAGAGCGCAGGGAGAGGACTGGCGGCGTGAACACAGCCTGAAGGGGGACAGTGCGCCACGGCTAGCCGGGAGGGAGTCCGGGGAAAAGTCTGGACCTGCCGAAGAGGCAAGAGACTTTTTCTTGCCTCTTTGTTTCCTGCTGCGCGAGGCGAGGGGATTAAGAACGCTGCTTAAAGGAGCTCCAGAGACAGGCGCGAGCCGCGGCAATCAGCGCGCACCCCAGAGATGGGCATGAGACACTAAGGCTGCTGCTGCCGCCACCAAGAAGCCTGTCACAGGTCACTCTCCACACCTCCCCTCCCGGGAGCCTGTGCCGCCCGCCATGGCCAGGGTCTCGTGATCCAGGGACAACTTCCCAGGGAAAACTCACGGCTCGCCTCAGGCTGGTACAACGTCACACCGGTGTCTGCTGCCGCAGGCCCGCCCCACATCCGTACCCCTCCCTCCCCCCGGCCTGAGTGAGCCAGAGACCTCGAATCAGCGGCTCCTTTAACCCCGTCCTGTCTGAGCGAAGAACAGACGCCCTCTGGCGACCTACACGCAGAGGCGGGGCCAAATCCAAAGCTGAGCCCCGGGAGCTGTGAGAACAGAGAAGAGAAAGGGAAATCTCTCCCAGCAGCCTCAGAAGCAGCGGAATAAAGCTCCACAATCAACTTGACGTACCCTGCATCTGTGGAATACATGAATAGACAACGAATCATCCCAAATTGAGGAGGTGGACTTTGGAAGCAAGATAGTTTATTTTTTCCCCTTTTCCTTTTTTTGTGAGTGTGTATGTGTACTCTTCTCTGTGAGATTTTGTCTATATAGCTTTGTTTTCACCGTTTGTCCTAGGATTCTGTCCATCCGTGTTTTTTTTTTACTTTTACTTTTTAAAATTTTTTTCTTAATAATTTTTTTATTTTAATAACTTTATTTTATTTTATCCTCTTTCTTTCTTTCTTTCTATTTTTCCTCCCTTTTATTCTGAGCCATGTGGATGAAAGGCTCTTGGTGCTCCAGCCAGAAGTCAGTGCTCTGCCTCTGAGGTGGGAGAGCCAACTTCAGGACACTGGTCCGCAAGAGACCTCTCAGCTCCACGTAATATCAAATGGTGAAAATCTCCCAGGGATCTCCATCTCAACACCAACACCCAGCTTCACTCAACGACCAGCGAGCTACAGTGCTGGACACCCTTTACCAAACAATGAGCAAGACAGTAACAGAGTCCCATCCATGAGCACAGAGGCTGCCTAAAATCGTAATAAGTCCACAGACACCCCAAAACACACCACCAGACGTGGACCTGCCCACCAGAATGACAAGATCCAGCCTCATCCACCAGAACACAGGCACTACTCCCCTCCACCAGGAAGCCTACACAAACCACTGAACCAACCTTAGCCACTGGGGACAGACACCAGAAACAACAGGAACTACGAACCTGCAGCCTGCAAAAAGGAGACCCCAAACACAGTAAGATAAGCAAAATGAGAAGACAGAAAAACACACAGCAGATGAAGGAGCAAGGCAAAAACCCACCAGACCTAACAAATGAAGAGGAAATAGGCAGTCTACCTGAAAAATAATTCAGAATATTGATAGTAAAGATGATCCAAAATCTTGGAAATAGAGAAAATGCAAGAAACAGTTAACAAGGACCTAGAGGAACTAAAGAGGAAACAAGCAACGATGAACAACACAATAAATGAAATTAAAAATACTCTAGAAGGGATCAATAGCAGAATAACTGAGGCAGAAGAACGGATAAGTGACCTGGAAGATAAAATAGTGGAAATAACTACTGCAGAGCAGAATAAAGAAAAAAGAATGAAAAGAAGGGAGGACAGTCTCAGAGACCTCTGGGACAACATTGAACGCACCAACATTTGAATTATAGGGGTCCCAGAAGAAGAAGAGAAAAAGGGACTGAGAAAATATTTGAAGAGATTATAGTTGAAAACTTCCGTAATATGGGAAAGGAAATAGTTAATCAAGTCCAGGAAGCACAGAGAGTCCCATACAGGATAAGTCCAAGGAGAAACATGCCAAGACACATATTAATCAAACTGTCAAAAATTAAATACAAAGAAAACATTTTAAAAGGAATCCCCATAAGGTTAACAGCTGATCTTTCAGCAGAAACTCTGCAAGCAGGAAGGGACTGGCAGGACATATTTAAAGTGATGAAGGAGAAAAAACTACAACCAAGATTACTCTACCCAGCAAGGATCTCATTCAGATTCAATGGAGAAATTAAAACCTTTACAGACAAGCAAAAGCTCAGAGAGTTCAGCACCACCAAATCAGCTTTACAAAAAAATGCTAAAGGAAATTCTCTAGGCAAGAAACACAAGAGACGGTAAAGACCTACAATAACAAACCTAAAACAATTAAGAAAATGGGAATAGGAACATACATATCGATAATTACCTTAAATGTAAATGGATTAAATGCTCCCAAGAAAAGACACAGACTGGCTGAATGGTTACAAAAACAAGACCCATATATATGCTGTCTACAGGAGACCCATTTCAGACCTAGGGAAATATACAGACTGAAAGTGCGGGGATAGAAAAAGATATTCCATGCAAATGGAAATCAAAAGAAAGCTGGAGTAGCAATTCTCATGTCAGGCAAAATAGACTTAAAAATAAAGACTATTACAGGAGACAAAGAAGGACACTCCATAATGATCAAGGGATCGATCCAAGAAGATATAACAATTGTAAATATTTATGCACCCAACATAGGAGCATCTCAATACATAAGGCAACTACTAACAGCCATAAAAGGGGAAATCGACAGTAACACATTCACATTACCCCTACTTTGACACCCCACTTTCACCAATGGACAGATCATCCAAAATGAAAATAAATAAGGAAACACAAGCTTTAAATGATACATTAAACAAGCTGGACTTAATTGATATTTATAGGACACTCTATCCAAAAACAACAGAATACACATTTTTCTCAAGTGCTCTTAGAACATTCTCCAGGATAGATCATATCTTGGGTCACAAAACAAGCCTTGGTAAATTTAAGAAAATTGAAATCGTATCAAGTATCTTTTCTGACCACAATGCTATGAGACTAGATATCAATTACAGGAAAAGATCTGTAAAAGATACAAACACATGGAGGCTAAACAATACACTACTTAATAATGAAGTGATCACTGAAGAAATCAAAGAGGAAATCATAAAATATCTAGAAACAAATGACATTGGAGACACAACGACCCAAAACCTGTGGGATGCAGCAAAAGCAGTTCTAAGAGGGAAGTTTATAGCAATACAATCCTACCTCAAGAAACAGGAAACATATCGAATAAACAACCTAACCTTGCACCTAAAGCAATTAGAGAAAGAAGAACAAAAGAACCCCAAAGTTAGCAGAAGGAAAGAAATCATAAAGATCATATCAGAAATAAATAAAAAAGAAATGAAGGAAACGATAGCAAAGATCAATAAAACTAAAAGCTGGTTCTTTGAGAAGATAAACAAAATTGATAAACCATTAACCAGACTCATCACGAAAAAAAGGGAGAAGACTCAAATCAATAGAATTAGAAATGAAAAAGGAGAAGTAACAACTGACACTGCAGAAATACAAAGGATCATGAAAGATTACTACAAGCAACTCTATGCCAATAAAATGGACAACCTGGAAGAAATGGACAAATTCTGAGAAATGCACAACCTGCCAAACTGAATCAGCAAGAAAGAGAAAATATGAACAGACCAATCACAAGCACTGAAATTGAAACACTGATTAAAAATCTTCCAACAAACAAAAGCCCAGGACCAGATGGCTTCACAGGCAAATTCTATCAAACATTTAGAGAAGAGCTAACAACTATCCTTCTCAAACTCTTCCAAAATATAGCAGAGGGTGGAATACTCCCAAACTCATTCTACAAGCCCACCATCACCCTGATACCAAAACCAGACAAAAATGTCACAAAGAAAGAAAACTATAGGCCAATATCACTGATGAACATAGATGCAAAAATCCTCAACAAAATACTAGCAAACAGAATCCAACAGCACATTAAAAGGGTCATACACCATGATCAAGTGGGGTTTATTCCAGGAGTGCAAGGATTCTTCCATATACACAAATCAATCAACATGATACACCATATTAACAAACTGAAGGAGAAAAACCATATGATCATCTCAATAGATGCAGAGAAATCTTTTGACAAAATTCAACACCCATTTATGATAAAAACCCTGCAGAAGGTAGGCATAGAGGGAACTTTCCTCAAGATAATATAGGCCATATATGACAAACCCACAGCCAACATCGTACTCAATGGTGAAAAACTGAAACCATTTCCACTAATATCAAGAACAAGACAAGATTGCCCACTCTCACCACTGTTATTCAACATAGTTTTGGAAGTTTTAGCCACAGCAATCAGAGAAGGAAAAGAAATAAAAGGAATCCAAATCGGGAAAGAAGAAGTAAAGCTGTCACTGTTTGCAGATGACATGATACTATACATAGAGAATCCTAAAGATGCTACCAGAAAACTACTAGAGCTAATCAATGAATTTGGTAAAGTAGCAGGATACAAAATTAATGCACAGAAATCTCTTGCATTCCTATAAACTAGTGATGAAAAATCTGAAAGTGAAATTAAGAAAACACTCCCATTTACCATTGCAACAAAAAGAATTAAATATCTAGGAATAAACCTACCTAAGGAGACAAAAGACCTGTATGCAGAAAATTATAAGACACTGATGAAAGAAATTAAAGATGATACAAATAGATGGAGAGATATACCATGTTCTTGGATTGGAAGAATCAACATTGTGAAAATGACTCTACTACCCAAAGCAATCTACGGATTCAATGCAATCCCTATCAAACTACCGCTGGCATTTTTCACAGAAGTAGAACAAAAAATTTCACAGTTTGTATGGAAACACAAAAGACCCCAAATAGTCAAAGCAATCTTGAAAACGAAAAATGGAGCTGGAGGAATCAGGCTCCCTGACTTCAGACTATACTACAAAGCTACAGTAATCAAGACAGTATGGTACTGGCACAAAAACAGAAATATAGATCAATGGAACAGGATAGAAAGCCCAGAGATAAACCCATGCACATATGGTCACCTTATCTTTGATAAAGGAGGCAAGAATATACAATGGAGAAAAGACAGCCTCTTCAATAAGTGGTGCTGGGAAAACTGGACAGGTACCTTTAAAAGTATGAGATTAGACCACTCCCTAACGCCATACACAAAAATAAGCTCAAAATGGATTAAATACCTAAATTTAAAGCCAGAAACTATCAAACTCTTAGAGGAAAATATAGGCAGAACACTCTATGACATAAATCACAGCAAGATCCTTTTTGACCCACCTCCTAGAGAGATGGAAATAAAAACAAAAATAAACAAATGGGACCTAATGAAACTTCAAAGCTTTTGCACAGTAAAGGAAACCATAAACAAGATGAAAAGACAACCCTCAGAATGGGAGAAAATATTTGCAAATGAAGCAACTGACAAAGGATTAATCTCCAAAATTTACAAGCAGCTCATGCAGCTCAATAACAAAAAAACAAACAACCCAATCCAAAAATGGGCAGAAGACCTAAATAGACATTTCTCCAAAGAAGATATACAGATTGACAACAAACACATGAAAGAATGCTCAACATCATTAATCATTAGAGAAATGCAAATCAAAACTACAATGAGATATCTTCTCACACTGGTCAGAATAGCCATCATCAAAAAATCTAGAAACAATAAATGCTGGAGTGGGTGTGGAGAAAAGGGAACACTCTTGCACTGCTGGTGGGAATGTAAATTGATAAAACCACTATGGAGAAGAGTATGGAGGTTCCTTTAAAAACTACAAATAGAACTACCATACGACCCAGCAATCCCACTACTGGGCATATACCCTGAGAAAACCATAATTCAAAAAGAGTCATGTACCAAAATGTTCATTGCAGCTCTATTTATAATAGCCAGGAGATGGAAGCAACCTAAGTGTCCATCATCGGATGAATGGATAAAGAAGATGTGGCACGTATATACAATGGAATATTACTCAGCCATAAAAAGAAACGAAATTGAGTTATTTGTAGTGAGGTGGATGGACCTAGAGCCTGTCATACAGAGTGAAGTCAGTCAGAAAGAGAAAAACAAATACCGTATGCTAACACATATATATGGAATCTAAGGGAAAAAAAAAAGGTCATGAAGAACCTAGGGGTAAGACGGGAATGGAGACACAGACCTACTAGAGAATGAATTGAGGATGTGGGGAGGGGGAAGGGTAAGCTGTGACAAAGTGAGAGAGTGGCATGGACATCTATACACTACCAAATGTAAAATAGCTAGCTAGTGGGAAGCAGCCGCATAGCACAGGGAGATCAGCTCGGTGCTTTGTGACCACCTAGATGGGTGAGATGGGGAGGGTGGGAGGGAGGGAGACGCAAGAGGCAAGAGATATGGGGACATATGTATATGTATAAGTGATTCACTTTGTTATAAAGCAGAAACTAACACCCCATTGTAAAGCAATTATACTCCAATAAAGATGTTTTAAAAAAAAAAAAAAGGCCAGTATGGAATGGGAAACTATTCACTCCAGGTTTACTTAATCTGGCAAACCAGTTCTCTAATACTCTAGATGTGACCTCCAAGGTAGACAGCCAAAATTCTTAGTCTTCAGTTCCAGTAAATGAAGACCCCTAAACAAAACCAAAAACCTACTTCCTGCGATTACTGCAAAGATCCAGGACATTGGAAAAGAGATTGTTAGAAATTTAAGTGCTTTCGACACCTTCTGCCATCTAAGTAGCCTTTCCAACATCCTCCCAATTCTTAATGATGGGCTCTGAGGGACTACAATGGCTCTTCCATTTCCTCCCTATTAATCAGCTTGGGGAAACATTTTTTTTTTCAGATTGGGGGCAAATCTCTTCCAGTCCAAACTGACATTGGCACTGCATTCTCGGTGCTCAACCTGCCTTCAAGTTTTAAAACAGTTCAGATAGTGGGGTTCTTTAATGAACATCAAGAGACTCCTGTCTCTGAACATATTCCCTTTTGTTTAGGCCCTTTGAGAGCTACCCACCCTTTTCTCCTTATCCATTTATTAGGCTAAGACTTCTTAGAGAAGTATCATGCCAGAATTTCTTTCTCCCAAAACGGGGAAGTAATTCTAGAAATTGACAGTAGTCATCAAAGTAGCTCACCAGGTGAATTAAATTACCGTCTGAAATATTTTATTTGTTTGGTCTCTGGTGGTACTAGAATAGATTCTGAGAACACTGATATTTTGTCCCTCTTGAATCTGTCACCAGTTTCCTTACTGGCAAAACCTCCAACTGATGATGGCAAAATTCACAGCCCATCCCCCATTAAAGTTCAAATAGATCTCTCAAAATCTCTTCCTGGAATTAATCAATACCTTAGGAGTAAAGAAGCCCTTCAAGGGCTTCAAGAGTCTCTGTAACACTCCCATTTTATTGGTGAGAAAACTGAGGGTGGAGGTCTGTCCAGGACCTCTGAGCAATAAACAACATTATTATCCCTAAACACTCTGTTGTTCCTAACATTCTAATGAATGTTAGGTTACTAACATCCATTCCCACAGGAAACAAATTCTTTACTGTAACTGATTCATGCAGTGCATTCTTTAGTATTCCAGTTGATGAAAGTAGCCAATATCTTTTTGCCTTTACTTGGGAAGAAAAACAATTCTTCCGAACAGTAATTCCTGAGGGTTTCACTGAGATTCCTTCTTTTTTCTCAAAAATCCTGAAGGATAAGGTGGATGATGTAAAGTTCCCCAGAGCTTCTATTGATATTGTTGCAATATATGGATGATTTACTTCTTTGCTCTCCTTCTCAAGCCTTCTCACAGAAAGACAGCATCCACTCACTAAAGCTTTTAGACTTAAATGGACATAAGGCTGCCAAAGAAAAAGTGTAGTTTGCATAAACCCAGGTTTGATATTTAGGGCATCTGATATTAGAACAAGGGCTATACCTAGATGAAGTTAGGCTTCATGGTGTTCTAAGTTTCCCAAAACCCAAAGCTAAGTACCAACTGTGAAGTTTTTCTCAGGCTAGTTGTTTATTTCTGAAATTGGATCCCACATTTCTCTTATGCCCAAACCTCTATATGTTTTACTAAGCAGTAACAACCCCGACCAATTTTATGGGAAGAACCAGACAACACAGCCTTCCAGGCCTTAAAGGAACGTTTGATGACCCCACCTGCCCTTGGGGATCCCAATTATCAGATTTCTTTTTCCCTTATTGTACATGAAAAGGAAAGGAATGCCCTTGAGTACTCACCCGGAATCACAGGGACATCAACCCATAGGGTGTTATATGCAGCAACCTGACCCTGTGGCCCAAGGACACATCCGTTGCCTTAGAGAAATTACAGCCACTGCCTTTTTGCTTAATGCCACTGAGAAAATCATGGGATCTCCTTGAACCATTTTTATACCTCATGCAATAGAGTCTTTCCTATATTCTTGTCATACTCAACATTTCTCAGCCAGCTGCATCACCACCTATGAACTCCTTTTGTCAACTGCTCCTTATATCACTCTTTTAAGTTGTAATAACCTCAACCCAGCTACTCTTCTCCCCTCTATCACCAATAAAGTCCCTCACAACTGCTTAAAAGTGGCAGACCACCTCCTGACTCCCGGCAATGATCTACAGGAAATTCTGTTTGGTATTGCTGACTTCTCATGGTTCACTGATGGCTCTTATTTAAAAGATGACAATGGCAAACACTGTGCTGGGTATGCTATTACAACTCCTTTGGATGTTGTTGAGGCAGCATATTTACCAATGGCTACTTCAGCCTTAAATGGACATAACATTTCTCAAATGATAATTTAGAAAAAACTGGCTAGAAAGGCCCAAAAATTGGCCTTAGAAAAGGTAAAACAAGTTTGGAAATTCAACAATTGTTTGTTAAGAAGAGAAAGCTCTGGTTCAGACCAAATAACAACCCAGTTCTACAAGAGACTCTAAAATTCTTTCTCCTCGCCACAGTACACGCATTAAACCACTGGTATACTGACAAAATAATAGCCTTCATGAATCGATATTGGTGGGGAAACACTAACAAGGCCACAGGAATTGCCTACCTCACAGATGCCTTGCTCTGTTTGTCCGAAGTACAATCCAGGGAAGCCTGTTCATACTGTCCCCAGACATTTTAAACTGCCTAATGGACTATTCATGGTCTGACAAATGGCTTTCATACGTCCCCTCGTCTAATGGTTGTATGTTTTAGGCAGGTCTACGTCTTCACACTGGACTGAAGCCTTCCCTTGAAGACAGGCTACTCTACCTGTTCTGTGGCTAAAGTCCTTTTAGAAAAGTTTATCCCTACCGGGAGAATTTCTCCAAACTTCATAGTGATCAAGGAACCCATTTTACTGGCCAGGTGCTTTGACAAGTCTGTGTCATGTGTCTGGATTTACAACACTTTCACTGTGCTTACCACCCTCAATCCTCTGATTTAGTTGAACACACTAATGGCATTATTAAGGCTCCACTGGCAAAATTTGTAGAGACTGTCTAAATACCTTGACCAAAAGCAATGCTATTCATCCTTTTAAATCTCAGATCCACCCCTTATGGAACTCAAACTCTCACCATTTCAAGATAATCACAGGACACCAAATGCACTTGGTTCCTGCTTCTTTTGACCCACAAGTGATAAAAGGAGATATAATCCAATATTTCAAAGGCCTGATTGTTCCTATTGAAAATAACCATGATTTGGTAGAACATTTTTTTCACTCTATGCCTTTGGGAAACTAAGACCTTAAGTATCACGCCTTGCAAACTGGAGAGTTCATCTACAGGAAAAGACATCTCCAGAAGAACCCTCTTCAATCTTGCTGGAAAGCCCTCTATCAAGTACTGCTAACCAACCCTTGTGATACCAAACTCGAAGGAATAGACTCATGGATTCCCATGACACACCTAAAGAAATTGCTAAACCCTGACTGGAACTGCACCTCATCTGATGACCTAAAAGTAAAGACATACTGGAATCAAAGCAGAAGAAATTTGATGAGACAGACTTCTCAAGAAGATATCCAGACCAGACCTGTTGGAAGTTTGTTGCCAAACCTTTGATCATGACATAATGCATCAGATTGTCTGCAATGTCTATGCTCTTAATAATATACGAACTTTAGATAAAAATTGCCTGAGAGTTCTCCCTCCCACCCCTCCTTGTTACTTGAATGTGATGTTAACAGGTGTCCAATCTGTGTACTTTCCCTCTGATGTGAGACATTACACCCAAGTCTTTCCTGGCATTGAGGGACAAAAACTGCTGCAACTAGAAAGACTGACTCTTGATCAGCTATGCTTTCAGAGAAAGATCTGATCCAAATGGGAAAATATAAAAAATTAATACATAGAAACCCCAGTTAAATAGAGGTGGGAGACCAAAACGGGAAGCTCTTTCCCCCTGTGACAATGGCAGAAAGAAGAAAGACTCTTCTTTCCTGGGAAGGACTCAGCCAATGAAAAGCCATGGATTCTTTTTTCCCTCTCTATAAAAGCTTTCTCATTCCCTTGTCATGGGAGGACTTGCAAGTGGCTTGCCATGATTGTAGCCCCTGAAACTGCAATTCTCTGCTGATCTCAAATATGTCCATCTTTGATGGAGAAATACCTGGCAGTCTATTTATTTCAAGTCAACAATATATTCTTACATAAAACCAGAAAGACAATCTTTGAGTTTTATTTCTTTCAACCCTTTTTTGTATATTTTCCAGAATTATCCTTTATTGAACAGTAACTTTTTTTTCAGACAGCTCAAATGTTATCATTCTATTCATCCCTACAATTTACATGTAGTTAAGGCATTTTTAAGGCCTTTTTTGATCATGATATTTCTTGCATAAATATCTTACTCTCTAAAAATAATGGCTCAAAATCTTGTACTAAGAGTTACCAGTTGGTTAAACAGGATTCCACTGAAGTTAACAGGAGACCACTAAAGAAGACTCATAGGATCCGAAGTGAAATGTAGCTACAGTTTGCTGTAGGTAAAGAATATAATAGAGCAATATTGAAGTAAGGATATGCCTCACAGCAAAGGTTCAGGCATAAGCTTTAATTATTTCCCTTCTGCAACGGCATACTGCATGCATTTTCTTTCTTGCCATCAGGAACCACTGGTGTGTATATAAAACATCTCAAAATCAGGTAGGCCAAATGGAATATTGGCTAGACTCTCTTATATACTATTGGTTATGTAAGAACAGTCTTGCTACATAAGCAACCCCAAAGGCATAATCCTTTGGGTCTTACTGTGACTGTATATAAATCATCAATCTCTGTTATCAATAGATAATGTTAACAAATTGGTATAAATCATCCTGAAACTCCTTGGATCATGGTTACAATCAATATCATTAATATTATGGTTGTGTTTCTTATTTCAATAAAACAGATCAGGCTAATTCTTGACTTGCTTGAATTAACCCTCACAGCACTGTCAACCTCCCTGATTTACAGGCATGGTCTTGTTATGACAAAATAATCACAAGAGGAAAATGAGGCCTGCAGAACTCCACCCACAAAAAGGAATTAAACAGAGCGGCCCTTTAATGGATGACGTCAGTGTAAATATTGTGACAAACCAGTGAGGGATGATGTGAGGGGTGTCAGAGGTTAGGTGTCATGGAATAATGCAAAGCATGCATTTTAAGAAAGTAAAATTCTGGTTTTAAAACTGCTGCCTTCATTTCCTTACACTTCTACATGCTTCTCTGAGTGGGAAAAAGAGGTAGAGTTGGAATAGTCATTCTAAAAACATGACCCTAGCCTTCTCAGGGTTGCAAGGTTCTCCTTTTCTAAACTTGTATCTGTGTGAGGCAAAATTTTTTTTATGATACTGCAAATATACAACATATTACAACACATTGAATGCAGAAGCAGGTATCAGTACTCAACTATCTTCTAGTAAGTTGGCTTTAAAATGATTTGCACAGGTGTAAATAAGAGCATTCTTCTATTTTGGGGGAAAACATTTTTTTTCCACCAATATATCTCATTTCACTTAACATGTAATGAGTTTTTACTGTGATTTTTGAGTAAATTAATACATATGCTTTTAAATTCCAGGTTGTAATTTCTAATATGGTAAATATCAAAAGCAAGTCCTTAATAAATTTTTCGAGTGTAAAAGTGTCCAAGACCCAAGTTTGAGAACTCCAATCTATTCCTCTGTGAATCACACATATCTTGTAGTCTATTACATCTATGAGAAAATAGTAACCTGTGTTTGTCCAGGGGAGCATGTCATCCGCCATGAGCATCAAGGGGAAAAAATGACACTTTTTCTCTAGGCTGGTGGGTTCTAATGAGGCAACTACCAAAAGCCTGCCCCTACCAATCCCTTGAAGAAAATTTCATTTGAGTTCATATCTGTCTGTTATATATTTATTCATATATAAATCGCCATATTTCTTCCCTCATCTCCTTTTCCCGCTGAGAATACTGCTTAGTGTAGAACAAAGCACTAAGAATCCTTTGTTAATTAAAACAAAATCAACACCATACTGGGAAAGTATCTAAAGAAGCTATCTAGAGAATATAAACCTGATAGCTGGAGAAAAAGAACTGAACCTCAAAAGGTTATGTAAATAGTGTAAAAATAGAGTTAGAGGGGTCATCTACATCTACATATGTATGTATATCTATATCTGTATCTTTACCTATCCATCCTCATCATGAGAATGACATGGGTAGTGTTGACACAGAAATTTTGTTAACCCATGTCTTTCTGTTTTTACTAATGAAAAGCATTGCACAATACTTTAGAACATATAGAAACAACGAAGGCACCATTGATTACATGCAGCATGAGATTTAAAATTTTTTTCTTAAGTAGTGAGATATGCATTAGCAAATGCATTACCTTTCAATCTTTTTATAAGCAGATTTTTAAAAAATCAGCTCAGTTTTAGGATTGTTCACCAAACACTATGTCTATTAATGTCACAGGAGAAAAACACAGACTAAAGAACTCTGTCAAATAGTCTACTTCTGTTGTGCTAACATTATATATATACACACACACCCATAGCCCCCAGGAGAATCTAGCAGTTATCTTGACCTCTACTTCTTGATTAATGAATCATCCATTGTTAATCTTCAAACATAAAAGTCCAAGCCCACAGCCTTTTTTAAGGCTTACAAATGGTTTCTTAAAATAATTTAGAAAGCCTTTAATAAATCAAAACAATGAGATTATAGACATGAAACTATACTTATTAGCAGCTTTTCAAAAAAGGTCCTGGAGGAAAGCAGACTATGAATACCTCAAGAAGTTGTAATTCCCTGGTGTTTAAGGAGCATATACTATGGTAAAATTCATCTGCAGCCTTCTTATGAAGGAAAGAAAATGACCAGACAAAAAGTCCTTCAAGGAGTAATTATTTTCTATTATCTGATTCAAATCGACCCTTTGACAAAAGTCTTAGAAGGATATTTTCTCTATTATCTGTCTTTTCTTACTAATACCAGAATCTGAATTGTGTGACAATTTACTTGGTGAATTTTGCTTAATTAAAAATCTACAAGTGATTTTTATCTATATCTAAGTATTCTTTCCCAAATATGTGTGAGCCGCCTTGTAGCCTTTGACACAAGTTTCCTCTTTGCCTGTAATAATAATAATCACCATCTTTGTGACCATACACTTCCCAAGTTAAATATCAAAGTAACCAACAGTATCATACAGAACAAAGACCTGTGTATGTCAATTCTTACAATAAGAATCAAAGTGACACACTTATTTCCCTAAAGATTTACTGGCAACAATAGTTCCTATATTTTAAACATTGCTAAATGTAAAATATTTTCTTCATTACATTTGGGTTCACAATTCATTAGTAATTACATGGAATGGTTTCAAATTTTGTAATGAAGGAAAATATCAATATAGCAATAATTGACACTATGGTTGTTTATGTTTTAGGCACTTTCTAAGTATATCTAAAAAGGCAAAATGCTACTCATCTGGTATCAGTCTATGAATTGAAAACAGATACATTGTTTTTCTTCCATTGCCAGAGACGTTACCAGAAGAGGAAATTTAATGCACAATATTGGGACATTAAATTGTATTCTATGTTCACTGTTTTAAACATTTTGAAGAAATGTTAATTATCTTTGTTTCATTTGATTTTTTCGTCCTCCATTCCAAGAAGGTAGCCAGACTTTCTGGCTGAAGGAGCTGAAAATAGAAGCTTGTGAAGACAACCTTTTTATAAGAGCTTAAACTCACTGTCTGCATAAAAAGCTTCCATCTCTCAAAAAAGCTTCCATCTCTCAAAAAAGCTTCAAGTCACTAGAAGTTTAGACTAGCTAACAGGTGCCCAATATGTGTTTGGGGGTCCCTGAGACTCTTGTAGGGGTCCGCAAGGTTATAACAATTTATTATTAATTACATGGCAGGTGATATCATTATGTTAACAGCTACTAGAATGTGTGCTTGCATGTTCTTATGCTCGAAAATTTTCTCAGTTTTAGTTTCTAATAGGGTATATATCAATAGGATAGAACCCACATAAACAGAGTTCTTCTGATATCCTCAATAACTTTTTAGGAGAGTCAAGGGAAAAAAGTTTAACAACTGCAACATTAGTTAATCTGAAAGGGTAGGGGTAAAATTGGACTGTCTTCTTCGGAGTAAGAGGGGTCATGGTGAGAGAGAGGAAGTAAGTTTTCCACACTTGGGAAATAGCAGAGATTAGCTTGACCCAATTCCCTTGCAAGGTCTCTGGGTGGTGGCAGGATCTCAGAAGGCTGAACACCAAGCTGAAAGCATTCTACTTATGCCATGTTTTAAGCACTGTAGCTTGGGAAGAATATAGCTGAATTGCCTGTCTTCATGGAAATAGATAACCACAAGCAATTAGAATATCAGGCACAAACATGATGTACTGAAGTATAAAAAGTTTTCTCTTTTCCAGGCAGAGTATGCAGTCATTTGTTTGTCCAGTAACCAGTTTTCCTTTGGGAAAACTTCTTTGGTTTGTCTACTCTTGATATGAGGAAGATTCCATGTTCTTGGTCCTCATTATAGAAGGCAGATTCCCCCTCTTCTTGTACCTTGGTGTCAACAGGAGGTAGGCCTGAGACTAAGGTCTGACAACCCACATCCTCTCTCCTGAGACTGTAAATCTTGAGCTGGTTGACACGGGGATGGAAAGAATGTTTGGAGACTATTCATCATAGTGACTCTGGTGGCAGCAGAAGCGATAAAAGATGTCCTGGCTGCTATGCTTCCTGCCTCTTTCTTTCTAGGACTCCCTGAATTCCTGGCCATCTTGAGTCTGCTGCCCTGGACCCTTTCCAATAAATTTCTCTGTGCTTAAGTCAGCCAGAAATCTCCCCATAACATTACATCCCTAAGGAGATATAAGACCATTCCCACTCGAATGAACACACAAACACAAACTCCCAAACCACTGTGACTAAATATCTCTCATGCTCATAGAGATGAGCGCATGGAGCTAGACTAAATTTAATTTTTAAAATAATAAAGAAAATATCATGATCTGTTAAGTTAAAAAGACAGGAAACAGTCACTAATTTATAGTAATTTGATATTCACTGTCAACAATTGGCGACCTCTATAAAATTATCACTTCTGGCTTCAGTTTCATCTATTCAACAATCCTTTTCTGACGTGAACATGTAGATGATAGAATCCAGAATCAGAGACATATAACAAGGTGCCTGGAAAAGTAATTTTTTGACCAAATAAGAAAGATGCCATTTAAAAGTTGGCAGTCATTTTATATGCTCCTGAGTGGTATGAGCAAAGTAACTGAAGAGAGATTTTCTATTACTGCAATAAAATCAGATTTAAGCGGTCCTTATTATATAAATGCAATACCAAGGGAAAGAACTTTTTGGTTTATGTATTGACAAAGCATCTGTTTCCAATAATCTTTGATATGCTTAGTGGATTTTAGATAGCACATGGCCTAGTGTGAAGTAGAAGCACTATGTAGTAATCAACAGAACAAGCCTTGGAGTCAGACTGCTGGTGAATTTGGATTCCACCACATATTTGCTATATGTACTACTTTGGGCAATTTTCTTAATTCTTCAACTCTCGGTTTCTTTATCTATAATATAGGGATATAATAGTACACACCTCATAGGGTTATTGTGAAGATTAAAAGAAGATATACATATCTAAATAAAGAGGTTAAGAAAGCTGTTTAAGGAGCCTGTTTAAGATCCCTAAACATTCCCTTTGCAGTTCACCAATTATTAGGGCCTTCTGAATATTTTGTGATGGGCCTGACTGAGGTTCACCCATAGAGGAAGGGGACCACTATCTCCAAATGTGAACTTATAGAAAGTAAAGAGGAGTCTACTGGGTAACACAAATGGAGGAATCATTAATTTAGTCAAAGAGAAAATTCAAGAGCCATAAAATTCTAAGATTTTTTTCTTCTATTCCAGGTTTGAATTACATTCTCTGAAAAGGATCTGACTGAATCCTTATCAGAATTAAGATAATTATTCAACAAGAAAGCTGACTGAGCAGGAAATAGTTTGCATTGAAGTTGGTAAAATTTTCTTGAGATTTAGTAAGGACTGAACACACGTTTTGTTGGTAAGTTTGAGCCATTCTGTTCGAAACAAATTTTCTGCTGTTTTTATGTAGAGAATGATCAGAATGATTCATGAAGAAGCAATTTAAAAAGAACAAAACGGGGGAAAAAGAAATGTCTTTGCTAAGCTGGTTAAGTAGTAAATTTTAAAAGTAAAAGCAGAAAAAGAAAATGGCCTCTAAAATAAAGGAAATGTGTAGATTTCAGAATGTTGGAGTTAGATAATTCTCAAATTCAGTGGCTTCCTAGACTAAAACAAAAGTAGTGTAAAATGTAAGTTTTATATTAAATAGTAAAAATAAACTTTAGTGATTTAAGGGATAGCAAATATTAATGTTATGTTCATATGTTTTATCTTCGATACAGTCCTAGTAATTTTCTCTTTCAAAAAGAAAAATAAGGAATTAAAATGCCACTAGAGATTGATACTATGTATTTTAATGTCTTTGTATTTCAATAGAATTTGATAAAATGAAGAAGATATACTGAGATTTTCAGTATTTTTCAATTTATTTCCAACAACAGAATTAATGCAGTAATACACTCAGTACTCTAAAGGCAATCTTTGGAAAGTTCTGTTTCCAAAGGAAATGACATAGTCTAAACAGAACATCCTTCAGCCAGAACAACCAAAAATATGCATGTAAACAAAAAAATCATGTATCTATTAAACACATCTAAGAACAATAAGCACAAAGAAACCCAAAGGAACTAAATCTTACTGACAGATAAGTCCTGTTTGGGCCAGCAGAGATCTGTGGCCACTGTTTGTCACTGGGTCTAGGTGAGCAGAGGACTGGACCTGCTACAGGTACAGGAACTCTGCTTGATTAAAGCGATCCAGAGGAACTTTTCACAGCCACATGGCCATTCTAAATGATGAGCCTGAGTAAGAGTCCTAGCTGAAGAGCTAGATCTCTTCACGCTGCTTCTAATTCTCCTGTATGGGACTCTTCTTGAGTTTGCAGCAGTGTGGGTACAACAGAATTTGGGATCTTGGCTAGAAAGAAGACATAACCTCAGGTTTCTCCAATTCTTCAATTTTCTACTGGAGCAAGGGGCCTCTCGTATACCTAGGACACATAGCCTTTAACAACTTTTGAAACAGGAGGTAAAACAAAACTAACTACAGCAGTAACACTGCTCCAATTCAGCTTAACTACTGATTGGATTGAGTCAAAATGTTTAGCCAGTCATACTACCTGCCTGGAATATTTCACCTCTGGGGTGAAAATAATATTTACTTCCATTTCTATGGGTCTTTGAAACACAATGTTCAGAAAATAATGAATCATTATGAGATAAAATAAGAGGCAGAAATTGTGATCAATAATCGGGGGAAAAGAAAGAAATAAAACAAGAAACCAGTTTTAAAAAGGATCCAGAATTTGGCATTAACAGATAAAGATTTTTTATGTCAATATTTTAAAGAAATTATAGCAAAAAAGAGGTAAATAAAATCAAATGCAAAGATTCAAAGGAAAACGTGAGAACGATGTCTCACCAAATCAAGAATACCAATCAAGAGATAGGAATTATTAAAAAAAGACCCAAATAAAAATTACAGAACTGACAAGTAAAATAATTGATATGAAAAATTCATTAAAAAGGCTTACCAGCAGATTTGAGCAGGTAGAAGAAAGAATCAATGACTTGAAGATAGGAGAGTTGAAATTATCCAGTCTGAGGAGTAGAAAGAAAAAAGAAGGAACAAACATGGACAGAGCCTAAAAGCTCTTGGGAGATCATCACGTATACCAACAGACTCTTAAGAGTATTCCCAGAAGGAGAGAAGAGCAAAGGGACAGAAAGACTACTTGAAGAAATAATGGCTGAAAACTTCCAAAATTAGATTCGAAATATTAATATACACATTCAAGAAGCTCAACAAACTGCGAGTAGGATAAAATCAAAGACATCTGCACTGAGGAATGTTATAATCACACTGTTGAAAATCAAAGACAAGAAATCTTGGAAGCAGCAAAAGATAAACAACTCAGCAGATGTTAATCTTATTGAGATTTGTAAAAGCTATCTCATCAGAAACCCGGGAGATCAGAAGAAAGTGGGATGACATAGTTCAAGTGCTAAAAGAAACAGAAAAAAGAAAAACTGTTAACCAAGAATTCTATAGCCTGCAAAACCATCCTTCAAAAATGAAGGAGAAATTAAGATATTCTCAGATAAACAAAAACAGAGCTCATTACCAGCATACCTGTGTTGCAAGAAATGCTAAATACTGTCCTTTAGACTGAAATGAAGGAATTTGAATCCACAAGAAGAAATAGAGATCACAGATATAGGTGACTATATAGGTAAATATAAAAGTCAGTATAATTGTATTTATTACTGTAACTTCTCTTTTTAGAAAAGTAGATTCCATATAGTTTAAAAGAAAACTGTAAAGACAATAAGTATAAATCCTTGTGAGTGGGCACACAATATATAAAGATGTAATTTATAACAATAACAACATAAGGGGAGGCCAGAGTTAAATAAGAACAAAGTTTTCATATGCTACTGAAACTAAGTTGGCATTTATTTGAAATAAATTTTTACAAATTCAGATGTTAATCATAATCCCCAAGATAATCACTAAGAAAAGAAGTCAAATATATATAGCAAAAGAAACAACCAGGGAATTAAAAGCATATATTAGAAAATATCTATTTAACCCTAAAGGAAGCGGTAGTGCAAGTATTGAGGAAAAAAAGATACAAGACATATAGAGATTGAATAGCAAAGTGGAAGAAGCCCTTATCAGTAATTACATTAAATATAAATAGATTTACCTCTCCAATTAAAATCGATATTGGCAGAATCAATTTTTTAAAAGATCTACTTATATGCTGTCTAAAAGAGACTCATTTTAGATAGAAAGACAAATAAGTGGAAAGTGAAAGAATGGAAATAAATTATACAACACAAACAGGAACGGAAAAAAGAGCTCAAGTGACTACGCTAACATCAGACAAAACAGACTTTCAGACAAAAATTGTAGTTATATGTCAATTATCTCTCAGTAAAATTGGAACAGAAGTATTAAAAGGGACAAGGAGGGACAATTATAATAATAAAAAAGTGACCTTATCAAGAAGATTTAACAATTATAAACATATAGTCACCTAACAACAGAACACCAAAATACATGAACAAAAACTGACAAAAATACAGGAAGAATTCAACAGTGCTAACTGGGGACTTCAATACTCCACTTTTGATAATGGATAGAACTAGACAGAAGATGATCACAGAAATATGACTTGAACAATGCTATAAACCAACTAGATCAAAAGACATACACATTCACAGCAGAATACACGTTCTTCTTAAGTGCACATGAAATATTTTCTAGGATAGACCAAATGTTAGGTCACAAAAAAAGTCTCAATACAGTTTTTAAAAAATTTAAGTCACTCAAAACATCTTCTCTGACCACATGAAATTAAAAATCAATAATGGAAGGAAATCTGGAAAATTCTGACACGTGAAAATCAAATAAATCAGTCAACCAGTGGACCAAAGAAGAAATTACAATGAATTAGAAAATACTTTGAGATTAATAAATATAAAAACACAGCATGCCAAAACTTACGAGGTGCAGTGTAAGGAAAGGACATTTATAGCCGTAAATATCTATATTAAAAAAGAAGAGAGATCTCAAATCAATAACCTAAATTTCTGCCTTAAGGAAGTAGAAAAAAATAAGCAAACCAAAGTCAAATAAAACAGGAAGAAGGAGATAATAAAGATTAGGGTGGAGATAAAAACAGCTTTGTCTCTCTAGAAGTGGCCCAGTAGCAGTAACATCAGAGGCACTTTTCCCATGACTAATACTGACGTATACTCCTAGCCTTCAGATTTTTGATCTACAAGATTAAATATAATGTAATATCTATTTTATATAATGTCTATATGTAATTATATATAATGTAATATGATACTAAGAATAACATAATACCAAAAAGGAAACAGGACTCCTCAAATGTAGTTGATTCTCAAAATTAGAAAAACAGCAGTTTAGGTTAGCAGCTTTTGTTGCCAAAAAGCAAAAATGCCTTTGAGGTTATCTGGGCCAGTGATAGAGGGCAAAGGGGTCAACTTAAAATTGACCACCAGCCAAACTGTGAATATATAATGTTAAAAAAAATTGAAATTTTTGTGGAGGGGCAACAAATAGTAACATTTTTCCCTTTCAAGTTAAAAAAAAAAAATTAACCATAAGGGTCAATCTGCTGGAGCGCAAATGTTCACTTTCATTTTTAACAATGAATCCCATCAGAAAATGTGGCATTGGATATACAGCCCAATATATTGTCTAATTCTCTCCCTAAACTAGACTGTGCACCCTGCCCCAGCTGGTTCAGTAGAGAGCCTGCCCTGCATGTTTACGCAAGGCATCCTGCCTTCTGACTGCCTCTGAAGCAGAGAGAAGCTGTAACAGTAACACCTCCACCCCATCACTCAAAGAACACCCTGTCAACAAGCTTACAACTTCTTTCTTAGTATCAACTCATTTTCCATGAGACAGCGAGATGAATCAAAAAGGAACAGTAGGCTTACGTGCACTATGAAATACATAACTTCACAAAACATTGGTTTTATACTTTTAAACAATATAAATTCCATATTAAGACTATAAGACAATACACACACCTGGCTTAAACGTTTAACAGCATGAAAAAAATAAAATGAAAAAATTCTCCTTTGTATCACAGTGCTTCAGTGCATTTCCCTAGAGAAAACCATGTTAATATTCTTATATATTCTTTCAGAAGGATTTGATAGCTATTTAAAAGTGTGTGTGTATATATATATATTTTCTTTGAACACAAATGGGAGAGTACTGTACTTATAATTCTTCATTTTGCATTTTCATTTTATGATAAATGTTGGGGATGTTTTCATATCAGCACATGTAAATCTATCTTTTTCTTTTTAATAGTTGCAAAGTATTCCAGTGGATGAATGTATTATACATTTAGTGTCCTACTGATCATTGTTTTAATTATTAAAAGTCCCTTATTATTATAATAAAAGCTGCAATAAAAGCTTTTGTCCTATAGATTCTTTCTGTAAAATGGATAAATATTTCTCCCCCCAGCATCCTTGGCATTATTTTGTATCACTAAATATTTCATCTTTTGCCAATTCACTGCTCAAAAAAAGCTCATAATTCTATTTGCTTTTCTTTATTTATGAGTGATGGTGAATAACTTTTCATATGGTTAGAATCTATTTTTTGTTAACTCTACATTCATCTCCTCCGTCCATTTTCCTATTGCCTTTTTGAAAGTCCATGGTTCAAAATAATTAAATAGGGCTTCATATTCCAACTTTGAAGCTTACTGTAACATGCAAGATATATTGAATTATATATACAGTATATATATATATACAGATATATATATATATCAATATATATTGATATATTGAATATATTGTGATATATTCAGGCTCTCAGAGACAGGTCTCAAAGCAGTAGCTTAGATTTTTTTTTCCAAGTCATTACTAAAATTAATATATTAACAATTCAGGTGAGATCAGATGACTTTCCTCCAGCATCACTTACAGATGTAAGAGGTCTTGAGACATACCAACAAAAAATGTTGCTAAATTTAAAATGGGTTGTCAAGGACATTTGCCATAAATAAATGTCACATTTTCTATAAAATGTAGCATGGTATCATGATTCGTGTCTATTTACTCAGCACCAATCCATGTGGCTTGAGATTAAGTAGACGCTACAGATTGCCAGTTGCAGAAATGCATGGTTTGTAAGTTTGCCAGCCAAAAATCAAGAAAATTTTCTTCTGCATGGTGATTACTGAAGATGTTCATGACTGATTATGGCCCTTCAGGGAGTCTATAAAACAAGGTTTGGAATATCATCGTAAGATCCTGAAAAGATAACCACTAATAGAAGAATATTATTACAAGATAGACTTGTTTACAAGAGGAAATTAGGTGCATTAGCTCAATGCATTTTCAAAAAATCTAAAGCATGTTGTCAGAGCAGCTGTTTTCTGTATTTTTAATATTTAGAGTGATCAAAATATTGAGTAAGCTCATGTTTCAAAGAAGTTATGATTTTTATAATTCCCTTTGCATCAGAGAAAATTTTAAACAATGTTCTATCTGTCTTGATAATAAGGGCTTATTTGGGGAGAACAATCTGTAGATTACTCAGAAAACCATCCTGTGAAAGTCTATGAAGACTGCCCAACTTCTAGTTTGTGTCTTTCTGGATTTGATTTCTTAACTGTTTCTTCAATAAAATCTACAATAATTATTCATAAATGTAATAAATTAAGCAAAAGTTATTAAATATAAAAAGAACCAATAAGGAATCTTTTTAAAATGGCACGAAAGAAAATTTTCTGAAATTATGAGTGACTGATTACCTTCATAGAATCAGTTACATTAAAAAATAATCTTACTTGTTTAAGGAATATTTATGGTTTGATTACTATGTACCAAGCAATGTTTTATATGCTAGGATATGGCAATGAACAAAATGGAGAAACACCCCTAACTCATGGAATTTCCATTCAGTTAAGCAAAGAGAAAAATAAAGGAAATCTGAATAGAAATATTCAATGGGGTGACTGTGAAAAAAAAATAACAACTTCTGCCAACATCTTGTTCTAGAGCTTTTTAAGATAAGAATTGATCTTCAGAACTAGAAAGCAACTCAAGATTCTGAAGCATCTTAAAAAAAATAAGACCACATTATATTAAATATGCTATAGTTAGCAAAATCAGGTTACTATTTTGAGTCTGATTTCTTTTCTAAATTCAGTACATCTTTACATTGTCACTACATATAGACCTGTATGATTCTTTGTAAATTGACATTAAAATTAAAAATTGCATTCCATAAAATGTCCCTAATTGCCTAGTTCACCTCACACTCAACATGGGGAACCCCTGTTGTTCCTGGTTTCATATTTATCCTTCCTGAGGCTGTAATATATATATATTCAAGCAAATAAATTGTTATCTTCCTCATTTTTATGCAAAAAATAAAAACACATAAGATACTATTCTGTGAATTTTTAAGTTTTCTTTACAACACATGTGGACATCTTTCCACATCAGTATATAAAGAGATCCTTCAATTTTTATAACTGCACGAGATTTCTTTTTATGGATGTACCATGTTTGTGTCTTTTATCTTTCCCCAATGTTTTATACACAACCATTAAAATCACTCTAAGTAAAAAACACTGGAGGATTTTTAGTGGTATTTTTATTGTAATTACTTAAAATATTCTATTTTATTTTTACCTCCATCATATTTTAATCTGGAAGGAACAAAATGTGACTATTAAGTTTAAACATATTAATGTTATTTTAGGAAATAACGTTTGGATTTGTTGCTTGCAACTAATTTTTTTTATATATAAAAATAACTACATTGTGCTACTCTTTAAAATAGTCTTGAAAAGAGGGGGATTCAATCCACTTGGAGAATAACTGGAAAAAAAATTGATTGGCAGGAGAGAAAACAGGACTAGGTTAAAATGGCCAGATTGAATGTTGGGGGCTGGATAGAGAAAGATCTGTAACCTCTACGACATAAAGAAAATAAATGTAATGGGGGGTTGTTCTACCATAAAAATTCTCTCTTGAAAAATAGATATTTATACACCATTGAAGTAAAATTTTTATGATAAGTTCTCTTAATGCAAAGAGAACACAAGAACACTAAAGCCCATGGGTAAAAGAAGGATGAAAAGGTATGAAAGAAGAGAAGCATCTGGTAGAAATAAGCACGTATTTATTGCATGCCTATCTATTCCTCCCTTTGCCTCTACTTATTAGAAGCCAGGTTTTCTTTGGGGAAGTGTCATTTACACTCATTTGTCATTTACACCACATTTACCTAACGGTGTGGCGGCCATATAGTTGGAGGTAAGACTGAATTCACTCTTGACTTTGGGAAGAGTAATTTTCTTACTGAAAAAATTTGTTCTGGTTACGCAACCCCAAGTAATCAGCAAAGAACTGGAGACTTTGGCCAGGAATACTGTACTAAGAACATTTACCTCCCCCTAAACGATAGCCACGTTGCCACCATGAAGTATGCCTCCTGTGGTGGAAGATAGCGCACAGAAGTGCACATCTCAAGAGAAACACAACGAGTTGACACTATAGCCCTGTTCAAACCATGGCTGCTCATCATACTTCCTTTGGAACGTTTAGGTATATAAACCAAAAAATGCCCCTTAATATTTCAGTAAGTTTGGCTTGTGTTTTCTATTTCTTTCAGGTGGAAGTATCCTCACTGATATAAATGAGGGGACGGGGAGAAGAGGGGGATGGTAGGCAGAGGAGCTGAAAGTTAAACTTGGTCTATGGTTTATATTTGTTTATTTAGAAATTCTCTTGAATTTCTCTGTATAATTGTCCTGGAAAAGGACAGGTAAACAGAGCTGGTTCTGTATCAGGCTTCTGAATCTATATCTGTATTTTTATCTATTCATATCTCTGGTCTCCTTCCCTAGTTTTCTCTCAATGCTGGTGTTCCTGTGCCTTCAGTTCTTTATCTTATTTCAGTTGTATGTTTGTATCATAACAAAGATACCTCTATAATCTTTACACCCTGTCAGGTTACATTACCTTCCTATTAACTCTGTTCACTTTCTAGTCTCAAAGTATTATATGAAAGTACGCAGTTATTAAACCCATACTGTAATTACTAACTAGTTCAGGGATACTATGGATGGAATCAGGAAAAAAAAATCACTGAATAGTAACATTTAAGCTGTATTTCTATCTTCTGCCAGTCAGTGAGAATTTAAAACATTAGTCATAAAAATAGCTATGTAAAAATACAGCCCAAGTACTGGTGAGCAGAGAGAATGTTGAGTATCTGAACCAAACGCCCAGGACCATTCTCAAAGTTTTCTAGACTTGTGATGTCGAACCAAAAAGTGATATGAATTTGGAATCTGCCAGACCCACTGAGGAAAAGAGCCTCACAATCTCAAACTAGAAACCATTGCCATAGGTTCTTGATGGTTATGAAAGCAAAGTCGCTTTCTAACTAGCTTATCCCTCAGTTCTTTATAAACAAATAACAATATCAAGCATTTTACCAAGAGGTAAACAGAGACTTTGAAAAATGCAGGCAGAAAGTGACAATTGTACTCTACAATATTTATTACCAAGCAATTATATTCTACATTTGTCAGCAAGTCTGTACACAAGGTGCTATTCTTTGGATGACGATGACCTTACCTAACAAGGAGCAGGGCAAACATACATCACAGCGTGCCTGATACTATTGCTGTATACACTTCTTTTATCCATGTTTGTAATTATTAATACTGCCCTTTCACTTTTAAATATTTTCTGTTTTGGAAGATGTCATATGGTCACCCTACTTATGGGGTGTGTAATCATGTATAAATATAAGGAGAGCTAATAAGGGGAAAGATGGGTACTCTGTTAATATATATAGCAAAAATAATCATCCCCTTGTAATCAAAACTTCTGCAAATAGATTCTGAAACTAGGGAGTTTACTGACAATTGGAAAACTTCATCTTCCAATTTTTCCTCCAGAAAAGTATTCTTTCCTAATATATGTTAAAGTACAAATTTTCTGAGTTAAAATAGTCAACTAGTTCTTGATCATGTCAATAGCACAAGTAGAGCATTTGCAGTGATCCAGATTCCAGAAAGGAGGACAGGAAAAGATAGGGAGATAGGGAAGGAGGGAGGGAAAGATGAATAACAGCTTATAATCCAATGGATTTTATTATTACATTAAGCATTTTTTCTATTGTGATGAATAATAAAATAACGAACGTGCAAGAGGTAAGTCAGAAGTGAGAAGACATCCTCCAGAAATATGTTTATTAATTCAACAAACATTTATACTCACTTGTAAAGTGCCTACCAATCTTACCTCATTTTATTCAACTTTATTCTGCTTTATTAAACTGAATAAGCAGCAAGTGGGTTTTCCTTTTAGTCTCATGACTCAGATGCTGTCCTTAGCGTCCCCAAATGTACATCCTGAAGACCTCAACCAAGACTCTGAGAGGCCACACATAAAGTGAAGACAGATGTTGTCAAAGTAGCCTCCTACGGAAATGGTACTGGCAGCTTTGTGTCTTTATGTGTAACCAGTAACAAAATCCACTTACACAAATTGAAAGTTTATGAGTAGCACATTGTACTCCAGGCCCTGGATTTTACGTGATTTACAGCTTTGGGTTTTAAGCTGAAGGTTTTACAATCCGTTTTATTTGTTAAACATATTTCTCCTGTTAATCTACATTACGAAGAACAGTCTCATAAGTAGAGCTGTTAATATATCCTTCTCATTTTATTTCCCCTCATTTGCTTGTATATAAACAGAAGTAGGATAGAGAACTATGAAACGGCAGTGCTGCTTGGATGCCTGAGTGACTGGGAGATGCTAGGCTCTAAGGACGTTGCTAGGAAGCTGCTCTCACTATGAAATAGCCAATCCTCGCAGCCAATCAGATCAAGAGCCCTGCGTGGGATGACTAGGGGATTTTGAGCTCTTTACTCCACATTATTGCTAAGGATCATTCTCCTAGCTACATTTCCTTCAACTGATTAAAATGCATATATTTCTCTTACCATTTTATCCTGTCATATGGCTTTACAGTACGTGGCTGAGAAATTGTCACATAGAATCACAGAAGGGATGACTTCAGCAAGGGTGAAAATTCATCTCACATTTTCCTTATTATTTTTAGCTTGCTTTTAGAATGGGGTTTTCTCAGAATCCATTCCCAAGAGGTTTTTTGTTTGGTTGGGGTTTTTTTGACCTCTCACCCAGGAAAGGTGACGGTAGTTGAGTCAAAATTCAATTTAAGCCCTGGTGCTGCTACCAATGTGAAGCTGGGGAGTCTTATGAGTTGCTCTCTCCCCCTTCCCTCATCCTGGCAATGGTAAGGATTTGTGTACACCTTACCTCAACCATTCATTCTCAGAGTCAAACAAGATTTCACAGGAAAAAGAATTCTGAAAGACTTATAGACTGAAAAACGGAACATAGCATGATAAAGTTTTGTATTTTTGTTTTAGTTATTGCCCTCTAGGCTATAACACTGTTCAGTAGAATTTTCCGCAGTGATCAAAGGAGCACTCGAAATGTGGTGTGAGTGAGGAATCGTTTCATTTTGTTTACTTTTAATTAATTTTAATTTAAATGGGCACATCTTGCTAGTGGTTGCCATAAACAGACAGCACAGCTCTAGGGCATTAAATAGTTTTTATTATTTATTGCCTTCTAAGACTGTTTTTAAACACTTGCAAATTATCAACCACTAACCTAATAATGCAGGTTAGTCTAGAGGATATAAGAATTAATGAGATCTAGATTTCTAGCCTTCTCTAGGGTAGGCCATCTTAGAAATAAAGATTATCTTTAAAATATCTCAGATTAAGAAAGGAACTAGTTAGTGACTTATATTGTTAATAACTATATTTTACAACTATATTGTTAAAAGAAAATCTCTTTACACATGACTCTCACTCTGACAATGTGTATACTGATATATACACATACAGTCTCTCTATATAGCATATTATGTCACTTCAGGGATTTGACTGTGGAATGGTTCATTAGGGAATCAGAATGCTTGGTATAAAGTCTTGACAATGATACTTTTCTTGGTCAATTTACTCTTCAAACACCTTCAGTAACTTCCTGTAAGCGACAGAATAACATCCCAAAGCTTTAGCATAAATTTTGAAGCCGCTTCCTCCTCACTATAAGCAATTCACCTCCTTCTCTGCTTTTTCACATGTTCTACAAGTAATTATTGAGAACCTACTATATACAAGACCCTTTGCTAGGTGCTTCAAGTACACTAATGAAAATACCGTGTCTTCCTCTGGTGATGATTACATTTTAGTAGGAAATATCAATAAAAATTATTACTATATTTTTTCATGCATAATATTAAATTGGGATTTTATGAAACAAAAGTAAAAGATGGGACTGGAGATCTCATGTGGGTCTGGTTTGTGAGGGTCCCAGAAAGCCTTCCCTATGGAACTTAGAGTTAATCCTAAAGGTTGGCAGCAATTAGAGTAGAGCATTCCAAATGGGAAAAACAGCATGACTGGGCTATGGTGTTATCTCGGCCTTTCTTCTCTTCCCCCACATGCTGAAGCACTATTTGTTTGTCTAACTTACAAAGGACCACTTTTGGAAAGCGATCTTATCCCAAAACCCCCATCACAATGAACCTTGCTCTGATACAAAACACATCACAGCTTGACACATTATAACTGCTTGTATTTATGTCAGTCTCCCATTTACACCTTGAATACCTCCACAGAAATTGTCTTCACCCTTACCTCCTCTAGCATTTATTTTTTGTGGGGCCCTGAATAAATCTGAGAGATATAAGAATGTATAACTTAAGTGCCCTTCCCTTTAAAAGTTCAAATTAGAAAGGGAAGGGAGATATGGAACTTAATCTTTGTTATTCTGTTTGATCCTTGCTATAATAGGGACCTGCCAAAAATGTAATGCAGTAACGAATAAGTTTTTTTGTAGGTAGGTACAGAGAGAAAAGTAGCGTGTACCCAAATAAGTATCTTGCGTATGCTGCCAAAATTTAGTCCGGGAGAGCTACTGGAATAAAGATTGGTAAAAACAGCCAGAATATAGTGAGACAGAGGTAATAAAAAATAAAGATACGAGTAGATCCATCATTCTGTGGAAATAAATCCACTGTCAACATACTGTGTCCATCAAAAAGAGCCCTGAACTGTTGCTAACGAAATTTGTAGCATGGGCAATCACTAACCTGAGCATGTTTCCTCTTCCATAACATGTAGAGCTTGTATGGATTTGAGTAGTGTTTTCTAAAGGGTCTTCTGTACAGCTTCCTGAAATGTTAATGCTAAAAAGTGATTTGTGGAAGCTCTGGATTAAATAAAATTCTGTAAGTTTCTTAGACTAGGACTTTCCATAATCTATCAAGGCTAATGTGCGAAGTAGCTCACTAGAGAGGTCCATTACATGCCTTTCTCAAATCTATTTGAAACATCAAGCCTGTGCATCTTTTATGTATATAATTACAACTTATGACAAGAGACATAAAGGAAGGGGAGACTTCCCCCGTAGTCCAGTGGCAAAGCATCTGCCTTCCAATGCAGGAGACATGGGTTCGGATCTCTGGTCGGGGAATTAAGGTCCCACATACCATGGCGCAACTAAGACTGTGCACTGCAACTACTGAGCTCGCGAGCCACAAACTACAGAACCCACGTGCCCTGGAGCCCACGTGCCACAACTAGAGAGAAGCCCACGCCCTGCAATGAAAAGATCCCACATGCCTCAAACAAAGATCCCGCGTGCTGCAACTAAGACCCAATGCAACCAAAAAAAAAATTAAAAAAAATAAGGATGGGGGCTATGAAATGGGATAAGCTTCTATAGATTATAGATTAAGTGGCTTGGGAATACCTCTGTGAGATCAGAATTGTGACATGAGGATGAAAAGAAATCACGTAGAGGAAGGTGACAAGTATTTCATCAATAGATGCAGTATGTACAGATGCCCTAATGGTGAAAAATTACTTGGCTCATTAATTTTAGGTGCTAAAAAGCCACAGTGGATTAAGCATATGAAGGGAGAGGGTCAGAAAAAGCAAACAGGCGGAGGTGGGTGGAGGCCTCTAAAATGGCCCTGCTGTGCTGACAGTTAATCAGTGCACTTCTTCCTTCATTGAGAAGCTCTAGGTAAGAAAAGGTGAGCTCAACAGTGTGTTTAATAACATGATTTATCTTTTTCCATCTGTTGTAAGTACATTATGTCACAGCAAAACCGAAACAACGGTTCATAATCCGTGTACTATGAGTAACTCCAGGAGGCAGAAGTTACTTCTGAGCATAATGGAAAGGCATGGAGGATCTTTAAGCCAAAAAGTGATAGTCTTCTGCAAAAATGCACCGAGAATATGATGAAAACCAGAGATGGTTGTTTCTGTCCATTGCTTACCTTTGCATATCTAAAATGTAATGATACCTGATTCTACTGTCCCGTCTGACCCTGTACTTAAGTCCAGTGAGGAAGAAAACGGGAGAAAGGGCTTCTCCTTTCGGCAGTTTCAATGCCTCCACACATTAGGGGCAGGACAGGAATAAAGACGCAGACATAGAGGAAGGACTTGAGGACACGGGGAGGGGGAAGGGGAAGCTGGGATGAAGTGAGAGAGTGGCATGGACATATATACACTACCAAATATAAGATAGATAGCTAGTGAAAAGCAGCTGCATAACAGAGGGAGATCAGCTCGGTGCTTTGTGACCACTTAGAGGGGTGAGATAAGGAGGGTGGGAGGGAGCCGCAAGAGGGAGGAGCTATGGGGATATATGTACATGAATACCTAATTCACTTTGTTATACAGCAGAAGCTAACACAACATGGTAAAGCAATTATACTCCAATAAAGATGTTAAAAAATATAGAGAGAGAAAAAAGGGAAAAAAAGTAGGTACACACTGCTCAAAATCGCCACTCTAATACTCCTAGTTTTTCATCTTTCCCTTTCATTTTTGTCCTGTCGCTGTTCTATCCAAAAGTGAAGTGAATAAATGACCTGTGTGGGCAGGAACTATTATATTGATGATTACACTATTCTCTTGTTTATTCCACATTAAAATTACTCTCCCTTGGTTTCCATACGTTTGTTCTCTACGTCTGTGTCTCTATTTGTGCTTTGTAAATAGGGGAAAGAGGGGTGGCGGGATGAACTGGGAGATTGGGATTGACAAATAAAGAATATTGATACTATGTAGAACACAGATAACTAATGAGGACCTACTGTATAGCATAGAGAAGTCTACTCAATGCTCTGTGGTGTCCTAAATGGGAAGGAAATCCAAAAAAGAGGGGATATATGTACACGTATGGCTGATTCACTTTGCTGTACAGTAGAAACTAACACAACATTGTAAAGCAACTATACTCCAATAAAAAATTTTTAAAAATTATTCTCAAGAATGGATTTTAATCCTCTTTCTTTTGACACAAATTTTAAGTTTGGAAAATTGTTTTTCCTTCTGTCTGGCTATCCTGTCTTACTTTCCAATACCACGGAAGCAAAGTATGAATGTTCAAGGGCTATACTGCTTTCCCTTGAATGATGTAAAATTTCTTTCCTGAGGAAGAATAGCCCATTTAGAACTGCATGCAGTGCCACCTCGTGACAAAGAAGGTAATTGTCTGTAGTGAATAGAGCATCTGCACGTTGCAATCTAGTGCTTTGCGTAATTCACACCAAAAGGTAGAGGGTTTATAAAGTCAGCAGGGAGTGAGAAACAAATATGAGTATCTTGGTTTTTTCCTGCTATTTGTTCTATGAAAACGTGATGACAGAAACTAAAAACAATAAATCCCTGGACTATTCAGTTTTAAGAACCTTCTTTGAAATGGTATATCCTGTTTGTACTAAAAAATGTTAGGTCAATGCAAAGGTAAGCCAGAGGTTACAAGATGGGCCTACATATTTAGCATCTCCCTAGGGTAAAAGCTTCTAGGTAACCAATCAAAATTATCTTATACTGGAGAGAGTGAAGCTGATGACACTTTTCCAAAAGCCCTCCTCTATCAGCAAGCTAAGAAATTACCTCCTGGATTTTCAGTACATAATTCATAGCTAGCACACAATTGTTCTCAAGTAAACGTACACATTACTTGATGGAAGAGAGGCAATTCCTACATGGATGCTTTTGAACACCAAGTTCTGATTTAATTGTTATCACGTGCCTTTCTCCACCTGGCACTTTTCTCTGGAAAACAGTCTACAAGTAGAGAAAACGTTTGAACTCTATAGAAGAGAAACAGTTTCTTTTAAAATGGTGAAAACCAGTTTTTTGCTAAATATTATTGCAAATAGGCATTATGTGACACATTGTAGTTTAGATTTTGCTCTCCTAATTACAAAGCTCTCAAACGCTTATTTAAGAATTCATCTTGTTTTGGCCTCCGGCAAAGAACTGGCTGGGAAAGGATCCCACTCTCAGTTTAGTGAGTAGACTCAAGGAGAAAGACTACAGCTTATTCAAAATGTTGACCACAGAAGCCAGGAACAATCACAGAAGTTTTCCTTTTTTTAATTTTCTAATGAAGTAAAATAAATCTTTGATTAAGTAAACTGCTGGCATTCTAAAGAACAATTAAATGCTAATGATTTCAGAGATTTTTACTAAAGAATGCTTGAGTAGGCTAAAACTCTGAAACAGACACCAGAGGAAACTGCAGGAATAACATGGGATTTTTAAAAGGGAATTTAATATTGAACAACCTTAATATCAAGAAAAAGATGTAAATTAATGTAGATCTACCATAATCATTCCCATAAGTCACTTGGACTCTGCTTTTTCTAGACTCCGAAAAAGTGACACACGCATTAAAAAGTTCTTTAATTTCTACTCCAACTCTATTTGTGGAATGGAATTTTCCTATACAAATAAATGTGGGCTCCGCTACAGGAATTGAACAAAAGAGCTCGTTTTTCTAAAGAACTGCTTACTTATGAAGTCTTTTGATAACTCAGACATCTGGACAGCTGTGTTTAATCTGTACTTAGAAAATTTGAATTCAAGTAGTGAAACTATTAAAAATTCAAAATGTTAAGCATGGATACTCAATTTCATCTTTAAACAATTCGATATTTTAATGCGTCAGCTAATGTAGACACAAGAATGAGACCTGAGCATAATTCCCAGCATTGCGGGAGGCACTGCCCTAGCTCCTGTGGAGAAGAAACATGAAGATGGCATTTGTAACTGTTAACTAGCTACTGAAAGTTACTGCCTAAGCCACAGCTTCAAAGGAGGGGAGAAGCATCAAACCAATGGGAAAAACTACAGAAGCTTGGAACGGAAAGATCCTCTTGTACTAACATTTCTGTATCATGTCATTTTTAAAGAACAGCAAAGCATGAACCCCCCCAAAATCTGCCAGAAAGCAATCATCAGGAGAGAGCTTGCTTCCCCTCTCCGCCCTCCACCATGGAAGGACACAAGAAGTTGGCAGAATGCAACCTCCATGAGGGTACTCACCAGAACCCGACCATGCTGGTACCCCAGTCTCAGATTTCTGCCCTCCAGCACTGTGAGAAATAAATTTATGTTGTTCATAAGCCACTCACCCTACGGTAATTTGTTACAGCAGTCTGAACGGACTAAGACAATACCCAGCTGTTTTCACTAAAAGCAACACAACAACAACAAAACACCCTAACTGAATTACACTGAATGTTGTAAGCGCTCTAAATGAATTCAAAACAGATATTGCGGGACTTAAAAAACAACATAAACTCTTAGCGTTTCCCCTAAACTTAACACGCTTCTCTTACCGCCAAGGCTTTCTCCAAGAGCTTTCCTCTAGAATGCCTCCCAGCGTCCCTTTATTCCCTTCAGCTGATCAAGTTCTACATTGTTTGAGACATCAGCATAAATAACAAACGACTTTCTTGCCCACCTCAAATCAATCAGCCAATCAACTATTTGAGCACCCATTTTACGTATATCTGTAAAGAGTGTACTCACTCCAGCAAAACACACATCACCTGTGTTTCTCATTACACTAAAAAAGGCAAGGGCTCTGCTTGTTTTTTACTCTTCCAATACCAGCACCTACCAGAGTATTGAATAAATCCTAAAGTAGCCAACCTCACCTAATCTAAGGCCACATCTGAAAGATGCCAAAAGTAGCAATAGGTTGAAGCTGCTACATCACTGGTGAAAAACTGAAAGCTTATTTATGTGATGATTGGTTCAGTTATCCATCAATTCGATTCAGCTGTTATGCCAGACGAAGACTTCTGGGATTGCCATGCTTATGCATTAGTGTACTTTCATTTATTCTTATCTTCACAGATATTTACTGAGTTCGTATGTGCCAGGCACTGTGCAAACTGCAGGGTGTATAATACTTAACAAAACATAGTCCCCTGTTCTTAGAATAAGTGCATGAACCATTTTGCTATTGTGTATTCACCTGACTTGAGTTTGAAAAAGTCCAGATAAAAAGTAGGAAAGGGTAACAGAACTAGGGAAGTCCAGAGAGCAAGCTGTCATATTTTTAGTAGTATGTGAACACTTTAGTAGTATGTGAACACTTTTTAGTAGTATGTGAACACTTGTCATATTTTTAGTAGTATGTGAACACTGTCATATTTTTAGTAGTATGTGAACACTTGAGAACATATGTGAACATATGACAAGCTGTCATATTTTTAGTAGTATGTGAACACTTTAGTAGTATGTGAACACTTGAGAAGAAAGGGTAACAGAACTAGGGAAGTCCAGAGAGCAAGCTGTCATATTTTTAGTAGTATGTGAACACTTTTCTACTATGAAGTTAGAAAAGCTATCTTGAATCAAATCTCCTTTTAAAAGTTTAGGAAAGCTAAGAATAAGAAAGCATAAATACCTAATCCCAAATGTAGTTGTAACAGGAAAAATAGAATAAAAACCAGGATAACATTTCTACAAATAATGAAAACACACCAAAGACACGCCCACAAAGAGAACAAAATGAGCTAGAAGATATTTGGAAAATGATTAAAAACATGAGGAAAAAACATTAAAAATAATTTTAAAAACTCAGAAATTAATTGATAAAATGCAGGGAAGACAGAAATTTTTAAAATTCAAACATTAAAACTAAAACTATAAGAAAAATAATAATGAACAAATGTCTTCAGATAGAAATAAAAGGTAAAGATGGAAAATTTTTATTTTAAAAAAGAATGAAAACAGATTAAAAGGGATAAAAAAGTAATATGTATGTCTTTTTGTATATATATATATATATATATATATGAAAATAGAAATCCCTAAAGGCAAAAACAAAAGCAAAGAAAACCAAGCTACTATTAAAAGCTGTAATTCAAGGAAGCGTTTGTGAATTAAAAAAATTTTTGAAACTACTTAATGAAAGAATGCATTGCATACTTAAGAATATTAATTTAAGTGAACAACACCAAGACATAGTCAATAAAATTACTGAATATCAAAAAAATAAAAAATTATTTTAGGTGTCAAAAGAGCCCTTTGCTCTTGCAAAAAGAGCAAGTGACTCATAAAGGAAACAAAATTAGCTTGTCATCAGACTTTTCAACAGCAACTCTCTATAGCAGAACAAAGAGGAATAAGATATTTAAGATACTAAAGGAAAGAAAATGCGGACAAAAGAGTTTATATCTAGCAAAACTGACTTTTTATTATAAAGGGCACAGGTCAATTTTATCATCATGCAAGAACTCAAGAAATATTTTTTTCAAGAATCCCCCTGAGAAATTTACTAGAGAAAAATCTTCGGTTAAAACAAGTAGAGAGGGACTTCCCTGGTGGCACAGTGGTTAAGAATCCACCTGCCAATGCAGGGGACACGGATTCCAGCCCTGGTCCGGGAAGATCCCACATGCAATGAAGACCCAATGTAGCCAAAAATAAATAAATAATAATAAATACATTTATAAAAAAAATCCCAAAACAACTAGAGAGTCACCTACATAAAAAGTGGTGAGTTTTAAACATACAGTAACTTGTAACATCAAGATGAAACTAGTATTGAAAGAGGAGTGTAGTAATGGCTATATGGTTTGAAAATATATACAAACTATTTTTATTGGTCAAAGAATATGTAAGGTATTTTATTAAATTAAAAAAAATTAACATTTTCAGTAAGCTTATCAGTGGTTGTATATTAGTGCTGCCATAGTTGTACTATGTTGTACGCATACTTGTATGTGTACTGCCACACACATACTGAAATAGTTGCGTGTGTAATATATTATAAACCAGTGAGTGATTATAGGAAACTCTAATTCCTTTCATCAAATGTGTCTTTGAAAACCAGAAGTCCGGTTGAAAGAATGGAGATACAGTTGTAAATAAGATGGAAGTTAAGTAAAAGTCTCTGAGTCCCGAATTTGAATTAGAAATATTAGTATAAACTCATGAGGTTTGTTATTCTTAATATTATTTATTACATATATGTGTGTATATTTAACCCCAGATTCCTATCTTCGCTATTCAACCAAATACTTATCTAGATATCCCCGTGAAGGGATTTGCAGGTGTAATTAAAGTCGAAAAGTTATGGAGAGTATCTTGGTTAGCTGACCTAATCACTTGAGTACATTAAAAGCACAGAGTTTTCTCCTGCTGCTTGTATAAGAGGTCAGAGAATCAAAACACAAGAGATATGCATACCAAGTCATCACACACTTTAAATGTCTTTCAATTTCATTTGTCACTGATACCTCAACAAAGCTGGAAAAAAGGAAACAAGCAAACAAACCGAAACTCCACAAAACACACGGCAGATTTAGCATGCCATTCCTTACGGGAAGTTGGAGAAAGGATCATGTGAAAAGGACCTGAAGGAGGCTTCTAGGAGCTGTGAGTGATCACCAGTCAGGAGCCAGCAAGAAAATGGGACTTCGGTCCTACAGCCTGAAGGAACAAGATCTTTGGAAAATCTGAATAAGCCTGAAATCAGATTCTTTCCTTGAGTCTCCAGGTAAGAAGGCAGCTCACCCAACATTTTTATTTCAGCCTTGTTAGACCGTAAGCAGAGAACCCCATAGAGCTGGACTTTGGAACTACACAAGTGTGAAATAATAAACACAGATGTTGTTTTAAGACTTGAAATTTGTGATAATTTTTTACTCAACAATAGAAAACATACAATCTCAGGACATTCTGTTATAGTTGAGAGCAAGGAAGCCATTGGACCACAAGGGTAACATCAAAAAGACTCAGGAGCCATTTTCAAGAAACCTCGCTGGACAAAGATGAGACAACTTGAGCTTTAAAAATAATAATAATTGAAGTGGATAAATCCAGCATATATGTTTAAGCCCATGTTTAAATCTATGTGGTCATCATAATATAAAACAATAGGTCACATATGGAGGAGGATAGGGAAATTTTTTATCTTGAAAACTGATAAATAAAAGAGAAACCTAGCATTTATATCTCTAAGTAAACAAGAGATGAGGGAAGGAGTTCTTTATAGAGGTTTCCCAGCTAAGAAATTATAAGGAAATGATAACTTTAGAATATCATCATTTTGTTACCTCTTAATGGATCTTTGCATTGAGTATCAACATCTACTATCATGAAAAAGAGACAATCAGACATAGTGTTCCTGATTTAAGAATATAACACCACTTGTACTCTTGTCAAAGGGATATAATCTCCGTCTAATCATGTCTCTGGATCCAGCTGCCAATTATGAGGAAATACAGGACTCATCAACATCAGACTGGATGATGAGTTTTCAGTCTGTAAAAATCTAGCCTGTGGGAAATGCTAAGGTTAATTGGCCCAGTTTCTTCAGCAGATAAATTGTAAGGAAATGAAAGGAAGGAGCGGGAAACTGAAATTGAAAAAGAATAAAGCGGCATATGAAATTTGCAACATGGTCAACAATAATGTCTAGGAAGCACACTAGAGTGATAAAACTGTACAATAAGGCAAGGAAGTGGTTGCTATAAAACCCAGGTTAGTGGTTTCTTTTGCAGGGAGCAGTTCCTTGTGATTGTGTTGGACCACAAGGGCAGGCTTGCTGGCAAAATTTTATTTCTTGACCTGGTTTGTAATTACAAGGATGTTTCCTTTATAATAATTCATTAACCTTTATACTGACTTGTTTTCTTGGTAGTATTTTCTGTCTATATGTTTTATTTTATAACAGAATGATTGTAAAAGACCCTGCCTGGCATCTGTTTCATTTTCACCTGAGTATATGTGTTGTTACTATCACCATGCATGTTGCTGCATTTGGGTTGTATCACATCCCTTTGGATTATGATTAAGAAAATACATGGTATTTCCTGCATGCATCTGAGCTGTGCAGTATTGTTAATTACTTCAATTTTAGATTTTGTGCTGAAGCTGATAAAATTTTACTCACCTGTCTTTTCCACCTTAAGTCATATTTATTAAACATGGGTATTTTCATGACTATGGAGTTTTCTTAAACAAGATGTCACCTCATACCACCTGTTCCCCCCCTCCCAGGTTTCTCTGAGAAAAACAACCAAGATAACTTGAAACTCCTCCAACCTCACTGCTTTCCTCTGTGATTAAGCTAGCTTTCTAAAGTTGTGTCCAATCTATGAACCAAATCCCCAGGCCTGGCTGCAAATTTTAGCCTGAGAAGTAGGGCATCCCCAAATTCCTCTGCGACACATCCCACCCATTCCGACTAGCATACTCATAGCTTGTTTGAAAAAGATTCATTGCAAGGATTCTCAGCCCTGATTGTTCATTAAAACCAACTGGAGGAACTATGAGAAAATATCCTCTGGTCCTGCCTCAGACCAATTAAATCCGAATTTCTGTGGGTGGTAATATGTTTTTTTTCAAAGCTCCTCAGGAGGTTTTAATATGCAGTTAGGAATGTGAACTACAAAACTACTTATTTGTAAGAAAGTTTAATACACCTAATTCTTTTGTGAAGGGAACCATAAATTAGTTTTTTTTTTTTTTTTTTTTGGCTGCCTTGGGTCTTCTTTGCCGCATGCGGGCTTTCTCTAGTTGCGGCGAGCGGGGGCTACTCTTTGTTGTGGTGCGAAGGCTTCTCATTGTGGTGGCTTCTCTTGTTGTGGAGCACGGGCTCTAGACGTGCGGGCTTCAGTAGTTGTGGCACTCTGGCCCCAGAGCTCGCGTGCTTCAGTAGTTATTGTGTGCGGGCTCAGGAGTTGTGGTGCACGGGCTTAGTTGCTCCGCAGCATGTGGGATCCCCCTGGACCAGGGATTGAACCTGTGTCCCCTGCATTGACAGGCGGATTCTCAAGCACTGCGCCACCAGAGAAGCCCAAACTCAGTTTTAAAAAGAAAAAATTCTTCTATAAGTTATCTGTGTGTGCTAACATTTGCCTATTAGTTACTCTTAAAGAAAGACATTTTTAATATGCTAGTATATGTTAAGATGACAGGGGAAAATGATAAAATGAGACAGAAGTATTAATTGTATTGTGTCAGAATTAAGTTTGAATTACTGCCAGATCAGAAGAGCCTCTGGAGTACTTATATCTTTTATAACAACACAGTTCAATTTATACATTCTAAGCTACTATGAAGGTTTTAAAAATGATTCTATTTTCAATTGTATTATACATCGATGGTCATAGTAACTGATTAGCACTGTGAAATAGGAATAATGTATTCAAGTAATACATTTTTCTGTGTGTGTGTGTTGTTTGTTATTTGAAGCAGTGGCGCTAGAGAGGAGAACAATTTAATTCAAAATGCCGACCAGCCAGGCAAATTACATCTCTCCATGGTGATCGGAGATAAATTGAGTACAGGTTGGACCATTTAAGATGCTTTCAGTTGCAAATACCACATTTCTGATTACACATGGCCATTAGAAGTTTAATATATGACATAAGAAATCCAGAGTAGATGGTTCTAGATGTGATTCAGTCATGTCAGGCCCCTGGCCTGCTTTCTCTTAACATTTGTTTGATGTCTAGAAGATGCTTGCCAAAGCATTAAGCACCATAACTTGCACAAAATAATCAAAGGAGGAAGAGAAAGAGGTTCTCTTTGCACTTGTCTTTCCATTATAGAAGAAGGTCTCCAGAAGAATTCTCAGTTCCCCTTATCCAGATCAGGTTGAAAGTAGAGCAAATGAATCTTTGGCATTTTCAGCTTTTAATAAGGGGGAGGGGTAACTTCTGCCAGCCAGGAATTAAGGTGGTTAGAAATAGCATTCAGAAGGCAACCGGTAGAAACTGGAGCAATAATTCTTTGTCCAAAATACAGACCTTTAGTAGTCAAACTGTATGCATGGAGTAAACAATTTTCTGCATGATGTAAAAATAAAAGGAGCAGAATTTAAATTAATCAAAGCATGCAGTGTGATGAGTCTCTCTGTCTATATACACCAGTATTTCTCAAACTTCACGTACATAAAAATACATGGGGCCCTTGTTAATTGCTCAAGCCTGAAAGATACTAGAGTGGAGCTTATGGCAGAGTTGAGCTCAGTCAAGGACAAGAGCCAGATCGCTGTTTGTCCTGAGCCTATACTTTGGGAAATATACTACACTAACAACTATTAATAATCCCCAAATACTTAATGTTGACTTTTTTGCCACTGTTTCAAGTAGCTGAAAATCTCCAGAACCACGTTTATGCCAACCCAGTAGCGTTAATGAAACAGCCTCTGAAGTGGATTTTACTTGCTGCTCGACCTTGCACGTAATTAGTTAACCCGCCTCATCACAGAGACTCGGTCATCGTTATTAAGCTAAATCTCTGAGGTTGGCCACAGGTCCCTGAGTGTTTCTGATCTAATGCCCTCCCATTATAAACAGAAAATGTCCACTGCTTCACTCTCTCACTAGTTTTCATTAATTAAAAACTCCCCAGTCATCAGGAAGCCATATACTCAGCATGCCACTGTGACAGCACAATTTATCAAATTACCCTCTTCCTTGGGCAAGTAAATTCACCGCATTGCTAAATTATTTCCTGTTTTTGTTTCCAATGCCAAACGCTTTTTTTTATCCCCACTCTGCCTGATGTAGGATGCCTTAAAAGTCTCAAATCCTTTTTATTTAATAGCATAATACAGGAAACATAGCCAATGGTTTTTTATTTTAAAAGAAATGAAATTTTCTCACAACGGCCAAATAAAATTACATCATTGACTTACCAAGCAATTTGGTAAACATGCCATAAATAAGTTCAATCCCTTTCTGGTATCATGTCTTACCCATGGCGCTATCTCCATTTTTTTTTTTTTTTTTTTTTTCCGTACGCGGGCCTCTCACTGCTGTGGCCTCTCCTATCGCGGAGCACAGGCTCCGGACGCGCAGGCTCAGCGGCCATGGCTCACGGGGCCCAGCCGCTCCGCACCATGTGGGATCCTCCCGGACCAGGACACGAACCCACGTCCCCTGCATCGGCAGGTGGACTCTCAACCACTGTGCCACCAGGGAAGCCCTCCATTATTTTTAATTCAATGTCAGCTGCTTTTCCCTTTATGTCTGTCACCTCAAATCCTGATCATAGGTTGCATATGCTATTCACCCATTAGTCAGCCCGTTGTAAATGTAAATAAAAATAAATAATCCCCCTCACTCCCACCAAAGAGAAAAATGCTCAGAAAGAAAACTTGATTTAATTTCATGATGTAAACCCATAAAGAAGACTTTATATGCATTCTAGTGAACACATAACTGGTTCCACTGTGCCCCGTGCCTTTAGCTACAGTAGCACTTAGAGCCCTATGCTGTTTCTAGATCTCATCTCCTATGACTGGTGCTAATAAGTGTGAGACCAGCAACTGTCATCTTTCCCCTTGGCACTTCCATGTATAACACATTGCCCACCACCCAGATATGCACTCAGCAAGCCATTCCCTCCTACCTTTTCTTCCACAGTGCAAAGATTTTATATATCAGAGGACATATTATAAATATTATTGCCTCAGCTCTTTTTAGCTCTACTCTGACTCACACAAAGAAGTAGTCACCATTTTACAGAAATAATCTCATATTAAGAAGATGAAAGTTGAATTTTGTCTGATTGATTTTATTTATTGCTGAATTATGCAAATTGATCGACTGTCCACAAACCAAGTCCCTTAGGTTAACTCAGTAATAATTCCCAAACTGCAAAGTTCAAGTCAACTTTTAGTTTTGAAGAGTCTTGCATTTATCATCAGAGGGTTTTCTAAATATCATTATTCATATTTAAATTTAATATTCCCACTTGGCTGCTGACCAAGAAATGGAAGCTATTGCTCATCTATGAGAATGTTATTATTCTCTGTCAGAGTTTTTCAAATATCTGACAGTGCGTTTCATAGACCACTCACAGAATGTTCAATGGTGGGGAAAAAAAAAAGGTTAAACTGTCATATGTGTGAAATTCATTTTGGTTAGGCAAAAACTAAAGACTTTGAAAAACTTCAGGACTTCTTTGCTAAAAACATGGGAATGTGCATTTTGAAATTCTAATGTGGGTGTGAGTACATAAGTGTGAAAGCATAATATTTTAATAGGCTATATATCAGATTATTTGACTGGGAATTGTATTTCCTTCTATGTTACTTCAAAAAATCATTTTCAGCTGTTCTGTAAAAAAAAAATTAAAAAGTATTTTTTGCTACTAAAATGTGGTTTGAGAAGAAACAATCGTCCCCAGGCTGGGTGTAAGTGGGTTCTTCTCAGCTGTGAGCGTGTGAGTACGCGGCACAGAGAGCTGGATACTTGCTGTTAATAATCCAGGGGTGTCCGGATTGCAAGCGAGGTGGGAGCTGTTCACACTACGAAAGGTAGGCTCTTTTGATCTAGACAACCTCAGGAAGCTTAAATGAGGCAGAAATTTGGAGGCTGCTCGGATGCACAAAGCATTGTTCCGGAGGGGAGAGGCTAAGAAAGAGAATGTCTATGCACTGAATACAGGGAATTCCAATGACATGGGGGTTTTGTGACTTTCAGGAAAACAGTTTCAATCTGGAGCCATGTGGTCTATAAGAGACTAGGATATTATTTTCTCCAGAGGAGAGGTCTCAAGGAAAAACATCTCTCTTAGTCTTGTAGATAACCACTGAGGACAAAAGAAACAGGAGAGCTATTGCCACTTGAAACATTTGGAACTGTGACTTGGTAATTTACTGCCTCTGTATGCAAAGAATTTGTCATTGAGGTTCCTTTTATACCACAGTTTCTCCAAGTATGATTCTGAGACTACCTATTCCAGAATCACTTTTTAGGAGAACTTTTAGAAAATACCTATTCCTCACCCAGAACTATGAAATTAAAAGTTCTGAGAGGGCTTCCCTGGTGGCGCAGTGGTTGAGAGTCCACCTGCTGATGCAGGGGACACGGGTTCGTGCCCCGGTCCGGGAAGATCCCACATGCCACGGAACAGCTGGGCCCGTGAGCCATGACTGCTGAGACTGCACGTTCGGAGCCTGTGCTCCGCAATGGGAGAGGCCACGTTAGTGAGAGGCCCCTGTACCGCAAAAAAAGAAAGAAAGAAAGAAAAAAAAAGCTCTGAGAGTACTCATGGAAGTCTGCATTAAATAACAAGTGATTATGTGCTTACTAAGGTTTGTAAAGAGCTACTTGATATTAGAATGACAGGTTTCGAATCCCTTAAGTTGCTCAATGCACAGACCGGTTTGTAACGTGTGTGTGTGTGTGTGTGTGTGTGTGTGTGCGCGCGCGCGTGTGTGTGCGCGTGTGTGTGTGTGTGCGCGCACGCGCTAGGGGTGGGAAGCAATGGATAGAGGTAGGAAGAATGTTCAGGCTTGAAGGAACCTGATCGTCCGGGGCTTGGTTACGGAAATGACCATTTTCTCCAGGATGGAGAGTGTGGCAATCAGGGCAATTGAGAGGAGGTATATGAATAAGCACTGGTGACTCTGAGATGTGTCATGTTTATGGGTGATTGATGGCTGTGGTGCACTACGTAAGTCCCTCCCTCTGTGAAATGTCCTGTTATGCTGGATAGTTTTCAAAAACTGTTATGAGAAATAAACTAGATAGACTGAAGCATATAATATAAAACATGTATTTAAATTTGACCAGTGAAATGATGATAAAATAATTATAAAAAATGGTATTTTTAGGGGTGTGGTGTCCTTCTACAGCCCAAACATCTCAGGATTCATTATTTTGGAAAATTGTTATCGCCACCCATCACACTCCAACCAATATGTAAGTTTAACTTAACAAGCTGTAGCCAACGGGTGAGACAATCTGAACAAAATAGCAGTTTATCTAATTCTTATCTTCAGTGCTCATTACTCTTGGAACTCTCTCTTCAGAAAGACAAACACACTCTAACTACAGATAATATACAGCAAAGTCTTTCCACTCTATTAAAATTTGCCACCAATTTTGAGCTTATCTATTAAAGAGAATGTTTGTGAGCCAAAGGTGTAATTGCGGGGAGGAGATCACTTTTGATACGTCCCTGATTTCACATAGCATGGTGATATTTTTCCGTTTTAAAGTTAACATTTTAATGACGAGATAACCAGCCTTTAAAATAAAGGGTTTTACTGTCTAGTTTATATTGCTCATTACACTTCTTCCTCAAACTCCTTAGAAGATTTTTTAAACTGGGGGGGAAAAAGCCCCATAGGTTTTAAATACAGCTACATAAACAGCAAGTACTTACTTATCAATACGTGTTATTTCCATTTCCTCCCTCCCTCCCTTTCTCACTTTCTTTCTTCCTTTCCAAAATTTTATATTCTAGTATTACTTCCAAATGGGTCAATAATAAAAAGGTATAAATTGGAAGAGTGAAAATGTTCCTTTCACTCCCCATTAGTCAATTCCCCTTCCTGGAGGAAACAACATATATATTTTAAAATTATTTCCAGAGAAACCTTTCTATGTTCTTATTGTTTATATATATATATATATGTAATATATATAAACAAAAATACAAAATACATATATTTTTTTCCTCTTTATTACACAAAAGGTTTTGTGTGCTATTCTGAATCTTAGGTGGCATTTTAAAATCAACTCATTCTTCTGCCAAATATAAGCAATACTTAAATGAATATTTTAAAAAACAGTTTAATTCTAGAACAAGCATACATTATAAAGTTGATAAGTAAAACGTAACATGTAGAAAAGTATTATGTCATAAAATAAATTTCATTGGTATTCCCATATTTCTTAGTGATAATCCCTGTTCCTAACTTACTTTGATTCGCTGACAATTTTTAACAGGAATGCTCAAATTTATGAAAACTCCTTCTGAATGTGAGTTTAAAAATGAAATTCTGGATAATATACTTACTGTATTTCTATATCAAAATTATCTTTTCTCCGCCTCCTGTTGGTCAGGCTTCTCTTGGAGCTAATAATTTAAGAATATGTCAATTGACCTGAGCCATTTTACAGAAGGAAAGACTGAAGCCATTTCTGTTTTTTATAAAATAGGCCCAAGATATTCTTTGATATCATTCAAGGAGTTTAATATTTCTCTCAGACTGAAAGCTTAAACCTTTTCTATTTCTTTGCCAGACTGAAAATTTAAACTTTTTCTATTTCTCTTTTTAATACGCAGTAAATGATCCAATAAGTACAGGTGAAGAGTAACTTTATGGTCATCTTCTTTTAAAAGAATCATTTGAATTTTACAATCTTGACAGAACATTAATCTAAAAAAAAGACATGACACAGATTTATGGAAAGAAAAAAACCTGGTTCCTACACAAATATCATTGTAACTCATCATATCTACTTTTATCTGGTTATGTTTTCTTGTCTAACAAAGAGAATTTTGCTAGCTCAGCAGAAATCTCTCCCATTCCCTTCAACAAATCTCTAAACCTACTTGAGCCTATATTTATCTTCTATCACAACTAGAAAAGCGCTGTCACTCCTATCAAATGGGAATCTCTCCGGATGCCTCTGGATCCCTTCCAACTCCTCTGCTATCTACTCTGCCCTACATCATCGGACTCGCCCTCTCCACTGGATTAGCCATTCAGGATACTCCCATTTTTAAGACTGCACATAACCACCTCCCCTCCACAAAAATAAAATACCATCAACTCCATATCCCAATGCAGCAATCACTCAGTTTTTCTTCCTTCCCTTAGAGCATAACTTGGTGCTCAACTTTACTCTCTGAATCTGGTTTCATTCCTTCCCCAGGAAAAAATTCTCCAGAACAACTGCTTTCTTTCTGTTCTTGAGTTCACCAAGACTTTGTCCTGTAGCGCCTTGCCCTCTTCTTACAATGTTCATTCTTCAGCTGTTTCCAAAGTTTTATCTTTAGGATCGTTTCTCAGAGATTTGAGTATCTTATGTAAATAAGGTGCATCTCCTACTCCAGTTATCTGGCGACATATATTCTTCCCGTGCCATCGGCACGACCAACCTCCAACTCTTAAATGTATGTGTTTTCTTATTCGCTTATGTTTATGTCTTTCTTTCTAGAATGGAAACTCATGAGGGTAAGTGTCTTGCACATACTAGTCACCCCTGATAAACACCTAATGAACGAGGAAATTGCTGATCTAGGTCCTAGATGCTGTGAGTGTAGATAAAGCCATAATCTTCCTTCCCCAATAACTCTTTGTATAAACTAACACGCACACCAAATGCCTATATGATATCCGGGGCAACATGAAGGAGAGTCATTTACAACCAGTGGAGAAAGTTATAGCTCTAGTTTCTATTCTCTTTGGTCTCGTGAACTGAACTTAAGCGTCTGTGGCTAGTGGAGAGAAGTCCAGCAATAAACAGAACCAGAGTTAGGTTTTTTTGGGTTTTGTTCACTTGTTTTCTTGATTTTTTTTTTTTTTTGAGTTTGGGGAAGCATACAGGTAAGAAGTGGTCAGAATTTAGCAGAAAAAAATGTGAACTAATCTAGAACTAAAAAGAACTGGTTCAGGTTCCTGGAGACAAAAGTATAGTTATGACTGGAGGGGAAAAAAAAAATAACCTTGGTACCTCGAGGTCTGGAGAACATCTGAAATGAGTCACAGAAAGGCAGTAGTAACTGAACATTATCCAGTGGCTTTGCAGGCAGATAAGCAGACGAGTGAGAGACAGAATGGGAGAGCAAAACTGGGGTGGATATTGCAGTGATCACAGTTGACAGACTGATTTTGAGAATATATGAGAAGCCCTTTAAACAACTCTTGGAAACAATGGGCAGGTACTTTGAGAGGAACTAATTTCCAGCAATCAGACTAGTAAGGGTTAAAGTTGACAGAATTTATTCATTAACATTAAATATGAATGTATATGTATAAGTGTATGTATATATAATGTGACCTAAAATCTCAGAATGAAAAGTCTAGGAGGACATCTGGGGTATCCTGGTGAGGCTTACACCTGAGGACTGATTTTCATCCTGGAGCATCTTGACCATTTTCCTTGCCATTTTTTAGTGTGTGCTGTGCCATCAGTTTCGTTGCCCAATATGTCACTGTTTTAGTATCACTTTTCTAGGAAAGATTGTATTTTAAGGTTATCAGTGGGCCAAAGACCAGTTGAAAGCAGAATTGCTTAAACTGCAGAATTTGTTACGTATGTGTATGCCTCACGAAAACTCTTGTCAGGAAGCTTGCCCTTCTACCTGATCATTGCCTTTCTGCTGTGCCTGACACAGATCTCAATAGAAGCATCTTCCCATGTTAAATTTTCTGAATATCGAGCAGGCAATAACAGATTAAAACTCATTAGAATCTACATATAGCTTCCTAAATCTGATTTTGTGGTATTTCTGCTTATTTCAAGAGTGATTTGAATGTTTATTACTATTTTAATATGCTCTAAATAAATAGCATGATGGCGTTTTTTTGAGGAATAACCGAGAACCTGAGAGTAACAGCAAAGTTAGAAGATAGATATGTATAAATCTAAACTTCAAATTCCTCCAGAAGTTGGAATGATTATAGTTTGAAATATATAACTTTTATGATATTGATTAGAGATAAAGTACATGGAACTAAGTAAACATAATGTACTCACAATACATAATTATGACCAAAAGATTAGCTTTCTGGTGCAGTACATAGAATAAAACTAATCCATATTTAGAAAAATCCATATTCACAATTCAAGAAGAGTGCCTCCATCTCAATAATGATGTAGAAAAGAGACTGACCAGCTGCTTTAACTACACAACAAACAAATTTGGAAAAATGCTCACAGGTAAGGTTTTAATTTCCACTGGTTATTTAAAGGTATACTACAGTCTAGGATTAACTGGCCCTTTACTTGGAAGAAATTTAAAGCATAAGATTCTCAAAAGAAGAAAGTTCTGATGCTTCCAGTAAGATTCTTTTTTTGAAGAACTATTAAGAGGAAGTAAAGGAGATTATCAGATACAGTGAGTTAAGAAAAAAATCAGGGGGCCTCCTACCTCTCCTCATTTAAAGTTTTGTTTTAAAAAAATGACATCTGTTTTCAACAGTATGGTTGACAAGAGGTCCTGAAAACACCTAAAAAAAAAAAAAAAAAAGGATAAAACACAAAGAGACCCTAAGGGTGTGTTAGTGGTAATAGTGTATACTATTTCTTACACTGAGTGGTGGGCTTGAGGGAATATTTCTTTCACTCTTACATTTTATTTCAAATAAACTTATGTTTACATGTATATGTATATATCTTTCCCACATTTTTATTTGTAACAATTATTTTATAATAGTAAAGAAAAAATCAGGATACAAAATTTCACTTATGTATTATAATCATAACTATTTATAAACAGCAATAAAAATCTTGAGTCTAGAAGAAAACTAGACAGAAACGTACCAAAATACTAATAGTGACTGATTTTCATTAGCAGGAATGTATGTGATTGCTTTTCCTCCTTTTAAAAGTGTTTTGTAGTTTTAAATTTTCTATAGTGAGTACCTTTTCATACAACTTTTACTTATTTCATTAATAGAAATAAGAAAAAAGGGAAACAGATGTTCATATAAAAATGGAAATGAACACTATGTCTATACAAAAACCTTACATACTTGTTTATAGCAGCTTTCTTTGTAATAGTTAAAAGCTGGAAACAGCCTAGATGTCCTTCCAGGGGTGAATGATTAAACAAACCATGTTATACCCATGCAGTGGAGACTACACCACAATAAAAAGAAACAAACTAATGATGTACCAGCACTCTGGATGCCTCTCAAGTTCATTATAATGAATGGAAAAAGCCAATCTAAAGTGTTATATACTGTATGGTTCCCCTTTGTATAACATTCTCAAAATAACAAAATTATATAGGGATGGAGAACACAGCAGTGGTTAGGAATGGCAGTGGGGAGAAGGGTGAATGTGACTACACTATAAGGGGTAGTGTGAAGGCGACCTTTGTGACGATGAAATGGTTCTGTGTGTTGGTCGTGGCGTTAGTCACATGAATCCACTACCCATGTGATAACATGTTATAGAACTATTTGCACTTATTGTACCAGTGTTCACTTCCTGAGTCTGATACTATACTATAGTTATATAAAATATGAAATTGGGGAAAGAGGGTGAGGGGTACATGAGAACTCTCTGTACTCTCTTTGTAATTTCTTGTGAATCTATAGTTATTTCAAAATTAAAATTTGAAATTTTTTCTGTAGTTTCAAATTTTCTATAGTATTTCTTTTATAATGAATAAAGTTTTATTTATTTTCTTATTTAAGAAGAGGAGTAGCATGTAGAAACATTTTACAGACATTACCTTTCTTCCTTACTTCCTACTCTGGTTGTGTCTCAACACAAGTGAAATAAAAGTTAATTGAAAAATCCAACATGCTATTATCAAGTTGAAACATAATGTTGCATTCAAGACTAAAATTTTGTTAAAACCCTAGCTGGGGATAAAATAAACCTGCTTTGGGGCAGAGCGCTAAATGCAGGAGTTACAGTGGTAAGTAACACAGATTTGGTCCCTGATCGCAAGAAGATTACACTGTAGTGAGTGGACAGAAAGTGAAAGGAGAAATTGAAATTAAATGAATGCTTGAAGATATTGGTCCATTTATGAAGGAAACAGAGAACTGACATAACAAATAACAGTGGAGTCTTAATTTATGAAGGTTGGTCAGGCAGGGAAGGCCTCTCTGGGGAGATATTTAAGCTGAGACTTGAAGTAGTTGGCCACACTTTAATTAAGAAGCTCTCTAGAACATTAAAAAGAATTCTGGCTTTGCAGAATGTGGCTTCGCAACAATGAGGGGCACATATATATTTGACACGTATTTCTACCAGACGCTGTTCTAGCCCCCTCCTGGCACACAGGGGTACTTAGTGTGTGTCGCATCAATTCCTGAGTATTGATTCCATTGGTGGCACATCACAACCAAGTCCTTTGCAGGCAGGGAAACGTAATGAATAAACAAGCAAACAAAAAGAATTTAAAATAGGACCTCTATCTATTTCAGCCACAAAATTGAAATATAGAATTTAAAAATATTTAAAATAATGTTCTCACAGAATTGTCTTAATTTATGTTTTTATGTAAACCCTTTGTCAGCTTTACTATTATTCTTTCAACAGAATTCCATTCCTCTATCTTCTGGTCTCATACTTCAAATATTCCCTTGTAAAGAAAGACATAATACTTTCTAATGTTGTGCCACTTTTAGTGGATTTCTGTCTGCCTAATTCAAAAAAAATGTGTAATGCTTCCAGGGGACACTATTTAAAACTTCAAATATAGTCCAATAATATTAGTAAAATTAATTTTTTACTGTGTTCACTGTGAGAAAAGTTATATGCCAGGTTGGCTGGGTTCCTCTCTGTCCCCTCTGCACAGTCATCATTTGCGGCCACTTCTGAGTCATCTGATCCTAGTTCTAGAATCTAGAGTGATGATAAATCACGGGGTTCAAAAATGTTGCTCACTCAGCTTCTGACTTAAAGCGATGAAGATTTTTGAGGCTCGGCTTTAATGCCAACGCTTAAAAATAATGGGTCCTGGGCTTCCCTGGTGGCGCAGTGGTTGAGAGTCCTTCTGTCGATGCAGGGGACACGGGTTCGTGCCGCGGTCCGGGAAGATCCCACATGCCACGGAGTGACTGAGCCCGTGAGCCATGCCTGCACGTCCGAAGCCTGTGCTCCGCAACGGGAGGGGCCCCAACGGTGAGAGGCTCGTGTACCGCAAAAAAAAAAAAAAAAAAAAAAAAAAAAAAAAAAAAAGTGGGTCCTTGTTCTTCCTGTTGCTAGTGAATATTTTTCTTAGTTTTACAGAAATTCTCAGTGAGAAATACAGGCCTATTGTGCAGCTCTGTTTAACAGCTGGAAGGGCAGAAGCAGATTAAAATTCAATAAATCTCGAAATACTCTACCTACAGTAATAACCTGACAAGTATTCGTAATAGAATTACAAGCCTTGTTATCTTGGAGGACTTAGCTAATGGAGGGATTAGCATGTTCTGGGGTTTCATTTCACAGTATAGTGAGCCTGCCACCCAGACAACACCACTTCTCCATCATCAAACACAGCAAAGATGCAAATAAAAGTGTTAGATGGGGGAAATGGAGAGAGCTTAGAAAAAGTGGTTAGGTTAGGGGTATTCGTCTGAATTTTGACTTCTTCAGCCTGTTGTGGCCAACATTATTTCTTTACTCTTGAATTTTTAAAGACCTGTGTGATTTTCACTAGGTTATAAAATGTGGAAGAGCTTACCCTAAGGATTACTCTAAAAGCATAAGCACTTCAGAGGAAATTCCTAATAAAACATAAAAGCAAAAATGAATGAGAAACTCAAGAGAAAAAGAGAAATAAGATAGAGTAAAAGAACCATTAAATGGTACTCAGATATATTATTTAAGCCATAGAGCAATGACTGTTTGTATACATTTTTTTCATGTACAAAAGTTTTGCTTAACCATAGTCCATATTTGTGTCAAGAAGAACCAAAAAGGAAAGAGAAGAAAGGTATGAGTATTGGCAGCATCCTTCCTAGTGTGAGACTATAAATTCTAAAATTAACTATTTCCATAAAACACGAATCTATGCATTTCTGAATGATATCACAGTCTGCTCAAACAATAATAGAGTATATAAGGATTTTATAATGTCTGCTTCATATCATCATTTTTCCAAGGGTAGCTGTTTTAACAGTAATTCTTAAAACAAAAAATCTAGAAAAAAATTTATTTAAATCTAGAAAAAATGGAAAATTAATTTTTATTTATTTTAATCTCCTAGATGACGTATAGGCTACTGAGCAATCAGAGTAAAATCTCTCTCTTTCTCTAAGGCATTTAACAGAGTACACTTTTGAAGACAAACTATTGATCTATTGAAGTCACATTAGTACAGACAAAATACTGTCTTTTCTAACTTTCCTGCTTCACAGCCAATTAATGACTGGTTATGGTCAATTATAGAATACAGTATAGTGGTACAAACACACGGGGAGATGAAAAGTGTGTTTGTGTTGGTGTGTATGTGTGCACAATTCTCTTCTACAGTTTTTATATTCTTTGAGAGAAAGTACAATTTAAAGCCCACTGACTAAAGATCACAGGGAACACACCTATAGCTTAAAAAAAAAAAGTTTATTGACTTGCTGCCAGGATGAGATACATATCATAGGAATTGGGCATTACAGTATCCCTGATAGGGTTTGGACTTGTGTTAGATGATTCTAAGGAGGGATAAGGGCTAATTTTGGATGGGACGCTATCAAGAATTAGGGACAATTCAGCAATTCAGTGTCTTATTTATGTTTATAATGTGGGAGTGTGACGAGGGAAAGGAGACATCATTGATAAAAAGGCAGCAATTACTCAGAAGGAAAGACGGTTAGTCATTTTGTGCCTGGAAAGTGGCCCTGGTTATATTCTTTTAAACACATTATGTTCTATTGTCCTTGCCCCTGTCTTTTTAGAATCATTGTTGATATTCTCTTAGGAATATCATCATCTCAACAATTACCATGTTACAAAACAAGGCTTTATTTTATCATAGTACTTGTCCATCACCTCCATGAGTCACAAGATTGTACCAAGAAATATACTAACAATTACAGGTTATATAAATGGTTTTGCAAAAGAGGAACTACGATGTTTCTTAATATTAAAGCAAACCCTCTAAATGCATTGGTTGTACCGAACTATGAGAAAGAGTTTAAATATTTTTTCTAACCCCATTTAGCTAACCTGAAGAAAATCATTTACTTTTCTAAGATTCATTGTTCCATTTGAGAAAATTGGGATGATTAATCCACTTAGTCATACTTAAGTGGTTAAAATAAAGAATCAAAGACATAAAGGATCAATACATCAGTGATGTTACTTATTGAAATAATAAGCATTTATATGTTGTTCTAAGTACTTTACATATGTTAATATGTTCTAAGTACTTTTCTTATATTAATCCACTTAATATGGATAATATTTTTTTTTCCAATGAGAGGCTAAGTAACTTGCAAGATCACACAGCTAAATGACAGACATACTGTTCAGATCAATGTTGCCGTCTCCAGTGTCCTTGCTTGTAGAGGATACAGATAAATGGAGTTCACCTTACAAATAGTGTTAAAGGTTCTTGTGTCTGGGGCTTCTGTCTATGTGATTCATTTCTAGTGATGGATATGGTGCTGCAGTCATAAAGCTGGCCTTAGTTTTTAGGGTATAGAGAAATCTCCAACTATTTGCTCAGACTCAGCAACAACAAAACTTAAACTTAAGTCTATGAACCAAATAACAGTTTCTTTTATATATTAATAGTCACAGAGTTGGGAAATTTGTTATAGCTCTTCAATATATAAATAGAGTAAAATAATAAATTGGTTTATCTTTTTCTAATGCTTTCTCTCCACACTCTTTTCTACTCAGCCAACTCTAGTTTATTATTTGAACAGAATTTTATAGATTTTTTTTTGTATGTGTGCTGCCGAATCGAGCACAGATTTTTCTTATAATTACATTTTCTTTAAGAAAATTAGAATCCTAAATATTATAACCCATAACAAGCATAATAGGAATTTTTCTTTCATCCTCATAAAATAACCCAACATATTTTAAAAAATAAAGAAAATTGGAATAATACGGTGCTATTCCATAATGAATGATTACTGAACACCCAAGATGTGGTGCAGAACTTGTTCTAGATTCAGGACAGTCACCAAAGTACACACAAACCTCACATGCTCACATATTGGGTTTGGGGAAAGAAGGAGAAAGGAAGAGACGGAGGAACAGAATGGTATTCCTAGTGTACTTGACACTGGGTGGGGTGCGGGGAGGAGGGCAGATCATTTTTTAGAACCCCCATTTTATGATAAAATTATTTTCAGTAACAATCATGACACGAAATTAATAAAATAATGGCGAGAAAAAAAGACAGGTGGTAAACATTTTCTTTTATTGAAATATATGTGTGTATAAAACTATGCCATAATAAGACAAATAAATAATATCACAGTACAAAAAGGGAAAATAGAGTACTAGATTAATACTGCTTAATTACACTAATGCATTTTTTATAAAATGGGGAAGAGCTACACGTATATGTTGGTTTGTTGTAATGATGAATAATAACAGTATGGTTTAATAATGAAAAAGAGCAGCAATTTAAAAAAATTAGATTTTAATTTTAAAGATATTATTCAAATTTAATAAAATATTTCACTACTGAACTAAAACTTGCATTACCCAATAAAAAATATTACATCTTGGGCTTCCCTGGTGGCGCGGTGGTTGAGAGTCCGCCTAACGATGCAGGGGACGCGGGTTCGTGCCCCAGTCTGGGAGGATCCCGCATGCCGTGGAGCGGCTGGGCCCGTGGGCCGTGGCCGCTGAGCCTGCGCTTCCGGAGCCTGTGCTCCGCAGCGGGAGAGGCCGCAGCAGTGAGAGGCCCGCACACCGCAAAAAAAAAAAAAAAAAAAATTACATCTTGCAACTTGCGCTCTTTCATTGTTTTAATTATATATTAAAAATAACCAAGTGGTTACGTAGAACGGCAGAATTGAATTGACTCAAGCTTTTTCCTTCATTTTTACAATAACGCTGCTGTTCACTGTTTCGAATCTGGTTCTTAAATGTAGAAATATACACTATCAACTGGGGTTGGAGACAGAAATTACAACCAAAGCTAACTTGAATGATTCTAAACCATTATAAGCTTACTCTCCAGATAAGCATGTATAGTTGAGTCCACAGATGTATAACTGGCAGTTCTCCAAATAAGCCGCCATATAAAACATTTTTGAAAAGATGAGTAATAAAACTGTGTTAATCTGGACTTTAAAACTGAACAGTAACCACCACCATTGTTTAGAGCTGAGGCCAACAAAAGCTTTTATCAGAGAAGAATAATTTATAACTCTTTTAGAATCTATCAATTTTTTAAGAATTGCTGGTGCATTATGACATTAAAAGTAAGACTGACTTTTAGCTGGTTTTGTTATTGACTTTGGATTACAATGCACACCCTTCTCACTTGCACCTAGGCAGACTGCTCTCCTATCTTGGCCTTTGGTAAGCCACAGGAGAGAGAGAAAGAAAGAAGATATAATTAAAAAAATAATTTTAATTAGTCTATTCTGATGGGCTGAAATCACAGATCAAAATAAATGCTTTTTATTCAAATTGAATCTGAAAGAAATCTGAATTTTAAAATTAATTTAAATTAGTTTATATTTGTGATAAATTAAAATTCCTAATTGAAATGGAAAAGCATCTAAGGAATTTAAATTAAATTTAAAATCTAACAGCCAATTTCATTTAAATTATTTTAATTTAAATTATATTAAAATTCAGAAGCATCTTGAAATGAATCAGAATTAACCATAACATTCACCTCATATATGAAATGCTGAAATTTTGATTTCTATCGAGTTATAATCAGGCTATGCTGACTCTGTAGCAGTTTGCAGAATGGTTTGACAGAAAAGGTTAAAACAGCCTAAAATAGGTAACAAAAGTAAATATGGTTGGCAGAAATTACTATAATGGGTCATATGATTAATGCCTCAAATCAGATTTATATTAGCTTCAAATATGAAACTGTGGATTGTAGAGAGGATTAGAAAATAATATAAACTGAATCTTTCTATTGAAATTGAGAAAAATTTGATTGTTTATGATAGAATATATTTTTCTATGTCTCAATCAGGGTGGCTGTCCCTCTGCTGGCTGAACCTTGCCCACCTCTGGAGTGGTATGAGGGTCCATGAACTTCTAAATGCTCCTGGTGCAACCCCCTAGGTCCATACTATCTGCTTCATTACTGGAAACTTCTTGAGAGAGAAGTTTGACAAGGAAGTTGCAATTAGAACCTATCATCTACACCTTTTTAACAGATCATCAAGAAAATTCCATCGAGTCCTATAACCCTGTTTATGTCAGTCACTACCAGCCCCATACAGCTCCAATTTCTCGTACCTTTTGCTATTCTCTCTGAATTTATGGTCATAAACAAAACTCCCAAACGGTCAACCTCTTTCCTGATCCAGAGCACCTTCTTGTTCCAAAAGACTCCCAGTCCATGGGGCTAGACATGTTTGGAAGACTATCTGCCCCAATCACTGGAGACCTTTCCTTGCATTTAGTGGACAGGGGTCAGGAACGTTAAATGGACTGGATACATCAAGTCCTGCAGAAGATTTGTCCTTCCTGAAAGGCCAAAGGTCCATACTGAGGAACACTGTGGGAGTTCACCATCAGTAAAGACCCTGTTTTCCAAGCATCCCTCTCATCTGGTTGTTGTCTTGTTTCTTAATGCTGTTTTGTTTCTTTCACTCCCAGGACCACTGGGGGATTTGGTTTCATTCTTGTTCCTCCTTATTACTCCCTGCTAATTATTCCCTACTCCCACCTTAACAATAAGTTACATATATGCTACATTCTACCCCACTCATCTCTTCATTTTTATATTTTTCAATATATGTTCTATTACATAGATTAGCAAGATTCACTCACTTTTTCTTTACACTCTTCTTTCTAAATGAATTTTAAAATCAGTTATCTTACTGGTTATAGTAGTTTAAATAATTTTTCAAGGGACACAAATATTTCTAAGTAAGCAATCCTATTATATTCAAACAATTAAATTTTTCTTTTCAAAAACACATAGCTTATTTTTCCTTCTCAACTGATGGAACTGAATCTTTATAATATTGTGAAATTATAGCCAATATAGCAGCTGTTTGGTTTGTTCATGACCTTAAAAGGAATTATTCTAATAGCTGTTATTTTGATGGTGATTTTGTAGACAGTTTTTCTTTACCAGTTTAGGACATTATCTGTTATCATTAACTTGCTAAAAGGCTCATATAAGAAATGAATGCTAAATCTGGCCAATTCAAATCGATCCCTCCTGAAACCAACATCCAACCCTAGATCTAAAACATGACAGTAAATTCTACTATGTGCCCTTTATCATCGTCCTGCCTTCCTCTGAGGCAGCTAACCACTCTCCTATATCCTCTGTTCATCATTTTTTTGCCTAAACACACACACACCCACACGTGAACAATATTTTATTAAAACTGTTTTAAATTATATAAAAAGTCTTTATACTGAATGTAATCTGTGGCCCACTTCTTGTGCGCAAATACAATCTAACCATGTTGCTGCAGGTAACCATGGTTGTTTCCTATATATAATATTTCATAGTATAAATATATCATTTTCCCCCTCTTTTTCTGTCTATGGTAGAGTCCAGTTTTCTGCTACTATTAACAGTATTGTTGTGCTCATTTCTGAAAATATTTTGTAGTGAAAATGTCCAGGGGTTTCTCTTAAGTATGTATCTAGACATAGAATTACTGGGTCTTAAGTTATGCTCAATTTTACAAGTCAAAACCATAGTTTTCCAATTTACACTGTTACCAGCTATATTTAAGATATTCTTTCAGCCCACACCATCTCTAATAGTATCATAAGACTTCTTAATATTTGCCAAATGAGTGTAAATGGTATTTAATTTTAATGACCTGTTACTATTATTTGATAATTTATGATCCGTTTTCTTCTACTAGAAGGTGATGTTTATAAAGCTTGGTACTTTGCCTTCTGTATTGTTTTATCTCCAGAACCTATGATAGTCTCTGGTGTACAGACAGGCTCAAATAAAAAATTCATTAAATAAATTAACATAAAATTATGCATAAAATTGCTCTTTGGTAACATTTATACATGAGAAAATATACATATAATTAAGACATATATTAAATTTCTAAAAATAAGTGTTTATTATAAAAGTAATCACAGTTCACTTTTTCAGCTTTATATTGATCTGCACGTGTGCGTGTGTATATATGTATGTACATAAATAGTTATCCTGTTTATTAAACCTTTGTGCATTTTTCTGAACAGAAAAACTATGAGATCATTTAAATTAAAAACACTGAGTGACATTGCTAAGATTTAAGAGGAAATTTTCCCTCTAATAGAGCCTCAAAGGTATTTAAAACACAAAAACACACACACACACATATTACATCAATAAAGAAGGTTTTAGTTTATGGTTGGTGTGCCAAAGACCTAGAACAGCTGACACTCATTAACACAAATTATTTTAATATCTTCTTACATAATTAAAGTCATCTCAAAGTTTTATAGCACTCATTTACCATTTTGACCATAAGTTTATGTTGAAAACAGTTCATTGTTTATCAGAACTCTTATAATTTTTCAGTTCCTGATCTATAAATTTTGATTCATCTAATACAGAATGAATGTTGCTAAATCAATTTTAGTGAGATTTAAATACAGATTCTCTAGGACATTAATTCTCAAATATGATTTGGAGAAATGTGAGGGTCTCTCAAGCCCTTTCAGGGGTCTCACAAGCTCCTCTCTTGTCCAACTGTATACCTATGTGAGGCCAGATTTTTTCATATACTTAAAGTAACATATTGCAACAGATTGAATGCTGAAGCAGATATGAGAATTTGTCTTCTACAAGCCAGGCTTTAAAAAGATTTGCAAAACTATAAAGGGGTGCTACTCTTCTTACTATTATCTGTTTTGGAAAATACAATTATTTCCGTAAAAACATAATTTGTTAATTTTAATGGGTTATTATTTTAAAATAAATATTTTTTAAAAAACAAATGAGTGCTAAATTTGACTAATTCAGTCTTCTTTAAGGTGATTTTTTTTCTCTCCTTCACACTATTAATGTGACCAATTACATTAATAGAAGTCCTATTGTTTAATGTTTATTCATTGAGATATTATCTTTACATTACTCTGGGATAAAGCCTAATTTGCCATTTTTAAATTCTTTTTATAACCTGTTGGATTTGTTTTACTGGTATCTTACTTAGAATGCAGGCAGTTTAATTTACATTGATGATCTCTCCTTAGGGGGCAGGTAGACGAAGGGCAAAGGAAATGCAGCGAGGAACGTGGGGAATCTGCTCACCCTCTCTGGCCACATCTAAACTGTGCTGTTACCTTTGAGGAGAGGAGAGCTGCCCAATCCCTGGTACAGGAGCTCTGCCAGATATTTTCTCCGACTCAGAATTCCTTTCCTTAAATTATTGTCCTGAAAGATTTGAATGGGAGAGCTGAGGTGTGACCTCAGAGATGGGGAAGGAATTTGTTCTAAGGTCAGGCTCCCCTTCTCTACTCTCACAGTGCTGAACACAGGCCATCCCCACAGGTGGGCATTCTTTTTTTTTTTTTTTTTTTTTTTAATGGATTTATTTATTTATTTTTGGCTGCGTTGGGTCTTCGTTGCTGCGTGTGGGCTTTCTCTAGTTGTGGTGCGCGGGCTTCTCAATGGGGTGGCCTCTCTTGTTGCGGAGCACAGGCTCCAGGCGCGCGGGCTTCAGCAGTCGTGGCTCACGGACTCAGTTGCTCCGCGGCATGTGGGATCTTCCCGGACCAGGGCCCGAACCCGTGTCCCCTGCGTCGGGAGGCGGACTCTCAACCACTGCGCCACCAGGGAAGCCCGCACATTCTTTGCCTAAGGAAGATCCCACCCCTTAGGCACAAGCTTACTGTCTGATTAGGCTCTGATTAAATAACAATAACATGTTCCCCCTTCCCTCCCCCGTTGGCATTTGGGAATGAATTTCCTGGAAACTATCCAGTGATTTAACAACTTTTGCTAAGGAAGGAAAATAATGGAGTTGCGGGGGGAGGGGGGAGGGGGGAGTGTTACTTTAAAAGGTGGCTGCAGTTTGAGACTTTAGTAAGAGGCAATGAACAATCCTCTTAGGGAGAGAACTGTGCTGGTGTTGTTAATGCATGGCTAGTCCTTGTGAAGGGCCAACAGGAAGAAAACTATTAGCCACGAATAGTTAAATTGCTCTGTATAATAACATCTCTGAAATTTTAAACTGGCAGATTGAGAGACAAAGGATTTGATGGTGAAGGGAGGCTGTCTTAAAAAGAGAGGATTTTGAATAAGGAGTTGGCAAGAGCAGAACCCCCAAGGGAAGGTGCAAATATCAGGGAGAATGATACAGATGCTGGGTGATACATTTCTTCTTTAGGGAAAGACAAAATGACCTTTAAATTATTAGGTCAAATGTGAGTTCTAAGTTGTTTCCGAGGCTGGGCTCTAACCAGTGTCTTATTACCCAAAGGAAAGGCTAAGAATGTGTGTAGAGCAATCTTCAAGAAACACATTCAAAAAACCTAATTTTAAAGAATTTAGTATTTGTTATTTTTCAAAATCTTCAAGTAAGATTACTTCTGGAAAAATATACAAGAAAAAGATAATGGGGGTGCATCTGGGCAACAGGATTGTGGTCTGGGATATGGAGTGGTAAGAATTCTTCCTCATATTATATCTTTGCTCATCTTAGTTATAAATTGATACCTACGCTTGTCTTATCTATTCAAAACAAAATGATTTAAAATCAAAATCATTTATTTGGTTTTTTTTCCCCTTATTTTAAAATGCCTGGAAGGAGACTGCAGTATACATTTCCATGTTTTGAACACTAAATTATCCTTAATCCCCCAGAATAAGAGGCTGTTCCACACACGAACTTTGTGTTCATGGTACTCTAGGGAATTAAAGGGAAGTGGTGGTGGTTAGGCATGGGACAAAGTATTATAAAAACAGGATAGATGTCTCACAAAACAGAACCAGAAATGGGAATTTATAATGCATAAAGAGAAAGCAAGAAGTTGGAATAAGAGATAACCAAGGAAATTAAAAAAATCCCTCAGGAAAACTCAAAATCTCTGAAAGTTTCGTGGATTTACTTCACTCCCAGGAATCGAACTTGGGCCAGTTTATTACGCTATCAAAGGATGATCCATAAGGCTGAGTGACTGTGAGACATTTGGGTTGTATTTGTTTTTCAGTCACTTTAAAATTTTGCTTTACTCTCTTATGCATGTACACCATTTTGTTCATGCCTCTAATTTCTGGCTGCCAGATTTAACAAGAAATTGTGAGAAATATGTTCTAACCAGAACAGAGCACAATGGACATGCTATGCCTTTGATCTAAACATTACATTTTTCCTGTTCCTGATAAATGCTATATCTAACATCCTGTAACACGTGTAACGTAGTTCTCTTACTTTGGTTTCACAAGGAACTCATCCTATTAGCTCATGTTAAATATTTGATCTACTACTGGGACCATGTCTTTTTTATCTGAATTTCTGATAGTAAGATTGCTTTAACCTGATACTTGTGCAGAACTGCATTTCTACATAAATGGGAAAGTATTTATTTAACCCTCCTCCATACTCTCTTGTTTATTATTACTCTGTAGAAGTCAATTTCTGGATCTTGTTACCCACGTACCACAAAGGGTTGCTACAAAAATTAAATATTAAATGTAAACCATTCAAATCAATGCATGGCATATAACAAAGCCTCAATAAAACTGTTATTATTATTATTCCTTTCTCCATTTTCTGAGAAAAAATTTTAAGGCAGACTACAAATTTATCAGATGACTTGTTTTCAGTAGCAGAACACTTCTAGTGGATGTCGGTGTGCTTGAAATCTGCTAGTATGGCTATAGCCTGCTCCTGTGATAGTCACATATAACCTGCATTGAACCTAGACTCCCGTTACTCCACAGACCATCACGTTGGCACTATCCAGGAAACTGTTAGAATTGCAGAATCTCAGACCGCATCCCAGAGCTACTTAGTCAGAATCTCGCCTTAAAAAGTCCCCAGGTGATTCACATGCACACTGAAGTTTGGAAAGCACTGCTCTAGAGATTTTATTCGCGACGTTATGCAAAATGGAGTCCTTTCATCTTTTACCATTTAACCTTGATGCTGAAGTTGTTTGCATCATTTTCCTTTAAGTACAGGTGATATCTTTTGTTTGTGGCTTCATCTATTGAGTCACACGTGTTCTCCAAGACTTGTTTACTTCTTTCAGAAACTGTAATATGCATGCAGTCTATGAAAGTTCATTGCCTTTTTGCTTCTTGCTTTCATGCATGGTATTCGATCTGTGTCACTGTACAGTTTTTATTTATTTAAGCTTCTACAAAACTACTGAATTATTTGTAAACTTAAGTTTAAAAAAATGTTTGATGCGTTATTTATTTCCTGGGAATAAGTTTAAACCAGCATAATCCTGATAAAGATTTAGGCTGGGGCTCTTTTAATATTTAAGAAAAATATGAGGAATGTGTAATCCCTGATGTGGACATGAGAATATCTTCTCCTTTTGCTTTCCCATATTTCTGTGTGTTTCATGTTGAAAACTCATCTGGAATGCCTGACAAAAACACTGTGGCCAAGGGGATACAAAATACACCAGCTGAAATTCTGAAATTTTCTGTAAGACTGATACACAAGATGCTTCAACACCGTTACTCTACTGTCAGTCTTGAGGCCTGCGGTCTAGGTTCACAAAGTCTTTGTTTTGACCGCCCTGCCCTTGCCTCTGCAGTCCTCTCATTTCCCAAGCACTGGATGGGACTGAAGTAGAGGTATCGACACTTCCTACGTCTCCCCCAGGTCCCACAAACCTGTGTAATACTTAGGTCACTCTAATTTGCTCCGCCAGCCTTTTAACACAATTATAGCGCTGGCTGACTATCTGAAAGATGAGGATGTAAATGGCCCACACCGACAGACACAGGCCCTGGAAGCATCGAAACCCATTCGCTGAGCTGAAGAATACTCAAGCCTTAAGAGCACAAAGACCTGGCTATCTTTTGGGAGTAGAGAGTTGGAGCAAACACCTTGTATTACTGCCTGAGGAGTTTACAAAAATACTGAAAAGCAGAGCTCAAGGCAATTTCGTCATTATCTTTCTTCATTAAATTCTCAGTAAATAACCCAGCAACAATAATCTAGCATTTGGTTGTTATGGGCAACATGATTCTCTATTTTTTGTTTTTCTTCCTTATTTGGGAAAAAATTATCCTCATGTATTACATAATAATTCCCTATTTCATAGGACAATGCCTTGAACTACAGAGGAAGAGAATTTAAATATCTTTCACAGTGCATCATAAAAAAGGATTACCGAAAAAAATCCATGAAAAATATTTCATATTTTTTAATATGAATGTATAAACCAACATTTCCAATGTCCTAAGCACTTTTGCCAGTAAAAACATATGACACGAAGTGATCGCATTTGATAAGATAGGTTCTACCGTATTTTGCACATTTGTAAATGGGTGCAAGAAAGCTGTACATATTTCCCAGTAGTGTTTCACAAAAAGAACTCTGAAGGATGACATAAATTATCAGTCTTCTCTAAAATTAAGATAAAAATGAAAGAAAACCAAATACCATTCTTTCCATTATCTTGGAATAGTCCATTATTTTCTTAACATACTAACGTATGTAAAGTCCATGCTGTTTAAATTCCAGTACATTCTACACCAATCTTTAACCTCCCAGACATGGTCTAGACAACTCAACTACACTTTGAATCACACTAGCTCTTTCTCAAGCATTTGTTCTCCATCTGGATGATTCCTCACCCTTACGCCTACTCACCACAAGTGTAAGTTGGAACAATATTTCTATGTCCTATTCAAATGTTTGCTTTGAAGTGTTCTGTTGTTCCAAAAGATGTAAATACTTTCTGCCTTGTCTAAATACTCATCTGGTAAAGAATTACTTTTAAGTATTTTATTATAGCTTTATGTATAAGCCATGCTTTATTTCTTCTGCTACATTTAAGTTCATTCAAGACGGGCTATGTATGTGATCCCAAATTATAAACATAGGGTACCTAAAATTGTTCCTTATTCTATTAATTAGTGCCAGAGGAGGAAATAGATGGAGCACCCAAAGGTTTTAAGTGAAGATTAACTTCAGGAATTATCTACAGAGGTGTAGGCGGAGTTCTAGGATGATAAACCAACTAAGGTAAAGTACCAAGGACTACTCACAGGCAGGAATTTGGGGAGCTGCTACCATTCTTTGAAAAGGGAAAGAAAAAGCATGGAGTTCCCAGAACCCAGTGAAAACTGGAACTATAGAACAGGGGTCACCTGATTTAATACATCCTCATATATGAACACAGCCCATGCCAAAACCTCAATGAGGCAGTGAGAGAAAGAGGAGAAATAATGTACCAAAATCATTCTCTCCTTCTAACCTGTTTTTTTCTTTTTTGCTGGTGTCTTTATTCTCTTCTAAAGAGAGGAAAATTAAGCAAGTAAGATATCAAGGGTAATAGTAATTGGTTCCCAGACCCAATTATTCATTTTATGGGGAACCATAATAATTTGCTGCTAGTTTAACTACATCCTGTAAATCAACAATCCACACGATAGTATTCCATGGCTGGGGCCATTACTGAGACTCCAATAGGAAACTCTATGGTTCTATGGCTTAGATGTCTTAAGGTAATGGAGTACATAGTAAAGATAGAGACACCATAGTCTGATGTCACTGTTGAATATAAAGAAACTTAAAGAAATGTAAATTAAGATCCTTGATATGTTATGGAGGACACCATGGTGATGACTGAGGCATTATAGAAATCCTTAAATAATAGTGCTAGTAGAAATATTTCAGTCAAGAAAGGGAAATTTGCATGCAGAATGCATATATATACATTCCTATAACATTAAATTCCTGCCCCCTCTTTGAGGAAAATGGTCTATGTAATCAACCTGACACTGAGTAGCTGTGGGCCACCTGGGAAATGGTGCCTTATCAGGGACATAGCATTAGCCTTTACTCAAATGAAGTTGGGCAATCAGTAGTAGTGGTAGCCAGATGAGCCTTGGGGAGGGGGCAAGTCCTTGGCCGTCCAGCTGAAGCATGGGCTTTGGTGCTCCCTCCATGGCCATTATTCTCATTGATGCCAGGGAGACCAATAGTGTGGTGAAATCTCCTGCATCTCCAGTTTACAGAGATAACACAGAGAGCTTTTCTGAAGGCCAGTGTTCCTCTCACTGCATGAATTTCTAAATTTCTTGGTAAAGGGAGGGTTCTGAGTCCTCCTAGTGGAAATAGTTAGGGTGTGGCTGAACGACCTGTAGAAGTGGATCCAATCCATCAGTCCTAACACCCTGAGGATTATACTACTTCTTCTACTGTAACTAGGACGTTCCATCCTAACATATTGTAGCCACACCTATGTTCAGGTTTCAAGTACATAGCAGACGTTTACAGCCAATCTTAGATAGCCCTTAGTCCAAACTTTAATTCTGGATGGACATGTCCATGTTAATAAATTTAGCCTGATCCAACTTACCCTTCATTCTCCTTGATTTTACATCTGCAGGATACATTCCTATACACGCTCCCCAACCCTCTACAGGGATGCAGGTTGGCAGGATGTTACATCTTTAGTGTATTCACTTTCTCTTCCTGTAGAAAACCTGATTCTTACCTTTCTGGACTATGCTGAAATCCAACCCTTGGAATATGCCTCAAGAGAATAAAAAGTATCTGAATATGTGTATGTCAGGGAAGGGGGAGGCTGCTGCTAAGAGTCGTTCTCTGCAGACAACTTCTTTTGGTTTTCTTTTTGGTTTTTTACAATTTATTTTTATTGAAGTATAATTGGCTTATAATTCTATATTAGTTTCAGGTGTACAACATGGTAATTTGATATTTCTATGGAATATACTCCAAAGTTATTGACTATATTAAATAAAACTCTAAAATATTAAATAAGACTATAAAATACTGACTATATTCTCTGTGTTACACATTACATCCTCGTAAATTATTATTTTACACCTAGTAGTTTGTTCCTCAAGCCCCTTCACCTATTTTGCCCATCTCCCCACTCTTCTCCCCTCTGGTAAACCTTAGTTTGTTCTCTGTATCTGTGAGTCCATTTCTGTTTTCTTATGTTTGTTTTGTTTTTTAGATTCCACATATAAATGAAAACATACAGTATTTGGCTTGCTCTGACTTCCTTTAAGTAGTAATGGAAGGGTTTGGGTTTTTTTTGTTGTTGGTGGTGGGTTTTTTGTTTTGTTTTTTGCATTGGAAGGCCAGTTTCCTCAGATACTTGTAGGACAGCTTTCACTGGCAAAGAAGCTTCAAGCAAATTCGAATCTTTCAATTCTCAGCAGCGTCTAAATCTATCCCAACGTTCTCATCACATGTCTCAGAGTCTCAGTCATTAACTAGTACTTAACACAAGGGAAACTAGTGCCCATATGTTAGTGCAGTGGTTTCCAAACTTTTTGTCTCAAGGTCCCTTTATCTTTTGAAAAGTTATTGATAATCCCAATGAAAGTTTAGTACATGGAATATATCTTTTGATATTTAATATTTCAACTTAAAACAGAAAATTGTCAGAGATGAGAATATACCAATACACATAAGAGGGTAACTATTTCACCTCATGTAGCTTCTACCAGATTCCACTGACGAATTAGAGAATCGAAATTATAAGGCAAATACCATCACTGTTTTATTGTGAAAATAGTTTTGACCCATACAATCAGGCTTGGGGACAGGATCTTCAAACCTGTCTGTCCTGGAGTCATACCAATTACACAATTCTTGGTCACCAGAGAGTTCTGATTTTCTACCTGTGCTTTGAATTAGAAGGTCAAAGTTCTAATCATATATTTTTCTTTTTGTAATATTCCCAGTATAATAAGAAATTATCCAACTCCCCTTATTTTTGCAATCACTTTTGACATGGCAACTATGTGCCGAAACCTCTTGATCTTACAGCACCACCTTGCTGTACAGCACTCTGCTCCTTGATTAATTAAGTAATTGTGATGCTCACTGCATACTATAGATGACCGGTGTTCCCTCCAAGCATTCATTAGATATATGATCCAACCAATACTAGATTCTCAAGTATGGGGCTTGTTTCCTGGGGCCACTGATGATACTGTATTAAGCAGCATCCTGGTTAGAGGATGAAAGGTATACACAAAACTGTTTCACTGGAGAGAATTCAATTAAGCGATTATTTTCAGATGTGTGAAGGATTAAGGAACAATTGGTAGGCAAGAACCCACTATCACTTCTAGGCCTGAAGTGATGAGAACAAGTAGAGCTGTGCTCTGGAAGAAGGACCACAGGACAGCATCTGGGTCTGCTGAGGGACTTTCAGCATCACAGCAAGGTGGGCACAAGGAAGGAAAATAAGTGCTCTCAATGTCTCAGCTTCTAGCTTCTGCCTTTTTTGTTGCCTATCATTGTCTGAACCCAACTGGAAGCCAGACAGCACAGAGGAGCCTCTGTGTCAAACCGTAAAGAATAAGAAAAGTAGGCACAGCTCAAATCTTCTCTTGATATATGAGAAGTTTAAAGTATAACAAGTCTGAAATTTTACATGGCAAAATAGTATTTTTTAAAATTAAAGACCATGGTGAACATAAAAAGTCTTCATAACTGTAAATACAAAATAAGCAAGGTCCTTCGAGTATGATTTTCATTTTCCAGCGATATTTTTATGTATGGTAAACTATACAAATAGTCCAATAATGACAATAGAAAAAACCCATGAGAGCTCAAGAATATTTAAATTAAAAATGAGTATCATATAGCAAACATAGCAGAGATAATGTATCATGTGATTGCACTATGAATGGTGACTCCCTTGCTTATGGTAGAAGACAAGAAAAGGTTCAATATGATCTATTTCATGATGGGACTGATAAAAGCTTTTAGAATGAAATTAATAGATACATTTTTAGGTCTTTAAGTGTTTCAATATGTTTAAGTCTACCGAATAACAGATTTCTAAGTCATGTATCTTGTAAATTAATTTTTTCAGAAAGCTAGAGTAATTTTCAGTATTTCACTCACCATGACTGGTTATCTACTGATAGAACACGATGCCTCTAATTCCTTTCCCTCTGCTTCAATCTGTAATTATAATTTGCACACTTTCTGAGTGCAAAAAGGCAGCAGAGGTACAAATTCACAAAAGGGATCTAAGTGTCATAAAATACTTGGAGAGGGCTGGTTATTCAGGGAGCAAAAACTGTCCTAGCTATTATGATACTAGATTTTCAATATTTTCAACGTTCAACATTTCAGTAGCTGGCTGTGCTAGAAATAGCTCTCCCAAGAGGCACCCACCACACCGTTTTTGCTTTCTGTATGTGATGAGTGCAGGGTAAATCAATACGTCAATAGAGGGAGAGAGAAATGTTTTACTTCCTCAGGATGAACAACTTTGTCAGCATGACTGAGTTTTGACTGAAGTGCGAATTTATTTTTGAATACTTGTCAGAAGTAGGTATCTGCTCTAAATATAATATGCGATCACAATTTGTCAGGGCCAAGTGTGTTGGGTCCTTGGGGAGAGCGTGTGCCCATTTGCTTTCCATGTGCACAGTGGCACTAACAATTGAAGACACCTTGCAAGACTAATAAGTCAAATGAATGTTCCTGAGCAGGTGGGCAGGGGAGGGGAGACGTTAAGAAAATGCTGGGAAGTCACTGTTGAGAGATAAGGGGACCTTGAAAAGGATTCTAAGAGGTAACATCTAATGCGTACACCATTAAGGGTCTAAATTGACTACAGGTGAGAGACCATTGAGCCATTGGAATTTTCTTTAAATGAAAGGCAAAACAGACTTTTAAATTAGAACTCATTATCCTCCCAACTCTGCCTCCCCTTCTCTCCCTTATGCAGTGGAGCTTTATAAAGGATACCTCCTTTCCTGCAGTCCTATTTGACTACCCACCATTGATTGGAAAAGCCAATGCTGGGTAGACACCTGCCAGGTACAATCTCAACTACAAACGTCCACCAGAACTGCCATGGATGGTTTTCCCCAATAGTGAGGTTGTTAGAGAGCCTGGATTGCTCATTGTATTATCTTGTTTCTTAATAGTTTTCTCAGGAAACATCCTTTAAATTCTTAGAATCTTGGCTTTTTGGATTCTGCCCTATCTTCAGGCCTTGCTTTTGTTTGAAAACCCCTGGCAACACCCATTTTCTACAGAATACAGTCCGTTGCCACCTTGGCCCCAACTGATATATTTTCAGTCTCAAGTCTAGTTTTTACGTATACGTTCTATTCCAACTACACCAAATTATTAAAGAAATTTGAATAAAATATAAACTTTGATTTTTTTTATTCTTTTACTTTTGCATAACTTTTCCTCAGATTTCCTGGTATACTCACACTGATCAAGTTATTATTTAGATGTCACCACCATAGTTTTTTCAGGAAAAATCCACATAAATGGCAGATAATTTGTGCAATATCTGTGTATACTATGTCCATGTATATCTGTATACAAACTATGCACATTGCAACTATGATTGCTGGTCTATCCCTAGGATAGACTAGTATCCAGGAGAAAGAACACTATTTATTTTACAAAATACTTTCCAAAGTGCCTGGTCCATACCAAATGCTCTCTAAAAATACACTTATAAATAGTTATTACTCAAATTCTGCTAGCTTGTGTAACTAAATATATGTATCTGTATTTTAATCCATTAATAGATGGTTATTAATAATGTGTTATCCAGATTGCTAATGCTGGATTAGAAAGTTAGAAAGTGAAAGCTAACTCTTACTTGGAGGAGCAGGTGTCTCTAGAGTTAGAGCTCTAGCTCTAACTCTTACTTGGAGGAGCAGGAGTCCGAACCCAGAAACCTTAAATACGATGTTAGTTTCAGAAAACTCCAGATGCTTACAGGCTTCACTCTTACAAATCTTCACCCAATCCTCCACTAATAAGATATAGAACGAGGGGCCATAAGAGATGCATTTCACGGTAACCAGGCAGAGAACAAAAAGCAATATTTTAGTGACCAGCATTTGAAGCTCAACCCACCTTCCCTACCACACACGTTCTTTCTTGGAGAGATGTAACAGCAATCCATCCTGTTACATTTTCCCATTGTAAAACCTCATAGCACGGTGGAAAGAGGAATATCTGAACCGGACTCTCTATACTAGGGGTGAGACCTATGCATTTGGTTCCTCTGCCACAAAATGGCCACTGTGGTTAAAAATAAAGTCCATATTTATGTCACATGAAGTTAGAGGTCATCCTGACTCATTTCACTGCCCTTACCAGACTTCTGGAAGACATGACCCTCCCGACCAGCGTTAAGGCAGCAGGCAGAGTGTGATGGTGTAGTTCAAGTGTGTGGGTGGAAACAGTATCAGCAACATTCACAGCTACAGAAAGTCATATGAATTCACAAGGTTTCCTAACAAATTAGACCCCTTGACTCTGGTTTGCAAAAGGCTGTAAAGAGGACAAAAGAACGTCATGTTATAATATTCTAACCCTCCATTTTCAAATGCTCAAATCTGTATGGAAAGTATCAAAAATTTTTAACGGAGGGATTAAAAATCTGTTTAATGATAGGCCAGATTCCATATTTAAAAAGAAAGACGGGGCTTCCCTGGTGGCGCAGTGGTTGAGAGTTTGCCTGCCGGCGCAGGGGACACGGGTTTGTGCCCTGGTCCGGGAAGATTCCACATGCCGCGGAGAGGCTGGGCCCGTGAGCCATGGTCGCTGAGCCTGCGCATCCGGAGCCTGTGCTCCGCAACGGGAGAGGCCACTACGGTGAGAGGCCCACGTACCGCCAAAAAAAAAAAAAAAAAAATAGACTGTTTTAAATAGTTTACAGAGCATAATGGTCTAAGTTAATTAATCTTGGGAGGAGTCACCCCTTTTCCCTGGAAAAAATGTATTCTATGTATGAAATAAAAATCCCTCAAGACCATCACAGCATGGGGAGAGGGTTTGGGAGTGGATGAACAATCATTATTTAATGATAATTTACTTCATTGGGAGCCCAAAGACAAGTAAAGTTTACCTTCACACATATTAAGTGTGGCAGCCGTGAGAATGGTCCAGTCAGATCTCCTGCTGCAGAGAAGATATTTGATTGGTAGCCCTAGCTCTTGTCTGAGTTGTTTTACCATCCTGTTTTCCCCATCATCTCATTTCCAGTGGGCTGCTCTCAACCAATGGCTAAGAAAGACCCAGTCCTCTAAGAACGCAGAATGTTTTTGATGTAATTTTGGCTCAAAGATTTCCCTTCAACCTGGACGAAACTTTCTTGGAACTATTTGCAACCTGAGACTCAGCCTACACAACCCTCCTTCCTTACCTATCTTCTTCACTGGGCTCAGCTATTCCGTTTCTTTTCCCATTTCATCTTTTCCCAATATATCTCTTGCACCTAATTCTCTCTTGACTTCCTCTTCTCAGACGACCTGAGCTACTGCATTAAGTGATTTTACCCCTGCCTGAGATCTTTTGTATTAACTACATTCTTCCAGTGAAAATTATATACATTCTCTAGTCTTCGGGTTTAAAACTTAACATACGTAAAGAATGTTCTTTTTGAAAACAAACATGATTCAAGCCCTGTATCGGGAGGTCCCATAGTTGTCCCCCCAAAAAAGATATGTTCATACCCTAACCCCCATAACCTGTGACTGTGGCCTTATTTTGGAAAAAGTTTTTCGTTTTTTTTTTTCCCCAGATGTAATTACATTGAGGATCTTGAAATGAGATAACCCCTGATTATGTGGGCGGGCCCTAAATTTAATTCCTTATAAGAGACAGAAGAGAGTACACAGACACAGAAGCCAGAGGCAGAAATTGGAGTTACGTAGCCAGTATCAAGGCACATCTGGATCCACCAGAAGCTAGAAGAGGAAAGGAAGGATTCTCCCCTAGAAGCTTTGGAGGGAGTGCAGCCTCACTGATACCTTGATTTAGACTTCTGGCCTGGAGAACTATGACAGAATACATATCTGTTATTTTAAGCCACGAAATTCAAGTTTGTGGTAATTTTTTTTACTTTAGCCTAGGAACTTATACACCCTGACAAAACAGAACAGGAGATGATCAGCATTTTATCTCCTCTGAATACTTAAGAGATAGCTGGAGAGTAAAGTGAAATAGAGCATAAAACGCATAGCAAAAACATCAAAAAGAAAGGAAAATTACAAGCAAATATCACTCATGAACACACTGAAAAATCTGCAACAAAATGTTAACAGTCAGTCCAGAATCTATCAAATGATTATACATCACCAGGAAGCAGGGTTTACCTCAAGAATGCAAGTGTATCATTTTGCAATATATAGGAATATCAAATCATGTTGTACACCTGAAACTAATATAATGTTATACATCAATTATACCTCAATAAAAAAGAAAGTAGGGCTTCCCTGGTGGCGCAGTGGTTGAGAGTCCGCCTGCCGATGCAAGGGACACGGGTTCGTGCCCCGGCCCAGTTAGATCCCACATGCCACGGAGCGGCTGGACCCATGAGCCATGGCTGCTGAGCCTGTGTGTCGGGAGCCTGTGCTCCACAACAAAAAAGAAAGCAATGCAAGTCTGGTTCAACATTTAAAAAAGAATTATTTATTGACCACACTTACAAATTAAAGAAGAAATTCCATATGACCAACTCAACAGATGAAGAAGAACATTTGACCCAAATAAATGGAGAAAAATGCCATTTTCATGGACTTAAAGAGTCAATATTACTAAGGTGTTAGTTCTCCACAATTTGGCCTATATATTCAACAAAATATCAATTCATGTGGAGAAATTTTGACTGGCTAATTCTAAAATTTATGTGGAAATGCCAAGGACACAGGAAAAGTAATCTTGAAAAGATTACTATACTTACACTGGCTGATTTTACTTATTCCCTTTGATTTTAATCCTCACTACACAGATAAAAGGTATTGAGTTGATGTGTAATTGTCATTAAAAAAAAGAGAAATAAATCGAGGGAACAGAAAGTAGACCATGATTAGATCCAAATATACATATATTTACTTGTGTTCAGCAAAAGCACCAAGGTAACTTAATGAGATAGAGATTATCTTTTCAGCAATAGTGTTACAATGACTGGATAATTGTAGAGATCAAAATGAAAATTAACTCCTATATCACACCTATGAAAAATTAACTTGAGATGGATTATAGACCTCAGTGTAAAACTTATAACCATACAACTTCTGGAACAAAATATGGGGGAATATATTTTCAGACACAGAGCATGCGAAAAAGTTTTGACTGGGCACAAAAACACTAAGAATAAAATAAAATCATAAATTGGGCTTCATCAAAATTAATAACTTCTGCTTTTCAAATGACACGATTAAAAAATCAAGTCAAGTCACAGACTGGAAGAAATAATCTACAAGACACTTATCTGAGAAAAGACTTGCATCCAGCATGTATTAAAGGAAAAAAAACAACAACACTCCTTCACTCAATAAAATAAAAACAAGCTAATAAAGATGGACAAAATTTTGAAAAGACACTTTACTGAGCAGTTATATACAAATGAGAATGTTCTCAGCATCCATAAAGTTGAGGGAAATGCAAATTCAAACCACAATGAGATATTATTATATCTCCTAATTTGTAAAAGGCTAACAAATTTTAATTGTTGGCAAGGCCATTAAGCAGGTGGAATTGTCATACTTTGCTGGTCAGAGTTTAAAATGATACTACCACTTTGGAAAAGTAGTTTCTAAAATGTTAAACATAGATCTACTCTTGACCCAACAATTCCTCTCTTAGGATATTCACCATGAGAAATCAAAACACTAGATCACGAAAAGTCTTGTATAAGAATGTTCCCTCATAATAGGCCAAACTGGAAAGAACTCAATAAATAAATAAATAAATTTTGATATATTCTTGAAAATGGGTTACTATTTGGCTATAAAAAAGATTGAACTACAGTTGTCCCTCGGTATCTGCAGGGGATTGGTTCCAGAACCTGCCATCAGTTCCAAAATCCCAGGATGCTCAAGTTCCAGAGTGGGACCTCTGTATCTGCAATTCCTCAATCACAGATTCAACCAACTGCGAATCCTGCAGTACTGTTTTTATTGAAAATAATCCACATACTAATGAACCACACATTTCAAACCCATGTTGTTCAAGGGTCAACTATATTTATCACCATCCCAGGTTGGTTGAAACCCAGAATGCAGAACTGGGGATAGGAGGGCTGGCGGTAAAGTTATACTTGGATCTTCCACTGTATCCAGATTGGCATCCCTACCCGAAGTTGCTACACAGTTGTTCAACTGTATAACAACATAGATGGATTTTAAAAACCATTTTTTCAATGAAAGAAACCAGTTACAAGAGAGCACATACCATATAATTCCACTTATTTCAACTTTAGAATATGTTAAATTAACTATAATGACTTAGATCATTCACTGATATAATTAGAGGGTAGATTGGGGAGGAGTGACTAGAAGGGGACATTTGGCAACTTTCTGGAGTAGTTTTATCTTAATTTGAACAGTTGTTACACCATGTGTAATTCATAAATGTTTCTTAAACAGGAGGACACTTAAAATCTGTGTATATTGTAGGATATAATTTTACCTGATTAAAAAAAGGATTAAAAAGTGGTAAGCAATTTATCAAACAACAGATATGTTTGAAATATGAAGTAGAAAATAACGCTAAAATTAAGGCAAAGAGAAATCAAAGTAGGATACATTTTTAAATGGGTAAATTAAAAAAATACATCCTTAATATGAAATCACATGGGCTCATAAAGCATTGACTACAATTCTGCCTCAAGTTTTCTAACTGGTAGTGAGAAATGGGAAACGATTATTTACTTTAATGATTTTCAATGTCTGATCAAAGAGCGTCACCTGGAGACCTTCACAAAAACTACAAATTCTTAGGACCTGTAGCCTCCGTATTCTGATTCAGCGTATCTGGGAAAAGGCTTGAGACTCTGCAGTTTGAATATTTTCTTTGGTGATTGTTATCTTAGTTTGGAATAGCTGAGTTACATAATTCATGGAAACATTAAGATAAATAAACTATTCAGGAAAAGCTCAGCAATTCCTGATACTACAAATAAAAACGAACTTCTTCTGTCCGTCCTCACAAGGAGGATCCTGCTGAACAAAATATGTCCTCAATAATATCCTTAGAATAAAATCGGAAACAAGTTTTATAAAGGTGCTTCCTAATACAAATCCTCATACAGGGCCTCGGCGTAAGTCAAAGTCATGATGCCAAATATAATTCAGTAACTACAGTTCTACATGACGGTCAATGGATAAACCTCAAACGTGTAACTCTTGTTGCTTTAGATTAACCCAGGAGCAGACATTAGGCCATCTAGACAAACAGAGATTGCAGATTCTTCAGGCAGTTATTCATGAAGTTTTTTTTCTCATCAACTGTTAAATATATATATTTTTAAATGTATTTATTTATTTATTTATGGCTGTGTTGGGTCTTCATTGCTGCACACAGGCTTTCTCTAGTTGTGGTGAGCGGGCCCTAGAGCGCGGGCTCAGTAGTTGCGGCACACGGGCTTAGTAGTTGCGGCACACGGGCTTAGTTGCTCCACGGCATGCAGGATCTTCCCGGACCAGGGCACGAACCTGTGTCCCCTGCATTGGCAGGCAGATTCTTAACCACTGTGCCACCAGGGAAGTCCCAACTTTTATATTTTTAAGACCAAATTCTTTAATAAGTACCTGAATCATAGCTATTCTGTATTGCCATTTAAGTACCAGTCCATACAATTTAAATGGTCTGTTAATATTAGTTGATATAATCTAGTGACAATTAAGGAACTTAATCTAAATTTAAGATCCGCTGTGGTGAATGTCAATCAGATATCAGACAAATGATCAACTTATTTTTTAGAATTTTGCCATTACAAAGCAGTTGTTTTGTGACTCATCCTTTCAGAGACAGGCCTCTGCCTCTGAACATTCATTTTTCTAATCAGCTTCTCTAATTGAGGGTCTTTAATGTTTGTAAATGATAATAATGATGAAGATTGCACTAAAACCTTCATAAAATACTTTAAGAAAGTGGGAAGCAACCAAACACATTTGAAATGGAAACAGATTTTGGAAGAACAGAGATTTTGATATATCAAATAGCAGACTGTATTTTCATATCAAGAAATTCAATTTGCTTTCTGCATACAAAATTATAAATCCAGGGACTTACTAATCAAGCATGATTCAAAGAGGCAAAGAAAATCTAACTTATTAATGGCACTCTATTCATCCTTATCCTCCATCAACTTGCTTAATTGGTCCCAATGTATCATCTATAAAAGAAATTTAACTAAATCAAAGCCCAACTAATGATTTTCAAGAAGGTGTCGCTTACACTAAAATTATGACCAACAAAATATATACATAGAATGATCATATGTGCATCCAATTCTGGTGGGAATACCAGAAAAACACAGAAAAGAAGCACGTGAATGAAGGACAAGTGATAGCCTTTGTCATAGACAATTAGGCTTTCAGGTTTTAATATCTACCAATAGGTTATAATCTGCTTTTTCTTAGATCAGATATTTAAATTTACTGTATTTAAAATCTTTATGCTGATTTTCTCTTCATTAAATACTAAGTTGCGGGCTTCCCTGGTGGCGCAGTGGTTGAGAGTCCGCCTGCCGATGTGGGGGACGCGGGTTTGTGCCCCGGTCCGGGAGAATCCCACATGCCGCGGAGCAGCTGGGCCCGTGAGCCATGGCTGCTGGGCCTGCGCGTCTGGAGCCTGTGCTCCGCAACGGGAGAGGCCACAGCAGTGAGAGGCCGCGTACCACAAAAAAAAAAAAAAAAAAAAAAAATACTAAGTTGCCACTTAGATGAAAGAGAAAAATATGGTAGTTTATTTAATACTCCATATTTGTGTTATTATTCCTCCTCAAAATGATAATTTCAGACTACATAAACTGGAAATAGCTCTACCATAAAAGAGTCAAACAATTTAATGGATGTAACTTTTGCCAGATATTTCTCTTAATTATATCCTTCAGGAATATGAATGTATCTGTTAGGTCTGTTCAATGGCCATGAAAAAGCAGAAGAAATGAAAAGCTTTGGATTCTGTGATAGATATATCAAGGCCTAAACTGTGTATATCTCAAACAAAAATATAAATTCAAACATGAAAATCTCTATTTACCCATTTTTCAGATACAGACACAAAAAATGCAATTATCTTATGTCTTTTGAAAGGAAATACCATCAAGTACCTTACTTTCCTCAAATTTAAAGTATCTAACTGTGTTTATAGATACTTAAACTTTAAAGAATATAAAATAGGCAAAACTATAGAATTGACAGTGGAATGATGGTCACCACATGATGGGGGGAAGGAGGTAAGGGGAGTTGTTGTTCAATGATAGAAAGTTATAGTTACACAAGTTCCAAAGACCTGCTGTAGGACACAGTGCCTGTAGTTAACAATAAGGTACTATGTATTTAAAATTTTGTTAAGAGAGTAGATCTCATGAAGTGTCCTTATACTACAAAAAACAAAAATAAAAACCAAAGGGATGCAAGGAAACTCTTGGAGGTGATGGATGTATTACTATCACCACAATCCAGGTAATTAATGAATTTATACTTATGTCCAAATTCACTCAATGGTATACATTAATTATATGCAATTTTTTGGCCTATCAATTACACCTTAAAAACGTTGGAAGGAAAAAATAGAATATCTTGTTGGCTGAGCAATTACAGAAGAGACAACTTAGAAGTTTAAATATCCTAGTAAGTCTAGTCAACCAATAAAGCCTGAAGAGTCCATTGACTATGGACAGTTTTCAACATTCTAACTAATTCTCTTCATTCTAACAAATTGCAGACACCACAGCCTGACAGTCATGTCTTCACAATATCTAGATTTCTTGCTTTTTTTCCTGATTGATGCTGCGCTAAAGTAAGTTTTCCTCTTAGGGCTATTCTCTTTCAAGTTAAAAAGTTACATTTATAAGTTGAAAATGATGTTTCATATGAGAAAATTATCTTGTCAAAGACTTATCCACATGAGTCCTGGCCACTAACTTCAAGTACTGTAAACTCAGACTGTGTCTGGTAGATTATAAACAGAGCTACAATTATTTCTGGAAGATAAAGAAAAAGCAGCCAGAGGAAGAGAGGTTTTATGTTAAAGTACCACCCAGTAAACTATATTACATTCACTTACAGCCCTGGAACTAACTTCTTAAAAAATAACCTTAAAAAAAGAACCCTGCTGAATTAATAGGATTACTTCCCACTTATAATACCATGTAACAACAATATGTGATTTTGCACCATTATGTATACCTAAGTTCATTCTTCACATTTTTTAGTCCTTTACATGTATGGATCTAAGTTCAGTTTTTTTCTCCCTACGCTGGACTGAACTGCTTTTTCTATTTATTTTTGTTCCTAGGATTAATAGTGTTACCATCTACCCACTTAGTGAGAAACTTCAGTGTCGTGTTTTGTTCTAGCTGTCCTCATGCTGAAATTCAATCAGACACTAAATCCTGTTGACTGTGCATGGATCCACTGCTACAGCCTCATTGCAGGCCCTGTTCACCTCTGCCCTACTCTACTGCTTGGGCCTTTTATTGCCCATCTTTCTCTACTGTGATCCAACCACCAGAGTTATTACTTAACATAGTAATCCTGCTGTCTCCTCACATTTGACAAAATAAAGTGTAGTCTCCGTGGCATCACATTTAAAGCCCTTCTTACATCTTCTGTCAGATCAGCTACTTTTCTTGTCTCACTCCTATTACTTCTGCACGTCTGGTGTGTCCCACACACAGTGAGTGCATTGCTGTTGGAACCAGCTGGACTTAAAAAAAATCCAACACCTTGATTTCTGTACTTAGTAGATTATTTTAAGCTTGTTTATATCCCTGTCTTTCCCAACAGAATGTGGATCCTTTGAGTTTAGAGACCTATCTTGATATTTTTATCATCCAATTAGTACAATGCCTGGTACATAATTGGTTCAAAGTGCTTATGTTTGCCTAATACTAATACAGTCTCAAAATAAAGTTTCATCATTGACTCTTTTTTTTGTGTGTGTGGTACACGGGCCTCTCACTACTGTGGTCTCTCCCATTGCGGAGCACAGGCTCTGGACGCGCAGGCTCAGCGGCCATGGCTCACAGGCCCAGCTGCTCCATGGCATGTGGAATCCTCCCTGCCCGGGGCACGAACCCGTGTCCCCTGCACTGGCAGGCGGACTCCCAACCACTGCGCCACCAGGGAAGCCCCATCATTGACTCTTTTCCCCTCTTTATAACAATCTATTTCACTCTGATCACATGAGGAATTACAGCAATGAGGGAATGGGAATAACAAGTAAAAAACTAGCTTGGGTGATGCTTTGGAGACTGGTGGGTGTTGGGTAGAAACTATAGAGTTTAATTGTGGGCTCTGGAGTCAAACTCCCTGACTTTGAACCTTAACTCTGTAATACACCATTATTTGACTTGAGCAAGTTACTTTGGACCATCAACACCTCATTTTGTTCTTTAATCGGGGCCCATCCAACACTTTGGAAATACCTCTTATGTACCAGCTCCTATTCTGAGCTGTGGACAGAATAGTGAAGGAGCCAAACTGTGTGTCCTTTGGGATTTTATTTTCTAGTAATTACCTCAAAGATTGGTCATGAGAATTAAGTGACATAGTGGATATAAAGCACTTAGCACAGTGCCAGGCACCTAGCAAAAGCTAAATAAATGTTATCATTATTGCTATTATCATTAGTGGTAGTGGTATCATTATTATTTTTAATTGATAGGCGTAGATACCTCAATGCTAACGTGTCACTCATCCCCACAATCCCTATTTCTAGGTTTAATCATGTCCCCCTTTTTGCAGGTGGCTCAGCCCACTATCTCTTTCCTAAAACCTAGGTTTTATTAGCATTAGTGATAGAAATATGAGACGGTCTTGACAGAGACAGGAGAATTATTCAGAAAAATATTCCCTGATATTCCACGCATCTGTTTTTTCTGCTTTGCCTTCCTCGGTGCTCCTGTAAACCTCTTGGTTCCTATTTGCAACGCCTTATGGCCTAGTGTTTTGCGTTGCCCTTCACTCTATGTCCTGTTTCTCACATGCCTGCTGTCATTCTCACATCTGGTCCTGGTCCCAGGTATCTATGGCACCTAAGTTTTGTTCCTGCCTCGCTCTCCTGCAGTTTGATTACTTGTGAGTTTAGCCCAATGAATAATAACCTAGTTGACTACCAATCAGCCTAATTGCTTCATCCTGGAGCTCATGACTCTAGATGTTTTAATCCTACACGCTTCCATTTTAATAGTAACACTAATTGAAAGTTACTGTTGCGTATAGAATAACACAAGTAATCATTATGGCATCAGTTTCAGGTAGGTACTGTTACTATGTCCTTTTGCAGATAAGGAAACTAAGGTACAGAAAGCTTAGACAATATGCCAAAGTTTGATAGTTACTAAGCTACAGAGCTGGGGTTTGAATCCGTTCAGTCTGGCTATAGAGTCTGTGGTCTAAGCCACCACGAAATAATGCTTCTCCCCAGACCCGAGGATGAGGTGTAGAGTTTCACAGCCTGGATCTTACATGAAGTTCAAGTGGGTTGCTTTCTGTCAACTGGCTGTTTAAAAAACATGTGTGGTCAATATTTGTCTTTTTTTTTTTTTTTTGCGGTACGGGGGCCTCTCACCGTTGCGGCCTCTCCCGTTGCGGAGCACAGGCTCCGGACGCGCAGGCTCAGCGGCCATGGCTCACAGGCCCAGCCGCTCCGCGGCCTGTGGGATCCTCCCGGACTGGGGCACGAACCCGTGTCCCCTGCATTGGCAGGAGGACTCTCAACCACTGCGCCACCAGGGAAGCCCCAATATTTGTCATTTTAAGTCATCCAGCATCCATTTCTACTTCCCACTAGCACCCCGAGATTTTCCTGGGAAATTATGTTTTTCACAGCATGTGCAGCTGTGAAAGTGAGTTAGGGTGAGGACGCTCTGCCCTCTCCTTCAGAAGCTTAACGGTACCAGGAGTCTCTTTCTTTCATCATTTATTTTGCTTCACTCGTACAAATAGGCATGCCCAGCTGACCTATGCTCCCCCAATCAGATTCTGAGACTTTGAAATTTAAGTAAAATGTCACAAATGGAGAAAAAATCAAAAACAAAAAAACTTTGTTCACTTATTTACCTGTTTCAGGAGTGGTGCCTAAACTAGACTATCCCGTGGTTCTTGCTTTGAAGACTTTCTCTAGGTGAAAAGTTCTTTCCCTTTCAAGCTTGTTTTCTAGCTCTCCCTTCCGTCCTGAGTGCCTCCATAGCCTTCTAATCAACTCACTTTCAACTTAAATTACACACAGTTGGTTTTTGTTGCTTTCCAACTGTTATATATGGTAGGTGGAGAATAATTAGTAATCCTAGGACTGCCATTTTTCAGGAAGAAGTATTTTTCATTTGCTAATAGCTTTGTCCTCCCTTACTTAGATTCCCGGCATTGGCTGCTTCAAAACGCCACATGACCATTTTGAAAGATTGATAATCTAGGTCAAAATATGATGCCAGATGAGAGGAAAAAAAAGTAATGTAGAAAAAAAAGTAAAATATTTATTAACTGGTATTTCAGACACTAATCCTAAAAGAGAGAGAGAGAGAGGAGGGAAGGAAGGAAGAAAGGGAGGGAGGAAGAAAGGGCCTCCGTGATTATTTGGAAAAAAATAATCCTGTTTCAGGCAGCCTCCAACAGAAAATTCAGCAGAATTCAAGTAAGATATAGCACGTCAGACTTAGATGTATGTATGTGTTGAAAAGTGGGTGTTAAAATGGATTTCACTTCTGCAATGTGAACTCCAAATTCCAAACTTGGAAGGCAAATTAGAAATCTAATTTGATTAGAAAATCTCTCTCTACAGAAGGCATTAGGGTAAAAGCCTCAGGGCTCAGACAGACCAGCCTCCCTCATGACCTCTCTCAAAACACCTGTGAGCACTTGGGCCGGCATTATTCAAGTTAATACTGAGTGGTCACAATCACTGAAGGGGACTCTTACACTCTATCTATATGATGAAAGAGCAAAATTAGACCATACAGGGAGGAGCCAACTCCCTTGTACCAGGTACTGCGCTGGGTGATTTGCGTACGTGTTCTCATTTCTGCAATCCTAGAGCGTTAGTAGTAGTCTACCCATTAAACATACAGAAACAGAGTTTAGGGTAGTAAAATAACTTTCCAAAGTTCCCCTACCTGGTGGGTCACCAAGATGTGTATGCATGTTATGTTTATAATTTGATTAGTCTTTGCATGTCTTAAAAGTTAATTATAACTGCCATTGGAAGTGATTGTGTTCATAAATACTGTGTTGATGCCACAATAAAAAAGATCTCCCACCACGATTAACCTCATCTCTGGAGTTGTTCTGATTCCACTGTTACAAAACCCTTACTTCCTTTTGTTGTACTCATTTATTTCACTTCACTCTCAAAATCTTGGTTGAGAAAAAAAAGATGCCTATGGTCACGAGTCTAATCTGCCCTCATGTTACTCAGCCATCCTAATTTTCTTTCTTTCCTATTTCTCTCCACCATCTTACTTCATAGCTAAAACCTTTACTTTTACAAATTCCAAGGAAATAGGAATTTGTATCAGTTATCTCTTGCTGTGTAATAAATTACCCTGAAATGTAGTAGTTTAACCCATATTTGTGAACTCACAGTTTGGGTGAAGGATCCAGCACAACTTAGGTGTTTCCTCTGACTCAGGGTCTGTCACAGGCTGCAGTGATGGTGTCGTCCAAGGCTGTAGTCATCTCAAGGTTGAACTGGGACAGGATCCACGCCCAACCTCTCACACACGGTTGTTGGCAGGATTCAGCTCCCCGTGGAATAATTCACTGACTGCAGTCTCCAGGCTGCCCTCAGTCCCTTACTACTTGCTCATCTCCAAAGGGCAGCTCACTATGGCTGCTGGCCTCAGCAGAGTATGCAGGCGAGAGATCAAGAGAGGGAGGATCGCCATTTTTCATAACCTAATCTCGGGAGTGGCATCACTTTTGCTGTATTCTCTTCTTTAGAAGCAAGTCACCAAAGGAGCGGTTGCACGAGGGTGTCAATTCCACGAGGCAGGGGTCATTGGGAGCCATTTAGAAGCAGCCTACCACACCACCATGGAACTATAACAAACTCCCTCCTGCCTGGTAACAGGCTCACTTGCCAGCCATGCCAATACATCAGACCTACTGCATAAAGCCCTCCAACCCCCGCTACTTATAGCTGGGGTTGTTCACAGGTTTATTTAATAGCTCTTTTAAATAGCTTTGAAGAGGAGGCAGTAAGAGTGAATTAGCACTAATTAGTATTTCTCTGTGAACTATTGCCTTAGAGTTTTGCTTTCTTAAAGGCACCTTCGAGTAAAAGCAGCATTGGGTTCCTAAAGAATTTCCCTCACTTAGACCCAGGCTTTAAAGTGAAAGATTTGGACCTAATGATGCAACCTAAGTCTTAGAATAACGTACAGAGTTTATGTCACAATTACTTACAAGTAAGTTGTAATAATAGATGAAAGGCCGTTCTTTTATCCAACAAATTAGAGCTTAAATCATTAAAGGATGATTGATTCCATAACGTAAGAATGTAAGGGACAGAACTATGAAAAGATGTTGTTCATCTTTTTATAAATTCCTTGAGAGGATATAGAGCATCTCATTTATGTCTGCAGCCCCACACTCAGTGTTCTCTGCTCCCCCTTCCCCCAGACCATGCTGGGCATTTAGGCAATGCTTGTTAAGTGCATGGGTAAATATTTTATATTTTATAATGCAATAGAGTTATGAATTTTAATATTTATGCAATCTACTAACCAAAAGTAAAATAATTCTTACCATCATCACTTGCATTCAAGCTACATCTGTTTTTATAAATTTCTCAGAGTAACATATAAATAAGTCTGCGTGGCAACTACTACAGTCTTACCCTGTGGAACACAGACCAAGAAGACATAAAAAAGATTTCTTTCGTGCGTTTATGCATTTAGACTCTAAAATATTGAAAAGTACATCCAGGGACCTATGTTCTGAAGCTCTAATCACAGAAATTCAAATACGGGGTTTTAAATGTAATAAACTTAACCTAATATGAACTGTATATTAATGTAACTTTCATTTAATAGTTTGAGCATTCTGATTTGTGGAAAATTTAAGTTGAACCATAGATATTGTTGCTTTTATAGGTCACAAATGATCAAATACAAAGAATTTCATTAAGCAGTCTGTGACCAGGGAGCAAAAGAATAACACCGGACAACTAAAGGGAAAATTCTTCAAAATATCTAAAAGAAAGAGAGGAATCATTCCCCCTCATTATTCAATAAGTATACTTACATCTATGTGCAAAACACTAATCTCAGGGAAATACAAATGTAAGTAGGACCCAGAACCCTCTGAGAAACTGAATTTAATAAAGAACGTAAAAATTATTGACATAGAGTAACTATATTTTGAGGCATGTTATGGCGAAGTACGCTTAGTCTCATCGAGAAAGCACAACCAAATTCCTACAGCTCAGAGAAGAGAGAAATCACATGCGCTGGGAGCCACATGTGAAGCCAAAGAAGCTTTTTATCTCATAGAAATCTACAGGACCATAAATTGTGTTCATTTCAGTTTCATAAAAAAACCAGAGCACTTCCACCCATTCTTATCTAGATCAGCAGTCAGCATCCTTTCAGTAGAAGGAGAAAGTTCAGCTCTCAGAATCTTCCTTCTCCACTGAGAGCCTTGAACAGATTTCTCATGCTGTCACTTAAGTCTTTATCTAGGAGAAGGATGCTGGTGAATTTCACAGAGCTGAGTCACAAGCGAGTTCTGCAAAGCAACTCCTCCTATCCGACAGTCACGAGGCACTCTTCTGGAACCAGTTTCTGGTTCATGCCCTTTCTATTATGATAACTAGAAAAATACGCGGCTCATTACAGAGCCTACTCACTCGAAAAATTCACAGCCAGACCCACTGATTAAATCACATTGAAATGAGGGCAGCTCTTGTTCTTGTGCTCAGGTCATTCCAGGTTTTCCTTCTATTTCAAATTTAAGTGATCTCTAAACGGGAAAGAAGTGGTATAATATATTTAGAAGAGGTGTATGAAGATTTCTATTGGAAAACTTTAAAAGAGAAAATTTTCAAAGGAGAGGAAAATGATCCTAAAACTGGATTTGGCAAGATTTTCATTAAGAAACATCACCCGGGTTTACAACTAATGAAATGATAGGTTAGGCTCAGATATTTTTAGAAACTGCACATAGCTTTAATCTCAGAAACATCTATCAAACTTTGATTATACTGTGTATGTATTTTCTTCTCGTCATTGCCTTTCCAGGGTCAGGAATAGTAGCACTCTGACGAAAATTGCTTTACTGCTGTGCCGTATCAAGTCAACTGCTCACAGATGGTGGATTATTACCCAATGGCTTTAAGGCTGATTCCATGCAACACTGAGAGGTAAAGATTAGCTGTTCACAGCTCCTCATATGAGCCATAAAATGTTGAGGGAGCATAGTGGGTAGGTTAAACCAGTGCTGTGAAGTCAGTTGCACTGGATTTGAATACCAGCTTTACCACTTCCTATGACCTTGGGCAAATCCCTGAACCTTGCTAAACCAGAGTCCTCATCTGTAAAATGGGTAGTAAAGAGTCCTTCCTCTTAAGATTGCTGGAAACATTAGAGGAGATCATGCTTGTACAGGGCCTTGCTCATTGTAAGTGTGAACCACTGATAAAGAGCTTCTGACAGCACTCTTCACACAACCTCCTTTGCTGGGAAGAAGGCCTCATCTACCAAATCTCCTAGGAAAATTGAATTTCTTTGTATCTACTGTTCTGCCATTTTCTACGTGACAACTCCTGAAGAAACAATTTGCCTGGACAAAGAGTTAAAATATTGGAAGACTCTGGGCTTCCCTGGTGGCGCAGTGGTTGAGAGTCCGCCTGCCGATGCAGGGGACACGGGTTCGTGCCCCGGTCCGGGAAGATCCCACATGCCACGGAGTGACTGGGCCCGTGAGCCATGGCCGCTGAGCCTGCGCGTCCGGAGCCTGTGCTCCGCAACGGGAGAGGGCACAGCAGTGAGAGGCCCGCGTACCGCAAAACAAAACAAAACAAAACAAAAAATATCGGAAGACTCTAGTTTTCTGTCTCTTCTAGGGATCATATGAACATTAGCAATGTTCGGATTAAAATGCTTAGAGGAAAAGCTACATTCATCTGGCCGGAATATAAAAGAGGTGTCTTGTTTCAGGTCAAATATCATTTCAAAAACATGGCTGTCTGCTTGCCCTACTGCTGAACACTGATACTGAAAGGCAATATTAACATTCCAAAGCCAATTAATTTTCTAAAAGATACCATCCATCAAGCTCAGTGAAAAGGAGGAAGAGATGTCTCTGCTGGATGTATTTATGCTAATATGACATTGGGCAGAAAAAGCACTGTGACCAGAGAAACTGTGAGAGTCATCCTGGTATCAGTGTAAGTTAGGGCTTGACTATGTTTCATGACAACCTTCATTTGATTGGCGCTATTATTTTTGGCATAGCAACCTTAAGTTTTTTTAATCAAAATTTACTCCAAAGCTCTTCGTTAATAAGGACATAACTAGGTGTAAAAATAAAACCTCAGGGGCTTCCCTGGTGGTGCAGTGGTTGAGAGTCCGCCTGCCAATGCAGGGGACACGGGTTCGTGCCCCGGTCCGGGAAGATCCCACATGTCGCGGAGCGGCTGGGCCCGTGAGCCATGGCCGCTGAGCCTGCGCGCCCAGAGCCTGTGCTCCGCAACGGGATTGGCCACAATAGTGAGAGGCCCGCGTACCGCAAAAAAAAATAAATTAAAAAAACCTCAAAGTAGAGACCTAAGTAAGATAAAAGTTTATTGCTTTCTTACATAAAAGCTCGAAGATCTAGGACTGATGGGGTGGTCTTGCTCTTCTAGACATGAATTCCAAGGCATCAGATCCAATGTTCACTATTTTCTGCCAGCACAAAAACAAGAGAAAAGACAAAAACTTCCTTTGTAAGGGACTTTCCCCACTAATTGCAGATATAATTCATTTGATTTGCGTGTAGTCACATGTCTCTGCCTAGCTGCAAGGGAGTTTAGGTTGGTGGCTCTGTGTCCAGGTGTAAGGGAAAGGATTCTATTATAATGAGGAAGAAGAATGGTAATTGCAATTGATCAGCAATGTCTAGCACTGGCTCCTTCCCCAGTGAACAGCAACAGTTTAACTTCTACTGCATCCATACCTGCTTTGCTAAATAAATGCTCCAGAAACCATTCTGGCTGCAATGGTTACAATGAATTATTTGCAGTCTCTTGAATTCACTTTGCCCTTTGCACTTTTGCTATCTTTTTCCCGTATCTCATTTCTCTCTCAAAACCCCATCTATTTTTCTTTTAAGAGTTGGGGAAGATTACATAGATGTGAAATAATCCATGACCTTGGCATAAATGGAAACAGTAGAGAAGAGTAGGAAGCCAAATGGAGACCTGCTTACTAGAGCAAAGACGGCCACCATGAGGGCAGGCAGACAACCCAACTGGTTACATAAAGCTCAGGATCATCATTATTACTGGGACATAGTTATAGGAGAGTTCAACGCTGTAGCTGTTGTCCAATTAAAAAACAAGGCAGTGTGCTCAGTAGCAGTTTATGATTTGTGCTTAAGTGGTGAGCCCTGATAGATTATTAGGGGCAAAGTGTAAAGGGTCTAACACGGGGACAAAGAGGACGTCAGATGCCTACATCAGGTTAGGCAGTTCCAGTAACTGGCTGAAGCATGAGGCATGATAAGTGAGCAGGAATTAGGATATAGGAGGTGGATGAGAAGCCCAGGGATTTGGACTGGACGTATAGGGAATTGGAGAGCAAAGACATAAACTTCAAGGTATAAGAGACCAGAAGGACTGAGAATTTCCTGAGTCTCTTTTATGTCCTTGCACTCCAGAGCTGGTCCTCTCACCTCATCCGTCTAAGGGATAAGATCTAAGCTGGGCTTATCCCTTAGATCTTCCTTTCCATTTCAATGGCTACTAATCCACAAAAGGAACCACTTCTGCTTTTTAGAGGACAACCATTTTTGAGAAACATTTTTCCCTGACAATTTTGAGAGTAGCTGATTTAGGCTGACTTCTTTTGCTAAAGGCTACAAATTGCCACTGTTTTCTCCTGAGACAGAACATTCCTTCAGCGCTTTCTAATACTCAGTATTTTCAAACAGAAATTTATGCCACAGTGGTCTGAATGATTTTTCCCCATTGGTTATACAGATAACTAGCACTTAACCCTAACTCAGAGGATCTGTGGTATGACTGAAAGTAAAAGAGAATCGGAGGGTGAAATGGTGGGAGATGGAGGGAGAGAGACAGAGAAAAAGAGAGAAACAACTTATTATGTACAAGGGAACTCCCATAGGACTATCAGCAGATTTTTCAGCAGAAACTTCATAGGCCAGAAGAGAGTAGCACGACATATTCAAAGTGCCAAAAAAAAATTCCATCCATTTAATACTCTGCCTGGCAAAGCTGTCATTCAGAATTGAAGGAGAGGGAGTTTTCCAGAAAAGTAAAAACCAAGGGAGTTCATCACCACTAAACCTGCCTTACAAGAAATGTTAAAAGGACTTCTTTAATGAAAAGAAAGGGCATTAATTGGTAACTAAGAAACATATAAAAGAATAAATCTCACTGGAAAGGTAAATCTATAGTAAAGGTAGGGGATTAAACATGCATAAAACTAGTATAAAGATTAAAAGACAAAAGTGGTAAAAATAAATAAGATTACAATAAGTAGTTAAGGGACACACATGTAAAATGAAACATCAAAGATGTAAAACATGCAGGGGGAGAGTAAAGATGTTAAGATATAGAATGGGATCAAATTTAACTTGTTATTAACTTAAAACAGACTGTTACAGATATAAGGTATTATATGTAAGCCTCGTGATAACCACAAACCAAAAATCTACAGTAAATACACAAAAGATGACAAGAAAGAAGTATAAGTATACCACTAAATAAAGTCAGCAAACCACAAAGGAAGAGAGCAAGAGAAAAAGAAACAGAGAGGAACTACAAAAATAGCTAGTAAACAATTAACAAAATGGCAATAAGTACATACTTATTAATGATTACTTTAAATCTAAATGGACTCAATCCTATAATCAAAGACAAAGAGTGGTTAAAGAGATTTAAAAAAACAAGAAGCATGTATATGCTGCCTACATGAGACTCACTGTAGATGTAAGAAGACACAGACTGAAAATGAAGGGATGGAAAAGGATATTCGATTCAAACAGGAACCAAAAGAAAGCTGGAGTAGCCGTAACTATATCACACAAAATGGACTTTAAAACAAGACTGTAATAAAAGACAAAGATGAGTGTTACATAGATATGAAATGGTCATTTCAACAAGAGGATATAACATTTGTAAATATTTATGCACCCAACATAGGAGCACCTAAATATTTAAAGTAAATATTAACAGAACTAAAGGGAAAAATAGATGGCAATAGTAGTTGATTTTACTACCCCACTTATATCAATGGATAGATCATCCAGACAGAAAATCAGTGAGGAAGCATCAGCCTTAAATGACATGTTAGACAAATGTACGTAACAGATATATATAGAACACTCCACCCAAAAGCAATAGAATACACATGCTTCTCAAGTGCACATGGAACATTTCCCAGGATAAGATTATATTTTAGGCCACAAAACAAGTCAATAAATTTAAGGGAACTGAAATCATAGCAAGAATATTTTCTGACCACAATTGTATGAAACAAGTAATTAATTACATGAAGAAAACTGGAAAATTCACAAATGTATGGAGGGTAAACAACATGTTACTGAACAACCAGTGGGTCAAAGAAGAAATCAAAAAATACCTTGAGACAAACAAAAATGGAAATATACCAAAATCTGTGGGATATAGCAAAAGCACTTCCATGACAAAAGTTCATGGCAATAAATGCCTACCTCAAGAAACAATAAAAGTTTCAAATAAACAACCTAACTTTACACCTCAAGGAACTAAAAAAAGAACAATGCACAAAGTGAGTAGAAGAAAGGAAATAACAAAGATTGGAGCAGAAATAAATGAAACAGAAACTAAAAAGACAATAGAAAAGATGAATAAAGCTAAGAGCTGGTTCTGTGAAAAAGATACACAAAATTGATAAAACTTCATCTAGACTCACCAAGAAAAAAGACAGAGAGGATTCAAATAAATAAAATCAGAAATGAACTAAATGATATTACAACTGACACCACAGAAATACAAAGAATCATAAGAGACCATTATGAGTAATTATACACCAAAAAGTTGGACAACCTAGGAAAAAATGGATAAGTTTCTAGAAACATATAACCTACCAAGACCGAATCATGATGAAATAGAAAATGTGAACAGATTACTAGTAAGAAGACTGAATCAGTAATCAAAAAAGTGGATTGATAAAGATGTGGTATACACACATACACACACACACTCACACACACACACACACACACACACACACAATGGAATATTACTCAGCCATAAAAAAGAATGAAATAATGCCATTTGCAGCAACATGGATGGATGTAGAGATTATCATACTAAGTGAAGCAAGTCAGACAGAGAAAGACAAATGATACATGATATTACTTATATGTGGAATCTAAAAATTAGTACAAATGAACTTAGTTACAAAACAGAAACAGACTAACAGAAAACAAACTTGTGGTTACCAAAGGGGAAGGGGGGAGGGATAAATTAGGAGTATGAGATTAACAGATACAGTATGAGATGAACAGATACAGACTACCATATATAAAATATCATATAAACAACAAGGATTTATTGTATGCACCGGAACTATATTCAATATATTTTAATAACCTCTAATGGAAAAGAATCAAAAAGAATATATATATCTCGAATCACTTTGCTGTACACAATACTGTTAATCAATGACACTTCAATTAAAAAAAAAATCCCAACAAAGTCCAAGACCAGAGGCTTCACTGGTAAATTCTACCAAACATTCAAAGAATTAATAGCAATCCTTCTCAAACTATTCCAAGAACGAGAAGAGGAGGGCACTCTTCCAAACTCATTTTATGAGGCCAGCATTACTCTGATATCAAAATCAGACAAGGACACCATAAGAAAAGAAAATCACAGGCCAACATTTCTGATAAACATACATGCAAAAATCCTCAGCAAAATATTAGAAAACCAAATTCAATCATAATGTTGAAAGGATCATACACCATGATCAAATGGAATTTGTTCCAGAAATACAAGGATGGTCCAACTTTTATAAACCTGTCAATGTGATATACCACACTAACAAAATGAAGATTAAAAATCATATGATCAGCTCAATAGATGCAGAAAAAGCATCTGACATAATTGAACATTTATTTATGATAATACCTCTCAGTAAAGTGGGTATACAGTTTTGAATCATATTAAAATGTTGACTTTATATATTATATGCATATATATGTTTATATATCTGCTTAAAAATCAACTGTTTTGATTCGTTTAAGAAAAAAATAGATGAGTTTTTTTGTGTGTGTATTCCCACTGTTCTGCTAAGAACAAAATACGTATGTTTGTAGGACCTATGAAATATGAATTGTGTAATTCCGGTAGATTCTACACAGGAGTTAAATGAATATATATATATATGAACAAAAAAAACACCCATGGTGCATAGGCTGCATCTGGGCCACAGATGCCATATGCGGGAACTGACCTGATTTTAAGAAAGTGGGACAGAGGGTGCTAACGAAATTCCTACTTCTGTGAGGATCTGTTCACAGACTGAGGCAGGTCTAGACCTGCAGGTGGTTGACTTCATTAGAGCTTCCTTTATGAAGGTAGGGAAGCCTTGAACATGAAATAAAAATGAGTGGGTTTTAGCCATGCCATTAGCATTTATTTTGATTATTCATACTGTAATGTAAACATACACTTACTAGTTAGAGATTAATTCTGGGAGAGCTTTATGGAGAACACATGTCTTGAAAACGGCTTTGAAAAGGATAAGTTTCAACATCTTAAGACATAAAAGAATATCTGCAATGGGAATATTTTTGAAAAATTAAAGTATATGTTCTAATTTCCCCCATTGCAATCTTCTGTCTCCCAGTACAAGCCAATCATGGCTCCAAGGCAGACAAGGGGGTTATTTGAGCTCTTTAGTTTGATGACAGGCTTTAAAACAAGCCATTATAAAGAGACAAGATGGATAATGCCTTTGGTCCCTGTGGCAGCCAAGAAAGTACACTGCTCAGAACTCCCTGTAAGAGAGAACCAGCTGCAAAGAGTACAGGCAGCTGATGGCCCCTAGCTGAAGCCCAGTCCCAGGGCAACTCGATGACTGAGTGTAGCAAGGACACTCAGATCTGGTCATTCCTTCCCAATGGGGAACTACCAATTGGGCTGCCTACCACTTCCTCAGAGTTACATCACATTCAGAGATGATCACATATATCACATTTCTTCATCCCAAATATTCCTTCCTTCCCCCCTCTCCTCCCACAGGTGTCACACCTGTATAATACTCTTAAAGTATTCACCTGGCTACTTCTCCTCTCTCTCACCTTTATTTCTCACAGGCATTGCCTCCAAAGATTCTCTTGCATTTCTAATTCCATCCTGGTGTCTGTTTCCCAGAGGACCTGAACCGACTTAGCTCCTACTGAATTTGTCAAGTGCTAGATGTGAAGGGACATCTGAGATCTTCCGTAGTGTAGGAGAGCCACTCCTATCCACTATGATGTCCTAGCATTAGGCAGTGATGAGAAAGAAGGATGTTATGTAGGGTAAGAAAAAGAAAAGCTCATCCTTCCTGGTCTGGAGAAGTGTGGACAGGAGTGAGAAGTAGGAGAGGCTAAGTGTGAGGAATGTATATGAACCTTCTGTTGGGAGAGGCACTCTGCCATGGGACAGAAGACCCCCGGCATGTCCTTGCTAAATGTGGCAAGTATTCAAAGCCTTGACTTGTCTTACCTGCATCATCTCTCAGGGTGGGATCGGCAGCAAGCAACCTTAAGGGATGATGCAATGTATCCCTCTAGAGCAAAAAACAAAGCTTAAAATTAAAAGCAGCACGTTTCCCAAAATCAATGACTTTCAGCTGTGAATCAAACCCAAAATGTACTCAGTATTTACTGGAGGAGCAATTTGTCACCTCCATGGAACTTGGGGGACAAGAGAAACCAGTGCCAACATCATACTCATGCTACTTTCTGAGTTAAGAATAATAAGTCCTTTGTCCCTGATCTAGGGATCTTGTGTCTTCTGCCAGCACCTATGAAACAGTAATAGGCTACCTCGTTAACTTGTGAGATAAAATCTCAGGCCTTGATACCTTCTCCCTCTCAGTTGCTTTAAAGCCCCAGAGCATGGAAAAGTGGATAACAAGAAGAGGTTACTGTGGGTAGAATGACCCACATCTCACCTGGAAAAGTTAGAGGAGGCTACCATATAAATGGTCTATATATCAACCTGGGACTAGGTCTCACCAAAGAAACCTGGTGACACAGTGAGAAACTAGGTAAACAGAACCTGGACATCAGCTCACAACGTACACAGGTGTCTCCACTCAACACACTGAGTTGACTAAAATTACCAGAAGTTCTTGTCCTCCTTGAGAAAAGAAGTGAAAGACAGTCAAGAGTGTCAGCCAGGTAACCTACCAGAAGAGGCGAAGTGGTACTACAGGCGGACTATGTGGGCTAAGGGTTTCTTGAGGGGGAGAGCCAGATCCTAGTGTAACTAAGCACCAGGGATTTGGGAGTTGAGGTTGGATCATCAAGGCCTTGAGAGAAAATGAGATATTTTAATGGCATCATAATTCTACTGAAGACTCTAGAAGCCCAAGGACACTCTAAGGCATGGCTTGGATATGAAGACAGTCATTCACAGTGACAGGAGATCACACGTCTTCCTTCCTCCATACCCCTGTACACCATCCTCCCGAGAGACCTTGGGTGACAGGCAGCACTTCGCCATCTGAGTCTGAGAATTAGTGTCCAAGAAGGACTATCGCCTAACTACAAGGTCTGTCACAGTCGTTTCATCAGATCAAATAGTAATAAGAAGAGCTCGTGTTTTTTCCTGATACCCAGATTCTCAGAGCTTGTGAAAAAGACCTGGGCTTGATAAAGACAGTAAAGAAACTACAATTTTTCTGCCTATCCAAGTTGTAATACAAGTGGAGTATAGCTCTATTTTATAACATACCAGTAGTTGAGGGTAGCAAGGTAAAAATGTTTAAAAAGGCTCCATACATTAAGTTTTCTCAATTGTTATACAGCGTAGAATACACAAGAGATAATGCAGTTGCCTTGAATGTCAGGCTAAGGAGTTTTGGCTTCCTTCTGTACAAAGAATAGAGTCCTTGGAGGGGATTTTTAGGAGGGTAATAAAAGATTTAGTGAGGCTGTTTGGAAAGGTTCCTTCAATAATAAAATGTATCTATACATCTATCTATCTATCTATCTATCTATCTATCTATCTACCTATCTATCTATCTGACTGAAAGGAGAATGACAAGGGAAGGGGATTGGTATTCAACACCTGAATTAGGCTAGTCCCTTGGTGCAGGGATCATTTTTAACATAATGCAGAGAGAGCTTTGCACTGTACCAAATACAATATCAACCACATGCCTCAAACATAGTAGATGATGAACAGACCAATGTAGCACATAAAATACTGATTACTGATCTCCTCAGGAAAGTGCCTCAGTATTTCATTTATGGATCCTCTGAAAACATTCGGTAGTAATTTTTTGTGCTATATCATAAAATGTGGTAAAACGAATACAGTTTTAAAATCTCCTGTTTAGAAAAGCTTTGACTGCTAGGCTACATATAGACATGACAAACCAGAATAAATAAATTCAGTGTTTCAATGTGTATCCTCACTAAACAGAATTAATTAGTTGCAGAAATGAGACATTCTCACATTTAAAAATAAACTGCAAGCTAATTTTCAGATTGCTACCAAGCATATATCTGCAATATCACTCCTGAGAGAGTAAAAGTGTTACAGTAAATGCCCATCTATGCACACATTTTAGGAACTCGTTTATATTTGACATATTATTCTACATATTATAATAGTCTGGTTAATAAAGAACATGATAACCAAATATACACTTAAAATTTTAGAAGATGATGTTTCAAAAAATATATTAGCACTAAGATTATTTTGCATATAATTACATCTTTGAGGAATTAGATGACGTTTTATGATGATGTAACATAGAAAACCCTGCCCAAAGCATTTTGATAACTCAAAAATGTACCATCCCTAAGGAAATAATGTTGTAAACAGCTGTTGAATGACTTTGAAAGCCACAAGAATCTTTTTAACCGACATGTCCCTGAAACACCTCACCTGAGTATTAACTATCCTGAGCTCGGTTTTCTGAGATTTAAGGTCACATAGCGCAGAAAGGAGGAGAGAAAAGTACTGGCATCTGAGAACTCAGGAACTGTGGATGATAGTTGACAACAAACTTGAAGGGGGTTGTAGAAAGCATTTTTAAAGTTTATATGTTTTCCTGAATAAAGAACAATACGAATACAGGAAAAATTGTATAAAATGTCCTTTTATCTCCTATTTTCATCTTCTTACCCCTGGGGGCACATTCCTCCGTTACTCTACTCTCTCAACCAAGGCCTGAACTTTTCCTTAAAGCGTTCCATTCTAAAAAGCCAAATAGCTCCTTTCTTTCCTCCTTTCACTTCCTTCCCCCACCCCCATTCCATCAAAAATGTCATTCTAACAGTTCAGATGACTCCATATGGCTGGTTAAGCTAACTGATACTGCCAATGTGAATTCTATCTAGTCTCCTCAGTTCTACAAGAGTTATTGGCATTTTAAAGAAGATGGCTTGATAAATCATAGACATTCTTTATTTGATAGAGTTTTTAGGACTAAAAGGACTTTCATATATGTGGAATGTTACACATTTTGGGACAGGGGTAAACCGTTAAGTCTGGTAGGTTAGTTTGGTTCAGTAAAACTAAAACTTTTATAGCTGATTACCTTCATCAAAAGGTGCAGAGACCATGAAAAGATGCTCAACATGACTAATTATTAGAGAAATGCAAATCAAAACCCCAATGAAGTATGACCTCACACCAGTCAGAACGGTTATCAACAAAAAGTCTGGAAATAACAGATGTTGGAGAGGTTGTAGAGAAAAGGGAACCCTCGTTTGCTGTTGGGATTGTAAATTGGTGCAATCACTATGGAAAACAGTATGGAGGTACCTTAAAAAACTAGAAATACAGCTACCATATGATCCAGCAATTCCACTCCTGGGTATATACCTGGAAAAAATGAAAACACTAATTTGAAGATACATGCACCCCCAATGTTCATAGCAGTACTATTTATAATAGCCAAGACATGTAAGCAACCCAAGTGCCCATCAACAGACCACTGGATTAAGATGTGGTACTTATACAATGGAATATTACTCAGTCATAAAAAAAAATGAAATACTGCCATCTGCAGCAATGTGGGTGGGCCCAGAGAATATTATGCTTAGTGAAATAAGTCAGACAGAGAAAGACAATATTATGATATCACTTATACGTGGACTCTAAAAACAAAAAATGTATATACAAAGCAGAAATAGACTCACAGACATAGAAAACAAACTTGTGGTTACCGAAGGGGAGAGGGAAGCGGGGAGGAACCAACTGGGGGTATGGGTTTAACAGGTACAAACTACTACATACAAAATAGATAAGCAATGAGGATTTACTGTATAGCTCAGGGAATTATACCCATTATCTTGTAGTAATCTATAATGGAATATAATCTGGAAAAATATTGAATTACTACTCTGTACACCTGAAACTAACACAACATTGTAAATCAACGACACTTCAATTTTTTTTAAAAAAGTACAAAGACAGTTCAATGGGGGAATTGTTTTTTCAACAAATGGTAGTGGAATAGCTGAACAAACACATGCAAAAAAATAAATCTTGACACATACTTCGCAGTGCACACAAACTAACTTCAAATGGATTATGGATCTAAATGTGAGAGTAAAGCCATAAAATTCTGAAAGAAAATATTGGAAAAAAATCTTAGTGACCTTGTGTTTGGCAAAAATTTCCTAAATTTAATGCAAAAAACTTGAAATGTCAATAAATAGAACTTAATAAAAACCATTTATACCTGACGAAGGTCTTATATCTAAATATTAAGAACTCTTACAACTTAATAATGAAAAGGTAAACAACTCAATAAAAATTGGCAAATAACTTGAATAGTCATGTCCTCAAAGAACATATATGAATAACAAATAAGCACATCATTAGTCACTGAGGAAACATAATAAAAACCCTACAGTGAGATACATCTACGTACCTGATAGAACAACTACTTCACTTTTCCATAAGCCTTTGAGGAAAGACAACTTTGAACTTAGCATTTTCATTTGTTAAACTGGTAGGATGTTATAGTCAGCATAACTCAAAGTCATCTGTCAATTACACATCATCCTGATGTTAACAGGAAAAAATTTTCAAGTTTACAAAATTGAAAGCTGAGATAATTATCTGTATACTTCGTATCAGTGTTTTTAGGAAGAGCTATGCCTTTGATTTTGGTATTTTAAAAAGGGAGACCAGAGAATGGGATAGAGAGCATAGAGACGGATAATCAGAGAGAAACCCAAGAGGCACAGAAGAATATTTCCAGGCCTTGAAACCTCGCGGAAGTTGCCGAGCTGAATTTTCAAACTGCTTTGGATTGGGGACTCCATTTTTATCTACCATTTTCTCCTTGTTTGAGCCAGAATATCCTTAAACTATTACCCTATGCCTGACCCATCATTATGTGTTGGAAGCAGATAACTTGTTCCTTTAGTTTCACAGGGCCACAGATGGATAGGAACTGTACCCCCAAAGGGTATTTGATAGTATATCAAGAGCCTTATTCATACCTGACTTAGAAGCAGATGAGAAGATTGAGGACTTTTGAGCTGAAGGATAAGGCATTAGGGGACCTTGAGATAGGGGTAAATGTATATTGCATTTGGGAGGAATGTGACGCTTTGGGGACCAGGAGATTTACATGGTCCTTGAAATATGCCCATACCCTAATCCTCAGAATCTGAAAATATGTTGTTACACAGCAAAGGGAACTTTAGCAATGTAACTAAGGTTACAAACTTTAAAATAAGGAGATTAGCCTGGATTATGTGGGCGGGCCCAGTCTAATCACACAAACCCTTAAAGCAGTAACATTTCTCCAACTGGAGACAGAGAAATGCAGCATGACAGGAAGTCAGAGGGAGTCTAAGCTTCAGAAGGACTCAACAGCCCACTGCTGGCATTGAATATGGAGCAGGGACGGGATCTCAGTCCTGGAACCACAAGGAACAGAATTCTCCCAATTATCTGAATGAACTTGAAAGTGGATTCTTCACCAGAGCCCAGGCAGCTGATGCACTGATTTTGGTCTTTTGAGATCCTATGCAGAGAATCGAACTGAAACACAATGGGCCTGGACTTCTGATTTATGGAAATCACAAGATAATAAATTTGAGTTGTTTTAAGCTGCTTAAAAAAAAAACATGTAAAATTAAGAAACTCTTCAATCATTCCTTCAAAAGAGATTAAATTTATGGAATAATCTCCAAGGGATCATCCTGCTTGTCACCAGCTCTTTTTGTTTTTCTGCTTGAATACTGAGCTTATAATTTTGTCTTTCCCTTCCCCCCAAACCTATTCTGAGCCACAAAGAAGAGACCTCCTACAATATGGAAACTCTTTCTGAATGCCCTAACCTGATTGCTCTAAGCCGACAGTCATGGTTGAGAGGCCACTTCTCATCACTTTTTCCAGATATCACTTTTCACTTAACTTCAGATATTTTGAAATGTCTTGGAATATTTGTTTCTAGGCTCATTTTGCATGTTTCTGTTTATTCCTTAATGTCTCTGCCTTCTCTGTGCTTTCACTGTGTATTAGTCTGCTCAGGCTGCTGTAAAAAAAAACCACCATAGACTGGGTGACTTGCACATCAGACAATTAATTTTATTTCTCACAGTGCTGGTGGCTGGGTAGTCCAAGATCAGGGGACTGGCCACTTCAGTCCTGGTGAGAGCCCTCTTCCTGTCTCGCAGGTGACCACCTTCTTGCTGTGACTTGTCTCTTTCTTTTTTTTGTTAAATTATTTTTTCTTTTTATGTACTATCATTGCTACATCACTGCAGCTCCTCTGAATCAAAGCGTGGCTTTGCAATGCCATCCTGACCAGAAGTCCCAAGATTCACAATTAGAAGTACTTTTCACAACACTCAAAACACTTGAAAAAAAAATTTTAAAGCTACCCTCTTGTTGAGTGTCTCAGTGCATAAGGTAAAATGAAGATTTGGAATTTTTCCAATGAAAACATCTTCTGAGAACAAATATAATTCAATTTTTATTGATCTACATAACCTAATGGCATTATTAAGCAACCATCCACTGCCTGGCTCATAGTTCTGAATAAAAAGGGGTGCAGACTTTTGTTCCCTTTGAATAATAGGTAAGCGATTTCTAATCCCCACAAATGTTTCTCTACTTTTCCTCGACTAATGACTGAGTGTGGATCTAAAAAGCAGTTTCAATGGGTTCATCAAATACTACAGTAAAAGTAGGCCCTGTATTATAAATAAATGCAAGTGTGAAACATGCGTAAGCAGTAATGGCACTGTCATATCACAAAGCTGCCAGAAACATGTCCTAGGTTGCTGCCAAAATCCTCCTTTAAAACATCGGAACTACTTACCGATACAATAAAATTGGCCTTGAAAACAAAACTCCCCAAAGAAGGAGTCATTTAACACTAAATCTCATTTAAATGACCTCCCCAAGTTCCTATAAGAAATAGCAAAGAAAACAGCAATTTAGATACCAGTCGAGGCTTGTAAAAATCGTAAACACCCTATTAGTTACCATTTTAAAGGCATTCATTTTCCGTATCTCTTACCTGGATGATGCAGCTTTGAAAGGGATTTCTGGATGCTGGTCCTAGAAACATGATGTGACATAAACAAATCCAACTGCTGCAAGGTATTGACATGAATGAGCTCTCCTTCTTAAGAAAGTTGACTTACACATTTGAAATGAAAGAGAACTGAATTCTTTTCTAACTTCTTAAAAAATCAGTGCTTGTCTAACATTGTATGTTTACGTTCAGCTTGACATGTTATGAAACTGGGCTTCAACTGCCAAAAAGTGAGAAAACACTCCTCGGACAGCACTCAAGGGTTTACAAATATTTATTTCTTTATCCTCTAAGTTGAACTAAATAGAAATTATACATAATGGTACAAATTCTGCAGTGTACAGTGGCAGATTCATGCAACAGTCAAAGAGACCCATTGTCAATGGTCTTTGGAGCTTGCCACCAGATGGTAATAAGTCTCATGGCTTATCATCAGTAAGAAGAAACAATATGGCACATGCTGTGATGGACACAGGCAAGCAAATAAAAGGAAGCCATACAGACAGAAATACCCCAATACAGTCCTCTAGCTTGTAACTACGCCAGTTAGACACAAACAGAACACACTGAGTTTATAATGAAAGCCAAAAAGATAACGCTATCTTCCCAACAAAAATAAAATAAACGTACCAGCTTACATAACATACTACAATCGAAAGTGTTTCTGGAAAATCTATTATTTATATCTGATTCAAATGCAACAGTTGTTGGCCTGAAAAATGAGCACTGCTTTTGAAGAAGTATCTCAATGTGATACTTTGCTCTAAGAAAAATAACAGCAACTCCTTACAGGCATCATGACTGGGGCACTTTCTCCTGGGATCCCAAATACCTATATAATGCTAAGTGATATTTTTCGTAAAGATTTTTTATTTATTTATTTATTTATTTATTTTTGCGGTACGCAGGCCTCTCACTGCTGTGGCCTCTCCCGTTGCGGAGCACAGGCTCCGGGTGCGCAGGCTCAGCGGCCATGGCTCACGGGCCCAGCCGCTCCGCGGCATGTGGGATCTTCCCGGACCGGGACACGAATCCGTCTCCCCTGCATCGGCAGGCGGACTCTCAACCACTGCGCCACCAGGGAAGCCCGCTAAGCGATATTTTTAATACATCAGTCAGGCTGAAGACAATTCATTTCAAGGACAACAGCTGCTGTGTTTGTTTCATGCTTACCACTAACACTCAAAACGATTTACTGTAATTTACAAATTTTACAAATGTTCATAATAACTATGAAGATTTACAAAACCCTACACCCTATAGCGAATATTACACACTTGATTAAGAACATCCTAAGTATTTAACTAACTTTAGGAAGGAAAAAACTCTAAAATATATATGGAATTGCCACTTACTAAGCGGGCAAAGACTTTCTGCTCCCTTTTTGCTAGAGCTCTTATGAGTGTTTATTACTATTTTTAAATCCTGTTTCTCCAAGTTGATAGCTTTGCACTGAAATATTCGGTAATAACCACAAAAGAAAACATTAGCAATGTAGAAGGCTAGATGTGGAAGAGACGTTCCAAATCATAAAGTAAGATCCATTCAAGTTGTAATCCTTCTAGTTAACAGATCTCCATCTCTAGCTCAATGGGTGACACAAAACTGAAAACAGAGGTGCACATTGTCCTATGCCAAACTCATTCTATTCACAGGTCCTCTCCCTTCCCAGAGAATAACACAGAAGACAGCTGAAGAAGCAGGAGACTGACCCCACAGGGAGGTGTCCCTTTGAATCTAGGATGGGTAGTTATGAGTTACGATTCTTTCTCAGCTGTGTGTTCCCAGAGGGCACGGGGTCTGGCAAAAATGTGCTGGTGTCAAGGCAGGTGGCTAAGTGTGTGCCCTTCCTGAGTTCAAGAAAAAGGGGATAAAAAGGATCAATTCACCTGTGATTTTCAAAGCTTGGGCATGTCGCAAAGGAGATTCTAAATTTGATTTCTAATGCCAGACAGAACAAAAGATTGCAAATATGTTTTTGTGGTATGTTTCAGATTCTCAAGAAGGACAGGACAGCATAGGTTGTCGGTTTGTCTTTTGAGAGGGCAATGGAGATTTATCTTAAAGTATGTCATGATGTGTGTGTGCGTGTGAGATTGTGTACCTGCACTCACGTATGGGGGGAGAAAAGAGGAGGGAGGAGCCGGCGGCAGAGAGACAGAGAGAGAGACAGAAACTGAGAAAACAGAAAAATAAGTGTGTATGAAATTTAGTGCTCTCCCTAAACTGTGAACTTGTGTCCTCAAAATTTTCTTATCAGGCTTCTTTCAAGTTAGCATTTTAAAAAGCTTCTTTCTTTTTCTTGTTAAAATAGTCATCTCATTTTAGTTGAACAGCTTGTAGGACCATTTATTCTTAAGACTCACGTCATAGAAAAGTTATTTTCCTTAGTCTTCTCTCTTCAGTTACCAAATATTTTAGCTCACAATTGACGTCACTGCTATCATTATTATTAACTGCTTGTGTGTGTTATTTAAAGTGATAACTACTTATACGGCAACTGCCTTATTTTTAAAAAATTTTGAATACAGGAGAAAATCCTACTTTCCCTTCTCTTGTGTTAATGGAAGAATATTTTCAATTATGCTTTGCCTTATCTGTTCACTTTGAGTATTTCAGACAGAAAGTTGGCTAAGGACCCTCCCTGTGATTTGTGGTTATGGTTCTATTTCTCCACGTTGGGCAGGCTTTTATTGAAACACATACAGTTTTCGGTTAATATTGGTGGGCAGCAATGACCTCCAGTGGATTTCTAGGTAAATAACAACTGCATGTTTCAGAGAATGTTAACTTCTGATATATTTGTTTCCTTCAGGACTTTTGGAGCTGGGCAGCTTATCGAATGAACTTTCCAAACTTTCTTAAATTTGTTAAGGTTTGAATGAAATTGCAAACCATCACAAGTTATCAACACTTTAACTTTCTTAAATGTATAGCCTGTAAGCTAATTTTGAAAACTGAAATGAATGTTATTCAAAATGAACATTTAAATATTCATAACTGTTTTCATGTGTAATTCACCTGCTTTTAGTTTGTGGTTAATTGAAAACTCTCAGAATTTCATATTTTAGAAAGTTAATGGCTAAATAAAACAGAGGAAAAAACTTCAGGAAATAAGCATTCTCAAAAATAAAAACTTCGGATAAGATTTATAAGAAAAAAAGTTAAGGTGCTCTAAACATCTCAGTAGTTACGTGAACCTCATGAAACAATTTTCCTATTTGTTAATATAAAATTGAAAGGAAATTTTGGTATCTGAGAGCAGAATGCTTTACTTATTTTTAAATAATAAAACATGTTTCTGGAATATCTTTTAGATTTCACGGAAGACTATTTAAAAGGCATAAAATTTAAGTTTTAATAGAGCTTCAGTGCCGTAGTATCTTCATTTTGGGCTTGTGAGGTAATAATAAACATATTATCTCCATTTTAAAACATGATATAAGTATTAACACATTTTTACTCCACTTAGTCTTTTTTCTGAAAATGAGCTAGATACAGTTACTGAGAAACTGGTTTCAGATCTTTACTGCACAATCCATAGAATTAAAAAAAAAAAAAAGAGAATATACCTTTTCTACCACAAGAGGGCAGCAAAAATGTTTTCTGTTAGAGTCTGTCACTCCAGCTGTTCTGACATATTTTGCTGTTTTTCTGAGTAGTTACCTTGACTTTCTTCTTTCTGCACTGGAGTGAAATTGAAAGAATGTGTTTTCATCCTGAAACAGGACTATTGTGAATGTGGTTTAATGAATGTTTTATGAAAAGCACGAGCCTCAAGGTGACCACAATTTTTCCTTCATGGTTTACGATAATTACAACACACCCGCTTCATAAAGCTCATGGCTTAGGCAACACTAACACAATAATTCTTAAAGACTCCAGATGGTTCACATGAGAATGTTAAAGTATCTGATATTCTATATATTTTACATCGTGGTGGAAAGGCAAAGTTCAGAAGGATCAAAACGTATATTTTTGCCATGATTATGAAAATCTCTAATTTTTCAGCAATATTGCAATAATCTTAAGTCTTCCCAGGGTAAAATAATAATTGCCATGGAAAAGCAGACAAGTACTCAAAGCTACAGCTATGGTCACCTTTTGATAAATATAATGTGAAATCATCAAGCAATAACGTTTTTAAAAAATTAGGTAATTTTATGTAAGGTTCAACCAGTCAAATGAGTATATAGAATAATTTATCATAACACCTTTATAGTCCTTTCTGTATTACAGAAATCTCTTTTAAGTAATGCAAAGAAGGTGGATGGTTTCTCTTTCGCTTTTTTTTTTTTGGTTTCTAAATATAAATTCTTCAGAAGCCAGTAGCTGGTTTCGCCCCATCAGGAGTCCAGCACATGCCTAGGCAGGCGATAATGCTCTGCTTTGGGACGGAGCTTTTTTTCCTGTGGGTTGGCATACTTCCACTTGGAAGGGGACATTTTAAGCTTTTTTCTCTTTTTATCCGTGCACCATACCTTTTCACAGTATTCTTCTACTCTCTGGAAGTTGCTATAACCAATCAGCTGCAAGAATTCCTTGTACCAGGGTTTGGTCCCATGTGGGATGCTGCTCTGAACAGGACAAGGCGTCTTGTGAGGCCCGTCCTCTTCGTAGTCTTTGGTAAACATTTCCTCCACTCTCTCCTCTTCCACAACCTCCAGGGTGATTTTACGGATTGTATGGACGAAACTGTGTTCTACTGTCTGGCAAAAATAGGTCCCAGCGTCCACTTTGCGTACCCTCAGGAAGAGTAAACCGAGGTCCATCTTAACCATTCTGTCATCTGTCTTCACCTGCAAGAACAAGAAAATCAACGGCACTGGAGTATTACCCAGGACAAAAGAACGCCAACCTATAACCCTTTCCACTACCTAGAATTTTTTCATTTTTGTTATCGTATGATGAAATCCTAAAAATCATATATATAATTATATATATTATATACCTATTATATGAGTATATTAACTATATATTATATAAATGATGTTAGTATTTTATTTATAATTCATATTTTAATATATATATTTCTTTTATATTATATTTATATTGTTATACTATATATAAATATAGTATAAATATATATGAGAAAGAGGTGATTACATCAGGTATGTGTGTGTGTGTCCTGAACTTATTTATATTGAGATCACTTCCTATCAATGACTTTGAGGTCAATTTACATCAGTATTGTTAAGAGCAAACTGAGAGAGCTTTCTCCCAGTTCAGCATAGCACTCAAAGTTTGAGTGAAATGAAGATTTGTCAAATTTAATTTCTTTTGTAATGCCAGAACAAATGCCATTTCTCACATTATTAGCTCAGGGGTTCTTATGTTTCCCAGATCATAATGCTCAATGTACCTACAAGGACCTGTGTTGAGAGAGCTGGGATACCTATACTCTCTCTCCTTACCGGAAAAAAACCCCCCAAAAAATCCATCCATTCCATTTCACTGTTTTTTGCTACGTATTTCATGACTGTTTCTTTGACCTTATCTCATGGCAGTCTCCCCCAAATCCTTCTTCTTTCTGTTCCTGCTTTCGTGCCCAACTTCATTCTGTTTCAGGACCTAGAGGGACTCCCATACGGCTGGTTCCTTCTCAGCCCGAAAGGCTGAACCAAATGTCATTTCTTCAGGCCTCCTTCACACCCAATGTCAAAGTATCTCCTTCCCTTAATACCATCATTTCACCTGTTAACCTTTGTACACCCGAGCCTGCAACATTACCTGCAAATACGTAACAACAGTCCTGTAATAAGTTTTCTTTTACCTGGTATCTTTCTCCTTTATGTCAACATATGGGCGCTATTCTACTCTTCAAAGTCCACTCCTTTTCGTCATGCTCCTGACTGAGAACTTATTCAGACTCTATTGCTCCTCTGAGCAGGTGAGCATTGCTCAAGGAACCAGATTCTGCCTTTCTGATTGTCTATCCCAAAGCAGCTTAATGTGGTGTTTCTCACTAGGGTTGGTGGAAGAGGAACACTTCTGGAGATGAATGAATTTTCTAGAAGGATTTCTTAATGTGTTTATTTTCATGATAATCAATATAAATTAATAAACTCTATTTGGGATCGTGTGGAAGATCAACCTCATTGTGAGTCTTTGTGTTTATTCTGAACCATTTTTAAAGCTTGAATACTTTCCAGCTGCTGAGAACAAAGGTAAATTTAATATGTTACTGATACATTCCAGCCATATGAAAACCAAACAACAACTCTACGTACTAATGTACGTAAAAAGTTTTGAGGTCACTTGAACAACGTGTGTGGGGAACTGCGTCATCATATGGCACAAGGTGCTGTGGACAGATGTTTTACACACACACGTACACACACGTACGTGGTAGTCTGTATTCCAAAATATGTTCGTTGAGATACCTTATTTCAGTGAAAAAAAGTCATCACATTAAATAAACATTTAAATGATGCATATATTTATTTGTAAATTTATTTTCATTCTATATTTGAATAAAAGCTATGAGCATAAAGAATGCATTTCTGGTTTCAGTCTTGTGAATATTTAACAAACATTCTAAGTGATGATGGCAGCCCAAGAAAATGTTTTACTTTTAACGGCAGGTGGTGGGGGGAACCTATACAATACTAGAATCAAACCTTCCTCCGCACAACTGCCACTGCTCTTGGCCCCTGAGCTCTCCCCTTACTTCGCACTTCCAGGTCTTATTCTGGCCTTAGTCTTTCTTTCCATTAGTTGAACTCCTTTCTGTTGTTGGGAACTCCACCCATCCATTACTTAAAAAAATTCCTTCTAGGTTTAAATTTCCCCTTCTTAAATGAATACTTTCTTTACAGCCCACAAAAATCTTTTGTTTCTTTCTGTAACTCAATAGCATTCACATCTGTAGTACATAAGTTGGTATTTTTATTCCTCTTCAAATTATTTTTCCATACAATTTTTATCTCTTGAACCATATACTAAGTTTCATAATGGCAAAGCCCTATCTCCTAATCACTCTGAATATTCCACAGTGAGTGCTCAGAACACACTGAAAAATGAGAACATACTAATTAGTTCATAGCGCACAAACATGCAAAACAATGGGGTATACCCGTAAAGATACATCCAAAAGTCATTCACTTTTTCTAGGTAAGTTCAATAATGACTTGGATAGAGAGGAAACAAGCATGATTTCAGAAGCAGTTACTAACTAATGAAAGAAGAGGTCTGTGCTCCACAGATACATAGAAAAAACAGTTCCAGGACACTGTCTTCCCCTGAAAAGAATCTGCATACAAACATCATCACGAATATGATCCTTTGATCTCTCCCTACTATACCTCCTGTGAGAGTGAATAATACATGAGAAAACACGAAAGTCACCTAGCCTAGTTTCTGGCATAGAGCAAGCAGTCTATGAAAGTGTTTTGAAATAAAGCAAAAATAGAAATAAATACAAACCTTTCATCACTGGACGAGAAGTAGTTTCTTGTTTTTTGTTTTCTGTTTAGAAGTCTGGTATAAAAAGCAGGTGTTTCTTTCATAATCAGAAACCCAAGTTTGAGAAACTGCACTGTGTATAGATAAAGTCCAGACTGGTTCAAAAATGTGGAAGCACGACAATTACAATGAGAATTGTCCTACATCATTTATTTGCATGTTATAGATAGTGCCTGTCTTGGAATTTTGGTCTCCCCTCCTGGTTACAGTGAATCATAAATTTAGGAAAAGATGTTTTAACTCTTGAGTCTGGACAGCTGTACACTATGAAGGTTAAACTGCTTTGAAAGTTAAATATATCTTCCATGGCCTATGATAAAAATATGCCTAAAAATAAAAAATGACTGAGAAATTTGGATTTTAATTCTTTCCACAATGTAATCTTTCCCCTTTTGTTAACATGGATATCTTCAACATCAAATCTTTATTACAGAATTGTTTTCATCCAGCTGTTCTGTCTGCAGGCCAGATTTCCCTGGTCAAGAAAATGGTATAGGGACTTCCCTGGTGGCGCAGTGGTTAAGAATCCTCCTGCCAATGCAGGAGACATGGGTTCGAGCCCTGGCCAGGGAAGATCCCATATGCCGTGGAGCAACTGAGCCCGTGTGCCACAACTGCTGAGCCTGCGCTCTGGAGCCCGCGAGCCACAGCTACTGAGCCCACGTGCTGCAACTGCTGAAGCCCACGCACCTAGAGCCTGTGCTCCGCAGCAGGAGAGGCCACTGCAATGAGAGGCCCGCGCACCACAATGAAGAGTGGCCCCCGCTCGCCGCAACTAGAGAAAGTCCGCGCACAGTGGCGAAGACCCAACGCAGCCAAAAAAGAAATAAATTTATATAAAAAAAAGAAGATGGTACATAATACATCACTTTATCAAATATTCTTATAGGCAATCAATAAAAACAAAATTTCTTACTGAAAATGGTATTAATATTTTTAGCTATAAAGATTGATTCAGTATGTTTCATAATGTCAAATAAAAAAAGTAATTGAACAAAGAACCCTGCACATCTGGTAGCTAGTCAGGAAGAAGCAGTGATGTCCATGTGTATCAACCATATGATACGGTTCCACACTTTTTATAGGAAATGGACAGACATAGGCCTTGAATTGGTTAGTTCAGAATATATTTAACAATGAAATCAGTTTTAGTAAAGAAATAAAGACGAACAATTTTATACGTTTGTTTATCTGGCCTTCTTTCAATAAAAAAAAATGTGTTTGACTTACAGAAAATGTATCATATATTACAGTATAAAAATAAAAATTTCCTTTTATTAAAAACACTTTCCAATGTGAACTTGCTATATGACAGAGATGATTCCCCAAGAGAGACAGGATGAATTACTTAATAGCTCATTTGGGGAAACCTACCACACTATACAGAGAGCAAGTAAAGCTGTACTTACTTCAGATTAAAGATCCAACTGGAGAAAACGTAAATCTAACACAAGAAGATGCTGAGAAGAAAGTTATCATCAATAAGAACTCTATACTGTGAAAAATGTATTCAAAATATCAACTATATCAAAGAAGTTTGGAATATTTATATTCAAGAATGGATTAATATACACAGACGATGCAAAGAATTCTTGAAAGTCAACAAAGAGAAATAAAAGATGGAATGGAAAAAGCATATAAATAGGCAATTCAGAGGAGAAACCCAAATGTTTAATAAGTATGCAAAGTTAATGTTCAACCTTACTAGTAATTTTAGGAACGCAAATTTAAACGAAATACTACATTATACCCAGAAGAAAGGCAAAAAATAGAAAATACCAAATATAGGTGAGGATATAGGGAAATGGGAACCCACATGAACTGCTTTGAGAGTGCAGATGGTGCAGAAATTCTGCAAAGCAAGCTGGCAATACTTATAGAAATGAAAGATGTTGACAGATAATAATTTAGAAATTTTCACTCAGATCTATAAGGGGTTACCTGCAGAGATGATCATTAAAGATATGGTAGTGAGGGCTTCCCTGGTGGCGCAGTGGTTGGGAGTCCACCTGCCGATGCAGGGGACACGGGTTCGTGCCCCGGTCCGGGAAGATCCCACATGCCGCGGAGCGCCTAGGCCCGTGAGCCATGGCCGCTGAGCCTGCGCGTCTGGAGCCTGTGCTCCGCAACGGGAGGGACCACAACAGTGAGAGGCCCGCGTACCACAAAAAAAAAACAAAAAACAAAAAAACGAAGATATGGTAGTGAGAATTAACAACACTCTTGGTCCACTCGTAGGGGAATGGATCAATTAGGAGCAGTGAATACACGCGATGGGATGAGCAGCCTTCAGAAACAATGAAACAGAGACACACAAAGCAACGGTGATAAACCATACAAACATAGTGCTGAGTTTTAAAAAGCAGAAGCACAATAAGGGTTATAACACAATACATTTATTTTCTCAGCTCATGTACACTAAAAATGTTACATACTTGTTCAGTATACAAATGTAGTACTGGACTTGTCCCAATCATTACAGTGGATGTACATGGGGAAGCAAGGATGAAAATGGAGAAAGGTGGTCTAGGAAAAATAAAGTCAAACAAGAGAGGACATTTGTGTGGACTGATCATGACAATGTGCCATAAACTAAGCAGTATAATTAAATTATGCAACTGAAGTAAAAAATAAGAACCAAAAAGCAAAGCAAACAAACCAACAAAAACTCCAAATGTAGGGGTGAGATGGGGAGGGTGGGAGGGAGGGAGACGCAACAGGGAAGAGATATGAGAACATATATATATGTATAACTGATTCACTTTGTTACAAAGCAGAAACTAACACACCATTGTAAACCAATTATACTCCAATAAAGATGTAAAAATAAAAAAATAAAATAAATAAAAAATAAAATAAACCCCAAATGTTCGTAGTGATCATCCTGGTTTGGAAAACAATAAACTAAATTGTCTGTAAGATCTGTTCATCCTCTAGTATACTATAATTATATACTTTTAGAAATATTGTTTGAAAATAAGCAAACAGCAGTTTAAAAGTAATGTTTTGTTGAAAATTTCTATAGATAAGAATATCAGGGGACTTCCCCGGTGGTCCAGTGGTTAAGAATCCGCCTTCCAATGCAGGGGATGTGCGTTCTATCCCTGGTCAGGGAACTAAGATCCCACATGCTGTGGGGCAACTAAGCCCACGTGCTGCAACTACTGAGCCCGTGTGCTCTAGAGCCTGCATGCCACAATTAGAGAGCCTGCGTGCCGCAACTACTGAGCCCGCGCGCTCTGGAGCCTGCAAGCCACAACTAGAAAGAAGACCACATGCCGCAACTAGAGAAGTCCGTGCACCGCAACAAAGAGCCCATGCGCCACAGCGAAGGATCCCACATGCCGCGACTAGGACCTGATGCAGCAAAATAAATAAAATAAAAAAATAAAAAAGAATATCAGGATGATCAGGATGAAGGGAATAAGAGGACAGAGGATGAAAGTAAAGATAATGTTTGAACACAAAACTGCATACCATAAGGCACTGAACAGCTACTCTAATTGGAGTATAAATTCCAAACTAAATTTCCTAGTGACCAAAGGAAAGAGGAAAGTATGATAAATTCTGAGATCCAAGTGTCTCTAAAATATACTTTTAAAGTTACTTTCTGCATTACCATGTTACTTCGTTTAATCAGATGTCCACAGTCAGACTGGTCTCAATGGGATTAAACAGATCGTGATCTGATTCCATAGATCTAGAAAGATATATGTTTAATTTTCAAAGGTGTTCAGCATTCTCTTGGAAAATTAACAGAAGACAGTTCTACCTGAAACTCTAGATCCATTCTTATGATCACATAGCTGCTTTATATTTTCCCTTCATACAATAGAAACTGTCTTCACCATTGCAATGGAAAAAATGAAATTAATAAGCTATATTGCTAATTACTCCAGAACTAAAATACGAGGCATATGACATTATAAAAACATGCCTGTCAAGGTTCAAAAATGTAAGTTTTGAATATTTACCTGTAAATAGTTGTTAGTTTAGAAAAAATGAGAACATTTTTTAACAGACTGAAGTAGAAACATCAAAACTACTAAACAGATGTTTCAAACGAGGCAAAGAGTTCACATACTTTAATGTTATGATAACAAGAAAAACAAAGAAATAATATTCACGTGAAACAAATCTGATGCTTTCAAAACATGTAAATAAAGACAGAAATGTAAACTTAGGGCTGTCACTGATCCCTGTCATGGATTAGCTAGCACTGGTGAAGGTCAAGAAAACATGAGTCCTCTAGCCAACAAGATGGTACAATGAAGATAAAATTTTGCTTCAAAAGTTTCCGAGTTTTGACTACATAAGGCAACTGCAACATTAAAAGATGTAATCTGTGTACTCCACTTTTCTTTCTTTTGTTTTTACAAGAGAAGCTGTCTCCGTAATGCATTGAATCATCAATAAAATTATGCTTTCATGGAGACTGTACCAATTTAGCATAGATGCAATGAACTCTAAGTTATCTAGAAGGAACTGCTGACTGATAAGGTAACTATGCCTCTTAGATTTCTCAACAATATTTAAATAACTTTGATGAATTTATCCTACTCAGTAGGTGGTCTGAAGACGAAGTTAAGAAGTGACAAATTTTTGGTAGAGAGTTAAAAAAGAATTGAGAGAGTAAAGTCAAATTGAAGTTTTGGAGTTTTGCTGTCAACTTACATCCTCTCTTGAATTTTCTATAATAAACATGCACATCTGAGCATTACTTAAGCAGTCTATACAGTGCATAAAATTGATACTTTATTTTTAAGACCCACAAACACACAAAAATAGTTTCCCTTAAGTAGAGAATCCCCAATGGAAAGGATCAACAAAGATCAAGGGGGAAATAAATCTTCCATGCTTACCAAGGGATAAATGATGATGATGGTCTTATGGACCAGCAGCTTACTGGCCTGCCTTATACCACTTTGGCATGGGCATGAAGAATATTTTACGCATTTTGGGATTGCTCTGAAACTTCCCCACTGGGGATTTATGAACTCCTTCCTAGAACCCAACCTTGTTTACAGTGTCTTTGGGATGCACATTGGTTTTGTCAGTAAAGAATCAAATCCCAAAGAGCACATTCCAAGAAAATATTCATTTTGTTTGGTTTTGCTGAAAACTCATTCCAATGAAATTATAGTGCTCAGCACAAAATGAGGGCTTGGTTTTTCATGAAAAGATATTTTGTCCAAAGTACAGAGGTACTTAATAAGACTTTACTTGTATACGTTTTCATTTTGAGCTCTTTAATCAGAGGTCAATGCACTTCCTGTAAAGGGCTATAAAGATTTGGGGCTTCATATGTCATCTGGTCTCTGTTATAACTACTCAACCTTGCAGCTGTAGCATGAAAACAATCATAGACACCAGGTAAACAAGTGAGCGTGGCAGTTTTCAAATAAAATTTTATTTATAAACGAGGCTGGGGGCCAGATTTGGCCCGCAGGTTGTACTTCGCCAACTTCTGTTTTAAATTATTGTCAAGGTTCCAAAGACTATTCTATGTTCAGGCTAAAAATAATATACTCCAAACTTAAAACATTCAAAATGAGGATCATATTAACGTGAGCAGTTACACTAATCTGAGTAGCTTGAAGAAACTACGGCTTTCTTTGTCATGATAAGTGAAAATTACACACAGTGAACTAATAAATATTTAAATCTAAGCAAATCAATGCATATTTCAATTTCTCCTCAATTAGTTTTATTTCATTAAAAAAATTTTTTTAAGATTTTTTTTTTGATGTGTACCATTTTTAAAGTCTTTATTGAATTTGTTACAATATTGCCTCTATTTCACGTTTTGGTTTTTTGGCCCTGGCATGTGGGATCTTAGCTCCCTGCCCAGGGATTGAACACGTACCCCCTGCATTGGAAGGCAGTCTTAACCACTGGACTGCCAGGGAAGTCCCTCAATTACTTAGTTTTAAAATACAGTGCTCATGCATTTTAGAGAAAGAGAAATATATAGAGAAATAATGCAATTTTCCAACCACATGCCTTAACAAGTAGGGATGCCTCTCCTTTGGGATGTTACTCAGAATTAAAGTTTTGCAATTATTTTGGAGGCTTGTCAATTCAAATATCTCAAACTGCAGAAATTGAGACTTCATAAACCAGGGTATATCATTTTGGGGTGATTTAGTTGTGTTTCTAACAGTTCTGTCCTTTGCAATCACACAAACATACTTTATACCTCCTTCATAAAAGGAAGATTTGAGCTGTATTCCAAATTCAAATTATATGTAGAAATATATACGGCCACCTAATTTAAACAATTATAGAAGGCCTATGGAACAGCTAAACTAGGATTCTGTAAATGAACTTACCCTTATCCACATACATAAAATCTTTCTTTTCTTTTCTCCTCAGTTCAGAGAAAGCGGGTTCTTCCTCTTCCTTCTTAGAATTCACCCTGTCACTTCTGCAATGATATTCTCTCCCATACTCTTCATCTTGCTTCATCAATTAACTGCACATTTTCTTCTTCATGGCTACTTCCCTTCAACCTCTAACCATGACCAAGTCACTGTTTTTCTTAAGCCAAAAAAGCAAAGCAGAAGTTCTTTCAATTCTCGTCTCCTACTGTTGACCTCTCTCAAACTTCTCACCTAAACCTTTAGGTCGAGAACATTATACGAACTGGTTCTAATCCCACACAGCCCTGAGCATCAACGTCACTTCACCTGTTGCTAGATGGCTCCTGGCTTAACCATTCTACTGAATGTTTGCACTAGAGCCTGGGCACTTATTTTTTTGAATTTTTCAACGGGTGCTGTTTGTTACTTTGTCCTTATCCAATTCCTTTTCTCTGAGTTCTACTATACCACATCCCCATCTGCACCATCTCTACTTCCTCAAGCTATACTACTCTAGTGGTACTTACCATTTGTGTACTTTACATCAGTTACTTAATTTTATCTCTGTAATGCACATAATAATACTAACTACTGCAGAGAAATGTTGTAAGTTTTAAAAAAGTTACTACACATGAAGCACTTAGCACAGTACAGGGCACACAGGAAGCACTAAATGAATGTTAACTACAATGATGACTTGTTTCCCTAACGATTTTACTCTTCAACTTTTAGCGTTTTTTCTTCTCCTAGTTTTTCCCTATATGTGCGTTTTCCCCTTGCTTCTAGCTTTAGCTCACAATGCTTCTTATTTACTCCAAGCCTCCAAGGCAGGCTATGGCTGTTAGAGGCACCACTGCAGTGTAACTAAGGGCCTAGGGTTAAAACCAGAATACCTGGCTCAAATTCACAAGCTATGTGATATTATGCAAGTAACTCAATCTCTGTGCTTCAGTTTCTTTATCTATAAAGTGGGGACAATAATTCTATCTATTTCATAAGGCTGTTGCAATGATTAAAAGTATTACTACAGGTAACATTCATAGGACAGTGCCTGGCACACAGTAAGCCATATTTAAGTATAGATGCTTGCTATATTATTCTTACTTTTATTATCTCCATGAATTTAACGCCTCTTTGCGAATGTCTCTCACACATCTCTTGCCATTCCAAATCTTTCCTTTGGGCTTTATATTCCCAGGCACGCATATACCAGAAGGACAGCTCTGTCCGCATGCTTTACTGGAGCCCCAATTCAATACGGCCAAAATCAAACTCTTCCTCTCCTCCCTGTATTCTTGGAATCACATCACTGCACCATCAACCACACAAACACCCAAACCGGGAACATATGAATCACTTCTGATCATTTCTCTTTTATCTCAAATATCAAATGCACTCAATGTTATCTCATAAAAATTAAAATCTGTCTTCTCCCTTCCTACAACCACTGTTTAGTTTGATCAAAACTCTTTCATTTGACCATTGAAATACCTTCTTAAATGGTCTCCTTGTCAGCTTGCCTATCCTCCAAGCTGGTAAGCCAGTTTCTAGAGTAATGTGTCTAGACAGTTTGTCTAAGGCATTCTCATGGGCTTATAGATAAAGCGAAATGGTTCCTTGGTGGATCTACTCATTGTTGCATCCTCATGTCCTCCACAGATCTACAATGACCGTATTGTTTGTCCTCTCCAGCACATATGATTACCCCACTCTTTCTGCTAGTTGGCTTCTATTTATCCATTAAAACACAGCTCAAATGTCACCTCTGCCTTGGATTTTTTCTTAAGTGTCCATAGTGCCACGTCCACAGCTGACCTGCCGGTTGAGACAATTTTCTTTTCCCATGGTTTCACACTACGTTGTAATGAACACAATATATTATAACTATCTGTTCGTATTACTGTATACACTGTAAGCCTATAGGCTTCAACAAGGCTAAGGCTATGATTTTTTCATCACCTATTAAGGTAGGCTCTGAATGAATATTTATTGAATTCAAAACACTAATTTTAGGCACTTGGGGAGGAGAACAGAAGGTTGAAAATGCTTTCCATTTGAGATATTAAATATATTAAACAGCCTTCACAATTTTCAATAATACTGAAGAATATATGTGAAGCACTTGTTCTTATGTGTATGAGGTGGTCACTTGCCCATCCTTTGACTTCGTAGGTGAAGGGCACACTGACAGTTAATGTTGTGCCGTTGAACATGATGATGCATGTCCCTATCATCCCTGCTTCCACCCTTATCTCCACACCCACATGCTACAGTCTTGATACAATAACCAAAGTCATCTTTTTAAAACCGAATTTTGACCATGTCATAGCTCTCCTGTAAACTACCCAATGGCTTTGTATTTAATTCAGAGCAAAAACTAAAGCCCTTTATAAGGGCCTACAAATCCCTGCATGAGCTGGCCCTTTACCTCACTTTTTGACTCAGTTTATTAGTTTCCCTATTGCTCTGTCTCCTCCAGCCACGTGGCCCTCCACTCTGATGTTCTTCTAATATATCAGGTGCCCTCCGGATGAAACAGGGCCTTGGCACCTGCTGTTCTCACTGTCCAGAAAGCCATTATCCAACACTGTTAGTGGCCTATTACCTCACCTCTGTCGAGTCATTTGCAAATGTCACTTTGTTGGTGAACTTCTTAGTAAGGCCTTCCATGACCACCCGTTTAATATTGCAACCTTTCCCTGCAAGTAATCTCTCTTGTATTTTTCTCCTTACCATCAACTGATACTTTAAAGAATGTTCTTACTTAGTCATATTATTATTATTGCTATCTTTCTCTGTTCTCCAGAGTACAAGTTTTACGAAAGCAGGACATAATAGATGCTCACTAAATAAGTTTCAAATAAATGAATAAAGCGTTATTTTAGTTAAAACCCAAGAAAATGAGGTAGAGTGCCAACAAAGCTGAGGCAGCACGCTCCACTAAACTCTGATGGAAAAAATATATATATACACATATATATACACACACACACATATATATATCTGAAAACAGGAGCATTTTTCAGAAATCAAATTCCAGAACTTCTGCAGTGAACAGTTTTCCCTTTGCCCCATGCTTGTCCCAGAGCATGTGAAACTGTATTTAGAATTCTGATTTCAGAAGATGGTGTGAGTTAGTAGAAAGAACTAAGAGACCTGGATCTGAATCTGCCTCACTAGCTATGAGTAACCAGGAAAGTGATTAAACATTCTGTGTCTCAATGATCTCATCTATAAATACATTTTTAAGAATCAAATGGTACATTTTATAAAACGCAGATAGCAAATTCCTCGTTACTTGGCTGCTGAATAAATGTGAAGCAGCTCAGCTAGGGAGGCAGGAATACCTGAGTTCAAACCTTGGGTCTGTAACTGACTTTATGAGCTCTACCTCTTTGAGTTTTCGTTTCTGCATTTGTAAGATGAGGATTCTTATGCCTAAGGTGCAGCTGTGAGATCCGAGAAGAAGAAGGTAAGGCGCCTACCCCATTTCCCGTATACAGTAGATGCATATTAAAGAACAGCCTCATCTCCCAAGTCCCTTCTATGAAGGCTTCTCCCCCAGGGTGTCAGAATCACAATACACACCACAATTAACCAGGTCGTCAAGCCAAGGGAAGATGCTCCCTTATGAAGTACTTATAAATTACTTATAAATTAGGCTGTCCATAAACATTTCTGGAATTAATAACATGTTATGTTTCATATTTATTATTCAAGGAAGCAAGAAACTATAAAGTGCATATTCGAGAGAACTGCAGTGATCCAGTTTAGAAACCAGATAACTGAATTGCTAAAAGCGTTCTAGAAATTTGGTTATGGAGGGAGCATTTCTACATATTAATTGGAGCAAAAACGTCATCCACCTGAATACCTGATTTCTGGACAGCTCAGGAGAGTTGAGGGTGGATCTGTAAGTGGATTCCAGACTCAACAATAGCAGTTCAATAAAAGGATACGACAATCAAAACTTTTCAGAAAGGCTATGGGCTGACCGTGGCTTGTAGCGTCCAGGATGAGCCTTGACGGCCACTGTCAGGGATACTCTAAAAACACATACCCACATGAGTTAAGAATTGGACTAGTTGAACTTAAACATCCTGTGCAATGGTCAAGATTTGATAATAAATCATCTTGTATGTCTTATAGTAACTATAATAAATGCAAAAATGGTCCAAACTCTAAACGCTGAAAAAACTCTAAACAGACTCTAAAAAACTCTGAAAGAATACACACGTAAAGTCATTTTGCTCTGTGTACACAGCACACACATTCAGCTTTTGACGAAGTCAGCAACTGTGTGTTTTGTTTTGTTTTAGATTGTGAATAACTCAATATATATTGTTATGTCTACAGAAATCAGGCACTACCTGATTATGATACAACTTGTCATGCATAGAGTAAACTCAAAATTTCTAGTACCAGTAAATATACCAGGGAAATTTGAATGTAGTTGAAAATAGGGACTAAAATTTGGGGGAAAAGAAGTAGATTATATTAATATGATAAAGAAACTTAAAATTGAACACTACTGGATGCAGCATGTCTAAATGATTTGGTAAAGTTTTCCAAATGAGGCAGATTACACTAAGTTCCAAATCAGAAACAGAACATACTGAGTGAAGAAAACTACTGATGAAAGAATTACTTCTCTGTCTTCTGAAGCCATTCAACTGGAAGAACTATAGAATATTCCCAGGTCCTCTCCTGCCAAGTCAGTTACAATGGAATTTAAAAACCAGTTTTATCTCAGATTTGTGCAATGGAAAATACTTCAGTACTAAATCAATAATTTATTTCAGTGCAATGTACTGTAACTTTTTTGGACACGTATTTATTGTTATGATGTCATGAAAATTTAGGAGAATTTTCCTCTCCTGATTGCCTTTCTATATTATCTCTAATAGTCTTTGTTAAGTTGAGGTATCATCTTCCTCTCTAATAGCTATCCCAGGAACATGGGATATAGAAATTTAGTCAGTTCCCAGAATGTACTTTATGATTCTCGACCAAAAACATGTTGGGTTTTTAGTTTCACAACAGGCTAGGGGAAAAAAAGGCATAAAATGTAATTGTGCTCTACATGTAGAATCAGTCATTTAAACTTCCGATGACAAAGGTTTCGTCTCCAGCGTCAAAATGAGGTACAGACTTTCCTGACTCACTATCTTATGAGTACCTATTAGCTGTCCTGTGTCCTAAGGCAGGCCTCTAGAATTTCTTCCCCTTATTCAACTTGTAACCCTCTCTTTACTAAGGACCATTTCCCCAGTATTCACCAAGTCTATCACCCTTTAATATAACCAAATTTTCTTCTATTTTCTATTTTTCTAATTCCATTTTTGTAAAAATTAAGTTCAACGCCCACATCAACAATGCTTTATCTGCCTTCCCTAAGCTTTACATGCTTCACACCCTTGACCCCTCCCTACATAAAACCAGCTCCCTAGACCCGCATGCACCTATACAGTGTTTGCCACCAGCCTGTTCTGTATGTGTGCTTTAAATGCTGCCTAGTCTTCCATCAGTAAAAGCAGCCCAACTCGTTCCTCTCTCATTAGTTAGATAATTATAGAAATATAATCTCCACCACTAAACCTGCTTAGAAGGATAAAAGAGCTGATGCCTGTTTTTTGGACAACACTGGAACCCCTGAGTTGATGTCTCACATATGATTTAATAGCTTTATCAACAACTGGTTTAATGTCGCTGCTACTGTTGTTTCAATTCTATTATCCATGTGTCTAAGATATATGTGATAATGGTGTTTAATTTCGCTATTTTTCTGAAACATTGCCTTGGGTGATACAATTTGAGACTATAATTTTACAACATGACACTAAAATCATGAAGCCGGAAAAAGCTCCAAAGTTAAAATCTAATTCTAGGTTCCAAATTTTATTTATACATACATACATAATTTATTTATATATGTCTATAAATGTCTATAGATATATGTCTATATATGTCTATAAAATTATATGTCTATAAATATATAGATGTATATAAAAATCTACAGGTATTTAAAAACCTTTATACATACATATACCTATACATATACACATATATATTTATATGTACATAAGTCACACATAATAAAAAAAAAAACCCACTTTTAAAATGACAGGTACAGCACAATAGATTGTTTAATTTTTAAGTACCCAAATAAAGCATCATCTATTTACTGATGGCACACTGTATGCAAGATACCACGGTGTGGATGTGCAGCTATGAATTACCTCCTCTCTTCTTGTGTCGTGTCCTTTCTGCACAAACCAGATAACTTTTGCTTGTAAAGATCGCGGGGTACATTCCAGCAAAGTACTGTTGTTCTCTACGCCATAGGCCAATCGCTCCTCAGTCTTATCCAAAACATCCCCTATAACATAAATGTTAACATCAGCCTTGAGACTTTGATTTTACTGGTAAACAATATTTTTTAAAAGATTCTTTATTCAGACCCCTAGAGCAAAGTGAATAACTTTTATTACTCATTGTTAATTTCTATACAGGAGTTATGTAGGGAGAGTAGCACACCAAAATCTAGGCATTAAAAAGGCACAGCAGGCTATGGAGTGAGACAGAAGGAAGTAACTGGGAGTTTGGTTCCAAAGGATGTAACAGTCAGATAGGTAAGAAGGTGCATCAGTGTTAAATTCATGGAAAATCAGTGGCAACATCCACTGATAAAGCGGGCAAGGTAAGCACCAAACAATTAAGCAAGGCATAGAACTAAAATTCATGATTACAACCAAAAGCGGAGAGCAGAAATCAAGGAGATATGGCACTACATAAACAAAAGTGTGAGCGTTATCTTGACGATGGACGGCACTTATCCAGATACGGGGCTCCTGAAGGAAGAAAAGAGTACGAAACTGAACTAAGGACTTTGTGAACCAGAGCTTCTTGATTATAATCTGTATTTTGGCCCAGAAAGGCTCTCACTGAACTTGAACTCAAATGGGCATAGAGGCAAGTATACCTAACTGCAGTTTCGAATAAAAGCAAGTGGATTTATTTTTTGTTGTTTTAACCAAGATCAAATTCAGTACTAGATCCCAGGATTTTTTTTTCTATGTCTGAGTCCTCCTTGCATTCAAAACTGACCCCTAAATTTCCCTAAAACTATAATGCCACCTTTCTCTAGCTAATATTCTCAGAGGCTTACATCTTGCATCAAATCCAGACTCAGCCTGGGGTCTAGCAAACTGATCCCGGACCACAGTCTCTGGATCTGTGTATAAATATCTCTGGTCTCCCAATCATGGTGCCCCTTCCCTCTGTTGCTTCCTGCTGAGCACAGCCTGTTCACCAACCACCATGATGGTGTAAAGAGTCAGGACAGTGGTTTTCCGTCTTGTCTGACTTCTTTACATTTGTCTACAGCTGAAATTTTCTCTCTTCCTTTACACATTGGACCACCTACCACCTTTCATCAGAAACCCAGTGAAAGAGTCCACGTGTTTCACTTTATTCTATCCAACGCTTAGTAGGTGACTTGATGCAAGTTAGATCACTCTTGATAAAACTACTGTAAGTTATAAAAACACGGTGAAGATATTCCCAGGGTTGAACTGGTGAAATAAATCCTGCAAATCACTGTGGCAACTGTCACCTAAAGTATGCAGCATTTTTGTTCTAGGAGTCCCCTTTTTGAATTCTAACAATAAAGCTTGGTGGGTAGGTAAAACGTTTTCCTAATTAGGAAAGATTATATATCAAATGCACAAAATCGTAACTACATGGAAAAACCGAATACTTTCAGGAACATTGTTCTAGTGTGTATCAATCACCAAGAAAACAAGGACCCTGTTTAAGAAGCTGACAGTTTATCTTCAGTGCACACTCTAAGAAACCCATGGCAATCGATTTTCTATGGATTACCGACAAACTGCTGTCCAAAGCACTGCTGAGCTGCATTTCCATGCCGAACATCTTGTCTGCGGAACCGCCTGAAAGTAAGTAAATGCATTTAGGAGATGTTCAGATTTCAATTTTCCAGACGTTAAAAGATAGCCAACCGCATTGAAGTTTCAAGTAGTATTCTGCTACTGAAAAAATTGATCAGTCATACAAAACCAGGATACAATCCAAGTTTCATAGTTTTCCGTATTTCCATTGAATGTTATTCAATGGATAAGATCTATAGAAAACTGTTTTTTAAATCATCACGAGTTTGATTATAATTTAAGAAGGTTCTCTTTACATTTCGTTAAGAATTTAGTTAAACAAGAAGTCTTCTAGTTCAAAATGAGTGTCTTGGGTGGTAAAGAATGTGTTCAGATAAAGACAATGGGATTTGAAGCAGACTACCTATTTGAGTAGAAATGCATAAAATTCCTATCTATATTAAAGTGCATTAAGTAAAGGTATTTGGATCTAAATGTTTTGTTCTACAGACGTCATGATCAATATGATTGCTAATAAAAATAAACTAATAATATACTCAATTTACTTTTATTCACTTATAACATTTAGAAAGTATATGCCTCTATTGAATGTGATGGTGCATTTATCTGTTTAACAGGATGTCTTACATATAGTAGAACTCAAGAAATATTGTACTTCTCCTCAATTTGCCTCTAAAAGGCAAATACGCTTCTAGTATATTTTCATGTTTTATAGTTCGCTTAGACATATAATTGACAAATGACAATATTCTTTATCCATGGAAAAAGAATTCCAGAATATATACCATGTTTCAAATTTGTAAGCACTGTTCTCAGGGATTAAACAATGGAAATTATCATTATTAGTACTGGGAAGCTAAAATCAAGATCTTCAGCATATTAATTCAGATTTGAGATAAAAACAGAAGTATTACAATAAAAGCAGAAAATACTACTTGCTTCTCTAAATCATGGCATATCTTCAAGACTGAGGGAAAACCAGAAGGCAAAACAGAAGTTTTACCCCAGAGGGAAATGGGTGAGACTTCCAGACTGAGAAAGAGATGCTTTAACCATATGCGATGATAAAATTTGGAAAAGGGAACCAGATTCAAACCCCAATGCCACCACTCATGTGCTGCATAAACTTATACATACCCCTTGCCTATCCTGGTTCTGTGTGTCTTCCTTCGTAAAATAAAATTGGGCTAACTGACCCCTAAATTCCAGTCTCAATTTTTTTTTTTATTCTAGCTTTTCCTCAAGTTCACCAAATAGTGATATTGGAATGTTATTTCAAGAGATGGAGTGCTTCCTCACACATGAGTTCAGATCCTAGTTAAGAACGCAATACTTAAACAACCATTTAAGTATTTCCCTATATTGAAAGCCAGGACAGAAGAATATTTCCAATCGATTTTTAGGATTATGATCTGTGTGCGAAAGCATGTTTAAAAAAAGATAGATTGTGGATTAGAAAACCTTACCTAAAGACCTGAGATTTTAGAAAGTTAAGATTAAAACTGCCACACGGATCATTCTACTGAGTTAAACTGAAAATAAACATTGACAGAAAAGTAAGGAGCAAAATTTAAAAGTTTTAGACCTCTATATTATTTTATACTAGTGTTAACATCTATTATACAACTGATAGCAGCTCTAAATGAGAATAAAAGGCTGCTGTTAATTCCTCACTTCATTGAGTATTGCTTTGGTATTGGGAATCCCAAGCCTGCTGAGGAATAATGAATAATGGAACAGGAATAAATCAGTGAAATGGGAAATAGGTTCCACTTTGCAGAAATGATATTGTATCATATTTATTATACAGATGATTTGAGAATAAAGGGAACTACAATCAGCTAAGACTAGATAAGCATTGTGGATAGGTGTACACAAATTTTGTTTAAAATCACTGGAAACATGCATTTAAAAAGAAAGATATCACATTCTCCAACAAAGCTTCAGTTCACTTTATACTATCCTAAAATAGCTGTTCTTTACTTCAGCATTTAAAAAAGAGTGTATTCAAAGCAGGAGTTTTAGAAAGGTTAAGCAAAGTTGTCGTTTATTCTCCAAGTCGCGTATTTTTCTTATATCTCTTGCCTCTTGGAAACTTTTAAAGAGAATGCTGGAAATAGACGGAATACAAGAGCAAGGGGGAAGAAAAAGACCTAGCTCTAGAAATTATAGTGTATTTTGGAAGACTATTTTAAACAAGTGGTTTGAATTGTGAATTAATGTTTTTCCTCTGTTGATTCATTTTCACTCCGTGAACAGAAGGGTATTTATTTTAATGACCAGTTTTCAATTTCTGCTGCTAGTCAGATCTCAAGCAAAAACGATCTGCTATAAAAGCAAACTATTTTCCCTTTATGTCCTGGAACTTATCCAAAAAGTTCTCCTCCAGGGGGTGGGTGACGGTTCACAAGAGTGACGCTCCTGGAAGATCTGCATTACATGTCACCGAACTGAACTAATTCACTTATGAGCGTGGCCCCTGACCAGCATCTCAGTCCTTCCTGTCTATGATTTTGCCTATTCATTTAACTTTTTCTAAATAACTCTTTTTGTCCACCCTTTTAAATACTATCTTACAAACTTGTGCATGTACAATCTTACAAGATGTACTGTATACCAAGACATACTTAGCTATGGAAACTGCTCAGTTAAAATTCTTCATCGCTCTTGCATGCCTAATACGAAACCTTGCTATTCGGAAGTATTTGATGCAAGGCTTGTAAACATATTGATTGTTGCTAAAAACAACAGGATAAATAATATTGTTACTTTTGGTAAAACTACCTTTCTGCCCTTAGATCCTACCACTTCACTCCTAACCTGTGGAACTACACGGCTTTCCCAGAACATTCTGTGCCTCTGTACAAACAATTAATTCTCTTTAGCTGGAATCTCGTTATATCTCTACCTTCAAGACTGAGCTCAAAGGTTGGGTTCTTTTGAGAATTAAATAATGTGTTATGTGTATTGCACTTAGTCCAGTACCTTACACATACTAAGTGCTCAGTGGTGAGCTATCATCCTTATTTACAATTCCATTCTCCACTTCAGGTTCTGATTTCCTACAGACAGGGGGCTGTGACTGTTTATTCATACCCCTTTAACACAGTACAGAAACTGGCTTAATGAGTGAATAAATCATAAAACAATATTTTCAATTAATAACATGGCTATATTCCTCAAGAATTGCTTTCAAATAGCATTAAGCATTTGCACAAAATCAATTAATTCACTCAATTCTTTAATACAGTTGGTAAATTATTCAGTTCACAAATGTCCTCTCAAAGCATCTTTTGTTTTTTTTGCGGTACGCGGGCCTCTCACCGTTGTGGCCTCTCCCGTTGCGGAGCACAGGCTCCGGACGCGCAGGCTCAGCGGCCATGGCTCACGGGCCCAGCCGCTCCGCGGCATGTGGGATCTTCCCAGACCGGGGCACGAACCCGTGTCCCCTGCATCGGCAGGCGGACTCTCAACCACTGCGCCACCAGGGAAGCTCCTCAAAGCATCTTTTTACTATCTGCTTAGTATATATTTAAACACTCATTGCAATGTTAACTTAGCTAAGGTCAAATTAACAAACATTTGAATTAGTGACTAAGTGTTTTTAAAAATGAGATTCTACTATACGTGTAAACTTAGAAAAATAACAACTGTATTAAATTAGATTAAATTAGATTTTGAAAAAGGTTTAAAGAAAAGTAGCCCAAAGTGAAAGAGCAAGAGTAAATGAAATTAATAAAAGTTGCTTTTCAGTAGGGAAACTGCATATGAGTCTATATTTTTGCTTTATATTATCTTTAGTCACTTTATCAAGTGAAAAAGATAATTGCTTATTCTATAATAAAAATATTTTCCCTTATTTTTGTCCCCAAAGAATGCACAATTTCTTCTGACTTGAGTGAAGATCCTTATTCTTTAAAATACTTTCTGTACCTCAAGGTCTCCTGTTCAAAGAATCCCAGGATTTACCTTCTCTAACAAGTAGCAATGACCCCACTGAATTGTCGATATTAGAGTCTGGAGGTCTTTAAGTACCTTTCATTTGTGTTGAATTAAATCACACATTTCATTAATTATACAGGTCATGCATTTGCCTAGGAGTTAAAATATTCACTTTCAAAATGAAATAAATGAAGACCAGCTGGTCGGGAGGACACAGGGCAAATGCAGGATGTATTTTAGAATTTATTTATTTATTTTCCTTTTAAGTCTTTGAATTCCTCACGTGTGGGGTGGCTAGCCATTTCCACATTTTACGTTTATCTAAACTGGTTTCATGTCTTGCAGCAAAAGTTTCAGGAGGGGGAAGAGTTGATTGAAAGCCAGAGGAAAAATAAAACCCCAGCAGCCTGCTCAGCCCAGTCTCTACACAATAATTAATGGGAGTTATTTTTCAGTAAAATGTGGATGTTTCAAAACTTATATTATGAACAAAATAGGACTATGATGATTAGGAGGTTGGGATTAATGTATAAACATTACTATATATAAAAGGGATAATCAACAAGGACCTACTGCATAGCACAGGGAGCTCTACTCAATACTCTGTAATAACCTATATGGGAAAAGAATCTGAAAAAGAATAGATATACCTAAAGTCTATGTACCCCTGAATCAAGTTGCTGTACACCTGAAATAAACACAACATTGTAAATCAACTATATTCCAATATAAAAACAAAAAAATCAAAGTTACTTTGGGATAAATGGAAAATCACTAAAAAGAAACAAACAAGCAAAAAAAAAAAAAACACGGTTATTTTCATGGAATGAGTACAAAAAGAGAAGAAAATCGTGTTAGGTTTGTTTCTCTAAATAAGGGAAAGATTCCATGGAAGACTCTGTCTCACCGTTTTGCATGTGTGCCTGTTGGGTAATACCGGGAGCAGGATATGCCATCCCAGGCGCAGTAAGGGTCTCGAGCCAGGCAGCAGTCTGCACAAGCAGTTCCATACATGTCACACTGATGGAATCTGACTTGGGCCACGGCAAAAGCAGATCCAATATAGAGCTGTTGCTAGAGACATCAAGGAAGAGAGAGGCCACTAGTAGAAATGGGCAGAATTCTCACTGAGCTCTTACACCTGGAGTTTCACATTCCTACACAATCGCCTCTGTGGACACTCACTTAAATGACTGCAGTTACTCAAGACAGATAATGGAACACTGATACTTTCATTTTCTCCAAGATCTGAAATACTTTTACAGGCTTGGATGCATGAGTAATAAAATTGCTAGAGCAAGGCTGACAAAAATCTCAAGAAGTTGACTATTTTATTCATTATCTAAGTAGAGTCTTTCGTCATCTAACATTGTAGGTCTTTTTAAAAGATCTATAGGAATGTCCAGTAGGAGACTGGAAAAGTAAATGGTCTTTTTTTGCATTTTTAATTGAGATACAACTGACATATAACATTATATTAGTTTCAGCTGTACAACATAATGATTCGATATTTGTATACACTGTGAAATGATCACAATCAGTCTAGTTCACCGCCCTCATCACACACTACAAATCTACAAATTTTTTTTTGTGATGAAAACTTTTAAGATCTACTCTCTTAGCAGCTTTCAAATACACAATACAGTATTGTTAACTATAATCACCATGCTGTACATTATATCACCGGGACTTACCTATTTTATAACTAAAAGTTTGTACCTTTTGATAACCTTCACCCATTTCACCCAGCCCCTGCCTCTGGTGACTACCAATCTGCTCTCTGTATCTATGAGCTTGTTTTTGTTGCTGCTGTTGTTGTTTGCCAATAGTTCACATATAAGTGAGATTATATGGTATTTGTCTTTCTCTGACTTATTTCACTTAGCATAGTGCCCTCAAGGTTTATTCATGTTGTCACAAATGGGAGGATTTCTTCCTTTTTTATGGCTGAATAATACTCCACTGTGTGTGCATATATGTATGTATGTGTGTGTGTGTGTGTGTGTGTGTGTGTGTGTGTGTATAAAATTTGTTTATCCAGTCATTCATAGATGGACACTTAGTTCATTTCCATGTCTTGGCTATTGTAAACAATCCTTCAATGAACATGGGGGTGCATATACCTTCTTGAGTTAGTGTTTTTGTTTCCTTTGGATAAATACCCAGAGGCAGAATTGCTAGATCATATGGCAGTTCTATTTTTAATTTTTTGAGGAACCTCCATACTGCTTTCCATAGTGGCTGCACCAATTTACATTCCCACTAACAGCGCACATAGACGTATAACGTAGAAAAGTGATGTAGATATATAGAGAGTGATGTGGAATAAACTGTAAGAGATGTTATTAAGTAAAAAGTAGAAGTAGCAGAACAATCAACATCCCATGTTCCCATGTGCCTAAACATAAAAGGTTATTTATAAATAAATGAGGTAATATATGCAACAAGTACTTCTGAAGAAATTTACACCTGAAGCTGGTTCCAGTAAAGTAGAAAAGAGGTTCATGTTTCATTGTACACTCTTTTGTATTACCATCATTACCACTGTTTTTTGCAAAAACATTACCAAAAAAAAAATCATGGAATAAGGTCCTATCATGGTTGTAGAGGTAAACCTACTCTTGTCAACCTTTCTAAAACCAGAAAGTGAAGAAATCTGTTACCTGTAAACCACTATGTATTTTTGTCAGACTAAAACTGTAACTTGTTAATATGTAAGCACACATACTTAAGCTTTCTATCCTTTGACCTTATCTGATAATACAGAACACACACACACACACACACACACACACACCCCACCCCCCCACCCCACAACTTACTCTCTTTGATGAAATCTCCATAGAAATAATCGGAACTGGATCCTGAAAAATTAAAAAGATACGTTTCCTTCTTAGGAATAAAAATATAGAAACATACCTTAGTGTGGTTATAAATTACCTGAAATCATACTAGGTATGTGAGTTGTTTGCTGCCAAGCAGTCTCTAGCTTTCATTTTAGTAAATCAAAAGGAAAATACACTTAAATAAAATACAGCTTTCTTTTAAAATATATTTTCTAGTAGAGTAGGACAAAATGTGGATGAGAAAAGTAGTGAATAATCTAAGCATCTTATAGTTTGTCTCTGGATTATAATTTTTGTGTTTGCATTTGAATATTACTCATGCTCTGGAAACTCAAATATCTTGAAATAAAATAATAAAGTCAGAGTGTTCTTTCTTATAAAGAAAGTTGAACCATTAGAAGTAAAACAGTTACGTCTTTGAATAGGTCTTACTGCCAATAAACCATGTGATCTTTCATTGTTTTAACCCAGGCCTACACAAAATACTTTTCTGTTAGAGTTCAATTTCCATGAACCCAGAATGCTTTGAAAAAGATGCATTGCCATCATCACTGTCTTAGAATTGCACCAGAGGAAGGATGAATCTACAGGATAGTTTGAGAGCCTATGTGCAATTCTAGGGATGGTGACTGAGACGACAGTGTCTCTAAGGACACCACAAAGTCAGTCAATCCTGAAAGTGGAGACGCCATAGGCACGTGGGATCCGCTCTGTGGATAATTACCCTTCAAACAATTATTTTCTGAAAGAGAAAAACTGATCCTCTCTATTAAATTTTTAAAACTATTTTAAACTACAGAACCATATATGCAGGCATACATGTATTCATTCAAAACACAATGTTTCTTAAGGGTTTATATGAACAAGACATTGTGATGAATGTGGTTAATATGAGAGCTATGATTCCTAATATGAAATGAAATCTTACAGAGGTCCAATACGCAAAATAAACAAAAGCATAGCCGCTCTGGTTGAGATAAGAATGTGGTTAACTTTGTGCATAGCTATGGGGAATCTAATCTCCAGAAGAGCCAACGCGAAATAAACTGTTTCTCATCAAAAATGTTTTCATATACATTCATCACCTACATACACAATCTTCATTACTTGCAGACTGTGTTCTTGCACATTTGCTTACTTGCCAAAATTTAGTTGTAACTCCAATATCAATACTTGTGTTTCGCAGTCATTCACAGACATGTGTGTGCTCAGAATGGCAAAAACTCTGAGTTGCCCAACGTGTACATTCCCAGATAACGTCGGTCAAGGTGATACCCTGCCTTCTTGTTTCAGCTCTCATATTGTAAACAGGTATCCTTTTCATGGGCTATTTAGTGCCCCATTTTCATACTGTTGTGCTTTTTGTTAGTGATTGTGCTGATTAAAAGGCCCCTAAGCATAGCGCTGAAGTGCTGTCTCGTGTTCCTAAGCTCCAAAAGACTGTGATGTGCCTTATGAAGAAAACATGTTTTAAATAAGCCTTGTTCAGGCATTAGTTATAGTGCTGTTAGCCATAAGTTCAACGTTAAGTAATCAACTATGTATACTAACTAAGGTGTCTTTAAACAGAAACACACATAAAACAAGGTTATGGATTGATAAGTTGACAAAAATGTCGTGACTAGAGACTCTCAGGAACTTAACCCTGTATCTCCCCTAGGAGCAATGATTACTAATTAATTCAGCGTTCAGGGTGACTTCAAAGACGGTAAGTGCCACAAATGTTGAGACTTACTGTGTGTGTGTGTGTGTGTGTGTGTGTGTGTGTGTGTGTGTGTGTGTGTGTGTGTGTGTGTGTGTGTGTGTGTCAATATGTACAATTGTTTGCGTCATGTCTAATCTTTCCATTATCGTTTTGTACTTTTCTCTCTTTTAGTAAATTCTCTGTGTAAACTGCATGCCATAAAAAAGCAGTCTACTCACCATACCACAAAGTCCACAACATGAAATCTACTGCTAATTTTTAACTGTCTATATCGATAGTAAATTTGTTCAAGATGATACATTGCAATAATGATTCTAGAATTCACTTGTGGGATAAGTGTCATTTCTTTATGTCACAGTTCATATAATGAAATTCTTTTCATGCTCGGTAAATACTGGCTTCTTCATCTGAACAGTCTATGAAAATCAAATAGATGTATCAGAATTTTAAATTATTCTTCAATTCACTCTGAATTCACAATATACCTGTTAGAAAAAAACTGACGTAATGTTTTTCCTATTTATAACTCACTTGCAACTGTCTGTAATACAAAAATGTTGGCTATATTTTTCACTAAAAATACCTTGAATATCTGAAGTTCTTCTAGAATTACTTCTTCCATTGATTCTGTTTCTTGGTTGTAAATCGTGATTACTTTCAGCACAATTCCATTATCTGTGAGAAAACAAAAGAGATAAACTAGAAGCTTTGTCACAATCTGGTTTTCAAACAATTAAAAACAATGGAGAGACCATAAATTCAAATAAGATTTGAAATCTAGATGTACAAAACATTTAATCATTGCTAGTGAAAACAATATGACTACTTACATATTCATATTCATTATTTCAAACATTTGATTCAAAAATCCAGTTAAAGGTTCAGAAATCAAAATGTCTTTTGGAATTAATGAAATATAAGACAGATGGCAAATTATTCTAGCTTCTTCTGTGATGTATGATGAAAGAAAACTTTTTACCTAAAGCTACCTTCCCTGTAAGAAACTATACCTTTAATCTTATGGAACCTTCCAAGCAACACACTATGGAAATTTATATAGATAGATAGATAGATAGATAGATAGATAGATAGGCATATAGAGAGAACATGTTTATATCTATATATACTTTATTTTTTCCTTCCAGTTTTAATGAGATATAATTTACATACAGCACTGTATAAGTTTAAGGTATACAGCATAATTATTTGACTTACATACATCATGAAATGATTATCACAATAAGTGAACATCCATAATCTCATATAGACACAAAATAGAAAGAATTATTTTCCTTGTGATGAGAACTCTTAGAATTTACTCTCTTAAAAAGTTTCATGTATAACATACAGCACTGTTAAATTATATTAATCATGGTGTACATTATATCCTTAGTACTTATTTATCTCATAACTGGAAGTATGTATCTTTGACAACCTTCATCCAATTCTCCCACCCTTCACCTCCAGTAACCACAAATTTGGTTATGTACACTTTTAATAAAAATTTCAAGCATACACTATTGAGAGAATAGTATAATGAGTCCTCCTGTACAAACCATTTAGCTTCCATAATTATCAATAATTTTATAGATTTATATTCACCTTTTACAACTCCACGTTATTTTTATTATTCCTGATATTCTGAGCTTGTTATTTCCAATGAAAAATTTAATGAGACGCTAATTTGCTTGTAAGAAAGATTTGGTGTAGTGGCTAGAAATAACTTAGAGAAAAAAAGCACGTTGGAGGTTCTGATTCAAGAGTTTCTATGGTATTTAAGCGATTTGTTTAAAAATTATGAAATATTGCGGTTGGGTTAATAAAATTTGATTAAAATAAACTAATAACAATTACCTGTATCATACATTAAAAGGAACAAAAATTATCGTATCAAGCACACATTATAAATATCCCACAATTATTATATCAAGTAAAAAGCAAAGATGAAACTCAAATTATCAATTTGCAACCAGTGATTTTGCAATAAGGACTATATAGCATTAAAGCAAGTGTCTGGTAAATTTGGGGAAAAATAACTATTTTGTGGGATTTTCCAGTGCTGTACTCATCACACATTTATCAAATATGTTCTTTGTGCTGAAAAGCTGTGGTTCAATATAACAATATCTTTACATTAAACATAGGTTACAAGAGAGTGTAAGTATATACCTGATATTTCTGGAATTCTCTCAAATACCTTTGGTCAATCTAATAAACAAGTATTTCTGAAAACATTCTTCGACTTTTATATGACTTCTCATTTAAAAATAACATACTTTTTTCTATGATTAATTTTATCAAATATTACTCTTGCTTATGGAATTTTTTTTTTTTTAAACTCTGTTGGACATCACTATAAGTGAATTCATGGCCAGGTAACTTTAACTTTGTTAAAGAAATCTGATGCTTTGTTGATCTTGAACCCACAGTGTAGAGCACATTACTAACCTCCTAAAATAAATGAATAAAATACAGCCTGCACCGGAGATCAATTTCTGGAAATCCGACGAATATCTCCTTACTTAAATCTTTGCTTTTTCAGAAAGCATGACTGGAAAAACTCAAGCACCAATATTAATACTATATCCTAATTCCTGATTTGGGCACATGCAATGTCTCTTTAGAAAATGTCAATGATTAAAGTTAAGTATGGTAGAATGTTTCCTCTTCTAAATAGGATCTGCTGTAGCAATTACTATGATGCATATGAAAAAAAAGAAATGATCATTTTAAAGACTCTTTAAATGACTATATAATTTTAAAGTACTTGACAGAATTTGATACATATTACCCTGGATGCTAAAAGATTGCAAGTTCTCTTCCACAAGCTAGATCTAATGCACAGCATTAACTGAAATTACAAATTTATTTGAAATATTCACTTTTAGCATATTTATTACACTTTGTTTTATTAATGCAGGATATTATAGCTTTGGTCTAAAATTTTATCTCCATTATGTGTAACGCTTGGCTTGTTTGGGACACATGGTTGACTTCTGATGGGGCCTGATAAGCATAGCTGAGACTACAGATTTAGGTGAAATTACCTAAACCTCACCTAAAGATTGAAAAATCTTGAGACCTTGCTGAGCAGCCAAAGGTAGCAGTGGACCTGGGGGAGTAACAGGATATCCTTGTACGGCACCCTACTTCCTCTGTGAGCTCTTTTTGGAACCAACATTGTTAATTGTTTGTTAACATCAATTACTCGTTACTTTATGTATTCATTTGTTCAAATGTATTAAGTATCGACCATGTATCAGGAATTATGTGCAGTAACTACCCCAAATCTTCTCTTCCATTGCAGTAGACAGGTAGTATGTAAATGAGCCAATGGGTCAACCAGGGTTTTGTTGATAGGTGGGGTTTTTTTTAATGTAATAATGTTATTGATTTTAAGGTTCAATTTAAATGTCTCTCTGAGTACTCTCTAATCTCTTTACCTGTCCCAATGAACAAGACATCATATTGGCCATCCTCGGCTTCCACTCGATCCACTGCTATTTGTTTCAGGTTATACTTTCCATCTGTTTTCACCAGTATTGGTTTTTTATGGGCAGGTTTTATGGGCTGGTGCATAAGTGGATGGCTTCTGGCAAATCTGATGGCATCATCGGGGTAGTCTTTGGTGGTTCCGTACCTCCCTCCATTCACCTTGCTGGCACACTGAAATACAAACGGATGAGAGACTTTTTTCCCCCTGAAACCTAAGGAGCAAATTTATACTCAATTACGAAAAAAATTGCAAAAACTGCGTATGTTCACTTAATCAACTGTGCATTTAGCAATATTTAGTAACCATATATTCTTCCTTATAGAAATAAAATCTGCATTAAAAATTGCATAGAGAGACTGAATTATTTCAAACATGCAGCAGTAGAAATAGACAGATAGTATGAAATACTGAAAAAGTAAAGTATATGTAATACCGGTATAGTTTGGAGGTAATACAAACGTATAACATTATAAATATTCTCATTACTTTTCCTGCTTCTAAAATTTATTTTTCATATTTGTAAATTAAACTTTAATTTGCTATGAACAGTATATTGTTTATAGCAAAACAAAGAGACTCTTTATTGTGCTAAATCTTCCCCCCAAATTCAGAATCACAACCGCACAGCAGCTTTCCCATTATTGACACTACGATTGGTGATGGTTCCAATTGGCTCACTGACTACAGAATTTTAGTGCTGTAACATTGAAACCTATTCAAATTCCATCGCTGCTAAATAAGGAAAAAACCCTCTCTGTTCTACTGTAATCTGTATGAATTTATATTATTTTTGTATGAATTAGACACAATAAATTGAGAAGACAAGAAATATTTGCCATAACATGTCTCAATTCTTAAATCACTGACTCTAAGAATAAATGTTCAACGGTACCTAAGTTACTTCTTGATATACCTTTAACTGCGTTGATTCATGCTTGTTATTAAGCGCTCCCTCATTTCACATATTTTCCTCCAGAACCAGCAGCAATTGCAATGATGACCTTGATAAAAATTTTCCACTTCAGAGTATAAATACAGTAGTTTAGTAATCAGATTCTGCAAAGAGGGCATTTTTAATGGTTTGTTTTAAAAATTTGGGCCATATTTCTTAATTTGGCATGAATTTTTCACTTGAGTGTACTTTCATGATATATAATTGGAAACATTTTGGACCAGCCTGGAAGCAGTTCAGTAACCAGTCACTTCCTCCAAATCTCCTTTAATAACCATGTGGTTTCAAGAAGCATTTCCAGCAAAGCCACAGGAGTGGGTTTTCTCCATTTAAATTGTAATTTCAATCAATAGAGTGAAATAAAATATACTTTATGTCTTACTGGAAGTAATAATTTTAAGCTAGTGAGAGAGAGTGATTGAAATGGTAAAGCCTTACACTTGTTAACGTAGGTAAGCTATGTTTCCACTTTGAATTTTGCCTCTGCAAAAATGGTTTCTACTCGACTTGCAAGCACTTGTGGAATCAGCCTAGTGTTGGGTTTTCACCAGCTGCTCATAATAGTGTAGACCGTGACTTGCATGACAAGTTCAGTATTTGTTCTCCATGGACAGCAGACACAATGATGCTACACCTTCCCAGCCTCGTTGTGTACGGGACATATGATACAAAATCATCCTCATCATAATCATCATCGTGTGTGCAATTAAAAGCACAAGGTTTGAACGGCTAGTTAGGGAGAATCTTAGTAGTATCGGTTAAGAGGCAAATGGTGGAACTCCTTATTCTCTAGCAACACAGCTGTATTGTCACTTTTCTTCCACAAGGCCAGCAAGGATGGCAAATGGGGTGCTCAGAATTCTGAAGAGCCAGAGAAAAAGCTTCCTCTTGACACGTTACAGTGAGAAGTAGGGAGAAAATGTGGCCTAGGGAACTGAGAGCCTGACTCAAATATTATAATAAAAATTTGGTAACATTCTCTTGCATGGAAATCACATGGGGCACTAATTCTTCTGAAGAGGCTGAGAGGAATATAATGCTCACTGGATATTTCTGTATTCACCAGTATCCTTAAAAATAAAATTTTAGTGAGAGCTACATAGATAGCTAAAATATCAACAATAATATAAAGTCTATAATGCTCGATTATATTCTTTTCATTAAATAACAAGCATACATCTTGATGTAAGAAGTAATATTTCTTTACCTTGCAAGTAATCAAGCATATTTTTAGGTATTGAATTTAACTATTTCATGCTAATTTAGTAAAGCATCTGAAACAATGAACAGAATATTACTAAAAGAATCTTTAAAAAATAAGAATACTTTGCTAAATGCCTAAACTTACAGAACCAGGTCTTGGATAAGGGACTTTTCCTTCATAGAGTGACCAGTGGTATTCAGGTCCTTCCTTATGTGCATATGGTCCATTAAAGGCTGCCCGGATACTGGACATGTGATAGACACATATAGCATGCCCTCTAAATATATTACTAAAAAAAAAAAAAAGATAAGTTACTATTCTGGAACAGACTAGGAGATCACCTAGTCAAGCCCCGCAGACAACATAGATAAGGATGAAGTCTTTTGGATAAAAGACTTGCAATCTCTTAAGCATAGGATATTCTAGAGATATTAACTATTGCAATATTTCAAGTATGGAAACTCCAAAATTTACCATTTTTTGCCTATTTATTTTAATAAATTGAAAATGACATTGTTAGAATCACAAAAGCAGTTGTGTCACTTCATTTTTTCCAGTTAAATCTTATTTTTTTTATTGAAATATAGTTGATTTACAATGCTGTGTTAGTTTCAGGTGTACAGCACAGTGATTCAGTTTTTCATACACACACACACACACACACACACATATATATATATATATATATATATATACACACATATTCTTTTTCAGATTCTTTTGTGTTTTTATATTTTTTAAGATTTGGCCTTAATATTTTAAAGATTCATTCCCAAGTTGAGGAAGGCTTTATCTCCTTGTACGTTGTCCTCTCTTCCAAGTAGACAGTGTTTTCCTATTCACCATGCTGTTAATATTGCTATAAATTTTATTCAAATTTTATTACTTCTCTTAGTGTATATGATTTGAAGAACAATTTAAAGTCTAAAGAAAATCTGGGGCTTTGTTTCATTCTTTAGCTTGGGGTCACAGAAACATTTATAAGCCTGCTGTATATTCCTTCCTTCAGGTCACTGAAAACAGTGCTACAGTGGAAAGGTTTACTGGGCTGCACCAGATTAATTTTGAGAAAAAGACTTACATTCTAAAAAACTCAGATTCTTTACCTGCAGAACTACTAGCAACTGAAATTATTTTTTTGATAAAAATTTCTACTTGTCGCACATAAAGACAGTAGTTGACTAACTACAGCAAGCTTTATTGGGGGCATAAGATTCTGCAAAAGGACATTTTAGAATGATTTGTTTTAAAGATCTGGCTGCATTTCTTAATTTGGCATAATCTGAATGAATTCTAACACTTCCCTAGCCTCCTTATTGTGAGAATTAAAATAATTAGTTTGGGAAAGTGCTTTGCAAAATTTTTTGTAAGTGTAACATTTCCTACATTCTGAGACACCTGTAGAACAGCAGTTATGTTACTGTCTGAGGACATCAATTCACACATCTTATAACACACCTTGAAGCAATTGGAAATGCCTGCAACAGTGAGAAAACCAGAGATAGTCTTCCAACTAACATGGCAATAAACCTTTGATCATCATGCTACGATATCAACCTTTACGTCAGGTAACAGCTGGCAAGGCTTTTTCTCACAATTATGTATAAATTGAACAGTCAAGGTTGAAATTACGGAAGAAAATAATGTCTTGCCTTTGAAATCTCAGACAGATCCATTATGCTATCATTTATGAAAGCAGCTTATAAACTGATCATTATAACCCATAAAAAAATCTATACTGATTATCCTATAGCTTATATTTATCATATAAAGCCGTGGATTTATCATGCAGTGCATAAATTCTTCACTGGCATAAGGCAGAAGATGAAGTGTAAAAAGAAGTTAGGGATTTTCCATGGACTGTAATAGCTACCAATCTACATTAACATCTCCTTGCATCAAGGAATAACTGATAGCAAAACTGTTTCCATGTTTCTGTGGTGAAGAAAAGATCTCCTTACAATAGCAAGATACTTACCGAAAGAGCTTTATTTTTTTTTTTTTTCAAAGTGACCGTAATAAACTACCTGCTGAAAAAGTAAACAAAAACTATGTGGAGAGATCCTAAGCAAACAAGGTATACATGACTATAGAACAGCTTAAGGCCAATGCAATGCAAATGAGGAATTGAGTAATACCATTCTTTTCCTGTCAAGAGAACTGAAGTATATTCTTTATTTCTCATTCCAGTCATATCATCTCCACTCTGCCTTATTTGGAAAGACACTCAGGAAATTATATATATAAACTTTCAACCAAAACTGATTCTAATAACATTTTTTCATCCATGTATCAACACACGAAATATTTGATTCATTTTTCCAGCAGTCTTCAATGGATACAAAATACAAAAGCATAAAAGAGAAAAATACTAGATCATAAGCCCTAAACTTGAGCACCTTTTTAAAATTTAAAACTCAGAGGGTAAATCATAAATGTGTGTTCTCTAAGAATCTACATAGGACCAAGACAACCAGAGTAAAGGAGTGAGCAAGTGCTCTGTGATTAAGGAATCAAGGAGTGTTTCATGAAGACGGCAATTGACAAGTATTGGAAAAACTGATATAAATCAGCGTTAGAAGGGAAAGTAGATAAATAAAATCACAGTCACGGGGAAAGCAGAGACCGGGATTCTGACAAGGTATTATCTTGTCAAAAGCAGAGTTTGTGGGAATTTAGAGGAAAAACTTTCAATCCTGAATGGGGAATATTTGATAGAGAGCCTTGAAAGCCTGACTTGGACAACAGTGTATGATGATTGAAAGAATTATCCTAGACTCTATAGCATGGAACTAGTACCTTAAAAACTGTATGAGAAAAAAAAAAATCATTCTGTTGTAGATCAGAGAGGGAAGAACTTAGGACACTGAGCACAGGAGGATGCTGGTACTTCAAACAAAAACAAATAAGGATCTGGATTGAGATTGTGGCTTTAAACATCAAAGTACAACTGCAAACACAGGAGAATGAAGAGAAATTGGTGACTTATAAAGTACAGAAAGTGAGAATAACTCATTGGTCAGTAGTATTTTCAATTGCATATACAGTGAAGGGGTTTGGCATCCTCTGTTTCATGATGTTTTGACTGGCCATATAAATTTCTCACCTGGTAGTGTTGAAGAGTCCAAATATCACTGGGTTCTTATGATCTCTGGTATGCAGCAAAAAAACATCCTCTGAAACATTAAAGACCATTATGTTACTTAATATGTTTAGCCCTCGTTGCATGTGAAGAAAATATATTGTCATAAAATAGTTTAGAACCCATGACAGATTTTAAGATATAAATTTCCATATACAGTCATATAACAATGACCAAATCACAACACAGTGAGATTGATGACTGTTCACGATGACCGTGAGCTGGGCCTCAAGGAGGAAACTAGAGGCGCCGACTCTAAACTAACAAGAGGGGTCTTTCTGTTCCCACAACTCCCTTGTCCCCATACATGGACCTGGCCAAGATGAAAAGAATAGAAACTTGCTCCAAGTTAGATAGAAGTCAATTACTGCAGAAAGCAAATTTTCCATATGTGCTAGAAACACTGAGGGTTATACAAAGAAGCATATATATTGAAGAGGAAAATTTAGCTCTCCCAATAATATTTACCTAATTCATCAAAATACGTATCAATTCCATTCATTCCTGGTACTGAGCAAACCAGTCTAGCTTTCAGGAAAGTACTCCACTTGTTCACTAGGATTCTCTGTCCTCCTACATCGTTCTGTAAAAAACAGAAAGCAGGTAAATGGGTACCCAGAGAACTTTTATCAACAACAGATTTTGTACCATTAAACCTGCAGATGGCAAGAGTTACAGTTCTTTTATTTAATGTGAAAATTTGAGCATAATCTTCAAATAATATTAAAGGTGCAATGCCCCATAAACTTCTTCTTTAGGTTTGCACATTCTGCCTTGTCAGTGTACTTTCACCCTGGCCCATTAAATACAGTTTCCAGGTATTAAACAACGTTAGTAGAGAGTAGAGTACACTTTCCTAAATAAAGTAGTAAGCTTTATGATACAGTAACGTTTATTATTATTTTATTGATAAATAATCAGCTTATCTCAGAAGTACAGAAGCATCCACTTCTTTTTCTTATTTTAGGGAAAAAGGCTTGAAATACTAACACACAAGCACACATACACATAACAGGCATACATATTTGCACACATACATAAAATACGTATGTGTGTATATGTGAATATATATACACATACATATACACTGAACATACGTATACACATCTTCTTAAATTTATCCAAGTATCTTCTTAAATATCAAAATAACTTCACATTTATAACACTATTAGCATTCTCTCAATAAACATGGCTACCGCAGTTGGTTCTGAATGTTCACAAAACAACCTATCTGATTATGGCCAACAAAACTATATATGTTTTCCCTACAGAATCAACCATCTGAATTGTTGAAACATGCTTATGTAAATTATTTAGAATGTGGATTAAAGAACTTGCAAGATTTTGGTGAAATTAACTTTTTAAAATGGAGCTCAAACTTCTGTGTAGGAAGAAGTCTAGCCTAATTATAGGCCATTTCATAGTAGGGCTTTGAAAATGGAGAAAATCACACAAAATGCAAAGCTCGTTTCAGATTAAACTTTCAGTAGATATGAAGTCTGAAGACTAGATAGTAAATACCAATTTTAGGGAGCCTAAGAGAATAGAAGAAAATATTTTACAGTAGAAACCTACTATAAAATGAACAAAGGCCTGACCATAAATTGAGAGTTAGGCAAGCTTAGTGAGAGAAGAAGGCGGTCCTCACCACGCAGAGTCGCCCCACTCTGGTGTAAATTGCCTGGGCATTGTTTTCTGCCTCCAGGGCCTTCTCCGTAAAAAAGAAATACACTTTGTTGTCATCTCGGTCTTCATTGTCAGGGATCATGTACGAACCTACAAATTTTGGTTCTAGAGAAGTAAAAAACAATGAAAATGTAGTAACTATTACAACAAAGTAAGTTAATATATTTCCCTTGAAATTCTGTACTAAACATTAAAATCATGTAGCTATCTCCATATTCTGTGCAAATCAACAATTTATTTATTTATTTTTTTTTTGCGGTACGCAGGCCTCTCACTGTTGTGGCCTCTCCCTTTGCGGAGCACAGGCTCCGGATGCGCAGGCTCAGTGGCCATGGCTCACGGGCCCAGCCGCTCCGCGGCATGCGGGATCTTCCCGGACCGGGGCACGAATCCGTGTCCCCTGCATCGGCAGGCGGACTCTCAACCATTGCGCCACCAGGGAAGCCCCAAATCAACAAGTTTTAAGAAATGTTAGGGTATTTAAAATTTAACTGAGTTGGAGGGAAATAAATCAATTTCAAATAGCATACATTATAGACCTGAAATGAATTCAAAGAAGAACAGATTAAGAGCAGCATGATTATAATCTCCATGAATTTCCTCCCATGTATATATGGGAGGCACATATTAAAGTCAATATATGTAAAATATTTTAGTAAAGAAGTCTATCATTATTTTTTTAATTCATAAATTATCTATCAGTCCAGCTCATGGAAGACCAGTTTAAGTTTTTGTATTTGTAGTCAAAGGGATCTGAGGGAATGACCTTTGACTGATATGGAATGTCAAATATTTTAATGATAAAATGCTGCCAATAATGATTATGCACTCTAAAGCTTAATAAAAAGGCTGAAAATGATGAAACCACTCACTATAAAATGATTTTAGCCCCTAGATATACCAATGTGCCAAAATATAAACATGAATCCTTACAAAGGATTCTACGTAAATGAATGCCTAGTGACTCTCTTAGAATTTCATTTGTCTCTCAAGTACAATGTGATCCTATTAAAACAAGCAAAGCAAAGCAATCAATTCATGCAAAATTATACCAACTGACAAGAGAAAACAAGGCAACTTATTGGATGAAAGGGGTTTTCACTTTTCATATATTGGTCTTGTTCATTTAAGTCCTGATTTCTAACTATTGCTATGAGGGTTATCTGGTTGTATACTAAAGCGGATCCCCTCTGCTATAAAATGATATACATATATCATATATAATATTTTAATTCGGGAATACTACTAAGGAAAAACCCCCTGAAATTTGTGGAAACTATAAATTACATTTGTATTGTTATCATTATCAAAATGGCAAGTTTCCCATGAGCTCTAGACTTGCTTTCGGTTCTGATTTACATACGCTTTTCTCCTCAATCCTACCTTTCAACAGGCGCTCGTCATCGTGTTCAGTGCGGATATGGGCCAGTCGCCCCAGGCTCCTGAAAATGGCAGCGTCTCTGCCCCAGTAGTCACTGTAGAGTCCAGCAAACAATTCACTACCTGCATGAAAACATCAGATAAGTCAGTATTCGTTTCTGGGTCTGATGACAATGTATAAAACCACAATTACGATAAACATATCCAGGTTTCCCATGTATATGGCCTAACGAAACAGATACTACTGCTAAGAGCATATATGGTACAGTCAGACGGCCAGGGTTTGAATTGCGACTCTGCCACTTACTAGATGTGTGAACTTGGGCAAATTGCTTAATTTCTCTGCGCCTCAGTTTCCACATTTACAAACAGGGGAATAGCACTCAGAAGTGTTGTTAAGAGTAAAGCATTTAGAAGAGTAGCTGGTATATACTAAGGCCTACATGAGTATTTGATAAATAACCTGGCTTCATGGTATTTTAATAAACTTATTTTAACCTTCATATCATCAGGGTATTAGTATTGGTATTGGTATTAGTATTAGGACTGGTATTATATGTGAGTCAGCTAACTCAAATTCTTCTTGTAGTAAGAAATTGCTTCCATCAACATGATTTTAAGGCAGGAACCACAAAGTCTGACAAAGCTGTATATAATCCAATTAGTTGTCATCTAATTTGTAAGTGTGTGGCTTATTTAGACAGAAATGACAGAAAGAGCTCATAATTTAATCAGGCAGTCAACAGAACGAATGAAGTTAGCTGCAACATGTGGCGAAGGCCACAGACTTAAATCAGACCAAGGAATACACAAACGTACGCAGGATCTCAAGCCATGGCAACATATCTTTGGGGCCAGCCAGAAAGACAGACATTAAAATTGCTCACGAGAAGAGAAAAAACAATTAACAAAAAGAAAAATAACATAATGATATAACTAGACCTCCAGAAAGACCAAAACCTCTCAAGCACAGGAACTTGGGGTTCTCTTTTGTCGAACTGACAACAAAAGGTAACTGGTGTGCTCCTCAGTGAGTCCAGAAGGATTGTCCTGGGCATATGAGGCTCTAATCCTGTCCTGGGCTAAAATCTCTGGCCAAGAAGCAGATGATAGCAACAGATCGCTGGATATAGCAACCTCAATTTAGGGTGACAAAATTATTTTCTTAATGAGTGTCATGTAACTGTGGTCAGCTTTTAAAATATAGACATGATGAGTATACTAAAAGTATACTCAAAGTATTAATGCCTTTCTGTTAAATCTGGAATGTGTACATATGTGTCCAAGTGGTATTTAAAGTCCTTTTTTAAAGAGAATTCAAATTAATTGGATTTCCAATTTAATAAATTTAACTGTATACTCAATTTTAGAATTAGAATTATTAAAGTTACAGGTATAAAAATTTGACCAAGTATCTAAACAGAATTAACCAAACCTTGAGTGTCATATTTATAAATTTTATTGATTAGATTTAAAAATTGTTTCAATATTTAGGAAGGGTTTTCTCTAAGGTAAGGTCTTTAAAACTTTCAAAAACTTGAACAGATTAAATATATTTGTAAAGTTTAAAATTTGAGAAAGTAATCAACTGAGTTGTAAATAGGATCACTGTAAGAAGTTTATTTCCACCTTGAGATAACTAACAATTTTTCAAAAGTAAAGATGATTGCTTTTGTTAGATTTAGATTTAGAAAAAGAAAAGTGAGCTATAAATTGAATTTAAAAACAAGAAAATTAAGTTTTGATAAATGTTACTATAATAAACTATTCTTCATTTACAAAAAGACAAGTAACCATAAATGGCTTTTTGGTTCACAAAACCCACTATGGATACTTAAAAACTATACAAGATACAAATAAATAAAATTCAGGTCCTTCGCAAAGGAATTCACTTTAAAACTATATATATTATAATAAGTGAGAAAGAGAGAGAGAGACAGGAGAGACAGAGGCAAATGTGGTAGAATATTAACAGTTGGTGGGCCAAGGTAAATGCTATAAATTTTTTATTCCTCTTTCAATTTTTCTTTGTATTTGAAAATTTTCAAGACAACAAATTAAAAAAGCTGTATTTGTTTAGTTCATCCTGTATATTCAATACATGCTGAATGAGAAATATGATAAGGAAAATAACAAAAACTAAAAAATAAAGATGCTTTATATCCAGACTTAAGAAAAATAAAATTTGGTAGAGAAGAGTTATATCAGAACTCTTATTTAAGCATATTCTTTGAAACTAGAAGGGGGGAAGAACGACATAATTTGTATCACATTCAATCAGCGCTGTCTTCACCAGAAGTTTTATATCCATGTGGAAAAAGAGTATTTTGGGATAAAATGTATTCAGTGGTTAGGGATATGAACCATATGTGGGGTTCAATCTGTACTACTTGAACATAGATAAAAGAGAGTCATGCTGAATTCATTAAAAGGCCTTGGAGATCATCAACTCTATGGCAGAAATGAACGAGTTCACGCACAAAGGAGTTACTTGACTATTGAACCACCAGAGCAAGGGTTGTTCTGAAATTTTAAAAAATTATTGTACTTGGTTACAGTTTCCATAAAAATATAAAGGCCATCTTATATGGATGGACCTGGAGATTTTCATGCTAAGTGAAGTAAGTCAGGCACAGAAAGAAATATCATGTGTTATCACTTACATGTGGAATCTAAAAAAAAAATGATACAAATGAACTTATTTACAAAACAGAAATAGACCCACAGACATAGGAAACAAACTTATGGTTACCAAAAGAGAAAGGGAGGGGTGGAACAAATTGGGAATCTGGGATTAATAGATACATACTTCTATACATAAAATGGATAAACAACAAGGATCTACTGTACAGCACAGGGAACTATTATCAATATCTTGTAATAACCTATAATGGAAAAGAATCTGAAAAAGAATATATTGATGTAAATCAACTATACTTCAATAAAATACAGTAATAAAATAAAAAGGCCATTTTGTAAAACTGTCCTAAACAGAACTTATTTTTCTAATATGCACTGGACTGAATGTTTAATTCATAATGGGTACCAAAAAAAAGATTTCTTTAAAATTTCCTAAAATATTCACAGAACTTTTATATCTGAAAATATTACTTTGGAAAAATAATCTTTATTTTAGTTCACATCCATTTTCTTGCACTTATCCCAATCTGAACACTTTCCAAGTTCCACTTGTAATCAATTCTACAAATTTAACAAAAAAGTTCCCCTTGCAGCCACTAGATGGAGCCATATGATACCAAATAATATACATCCAGGGCAGGTTATCTGCAAAAAGGAAAAGATGATATAGTACCAATTTTACCCAATTTCCCTTTTTGTATCCAGATAAAAGAAAACGGTTTGTGAACAATTCAAATAATACAATATGAACTGTATGACTTAAACTTCAAAGAAGCTACTAGACAGGTGCTAAAAACTATATGCTATGTAAACTGAACCAAACGTGTTCCTGTTGGAAACATTAGCTTTTCCTCAGAAGGGAAAGATTGTCCTTTCATATTTTATTATCAGTGTGAAGAACAAAATAAATTTATAGTAATAGATAATAATGATGTTTGGTAAAATACTTTCCTAAGAAAAAACAAACACTTTAATGAAAAATAATGAGAATAAAGCTTTAGGCACAAAGTTAACTAATACTAATTAAATGAACAAAAATAATGAACATTATTATAATTGATATTATTTATGGCAAATACATAGTTTCTAGTTGAAAACTTTAAAATTATAACTGGTATAGAGACAACTTGTGAATCAATATTTTGGTATTGTATAGAGCAAAAAATAATATCTGGATAATTCATATTTTCACGGATTAAAAAATATTTCATACAAATAGTACAATATGTTTTAGGTTTTCAATAATAAGAACAGAATTACTCAAATTTTTAGTTTTCTATGTCTATACAGACATGATATTTAATAAATGTATTAGCTTGGTCACAGAGTTTACTGGTATCTATTTTGATATTCTGAATATAAATAACCCATTTGACTTGCAGCCATATGTTTCATTGTTATAGGCTTCTGATGGTAACTGATGTTATGTTAATGTTAGTTGGTTATCATTAAAAAATAAAACACATCTGCAGGGTATTTTGACAGGTGAATGTAACTTATCATTGTCATGTTCAACAATAGTCTCTGTGTACAGATACCAGAAGAGTGGAAACAATTCTGCACTGGAAATCTGGCAAACTAAGCCCCCAGCCCCAAACCTACTGCTTGTGGCAAAACTGTTCGGAATCTCACTGCCTCGGTTATTTGGACAATCAGGGAGGTGTACAAGTGATTTCCTGAGGTTGCCAAGCTTTTCTGTTCTCTCTGCTGCCCTTTTTATGGTTTGTATGTTCTTTGCCTGGAATTCTGCACCTCCCCGCCTTCCCACTTCACCTCCCATTTACCTGGCCACGGCCCACTTTCTCCATGAAGCTTTCCCTGACCGAACTTGTGTTAGTTTAGTAGCTCCTAGTACCACCATAGCCCCCATGCCTATCATATTTCTCATCCTACTATAGTTTGTCTCCTGTGTTTGACATTATTCCTCACTAGAATGCAGACTTCTTGATGTGTCTTACTATATTCTTTTGTCACCAATATCCTGTAGAGCATCTGGAATACAGAAAATGCTCAATAAGCATTTGTTGAATCAAAGAATGGCATAATGAGTTAATTAACAAGTGAATAAATCAGAAACTTTTAGTGTTCAAATTTAAAAAAAAACTATGAAATGCAATAAAAACAAAAACCTCAGGATAAGATTCTGATTTTTCAAAAATGCTTCAGGGAGAAAATATCAAAAGAAAGAAAAAACTGTTGGCATTTATATGAATAGCAGAGTTCTTTGAGTTTTTGTTCCTCAAAAAGACTATATTTCATTATTTAAATCCAGGAACACAGGGACTCTATCTTCTTCTAGTGTTTGTCCCCAATAGTTTCAGCCGCAAAAGACTGTGTCTACTCTCAACTAGTTTGTAGGAAAGAAAATAAAACAATCATTTGACCTTGGCGATACAAAAACAAACCCATTGTGAATAATTCTAAGTTAAAATGCATAAGTAAAATACTTTTCTACACGACTCCTTTTTTTACAATACAAACTCCAGTTGAAGTTTTAGTGAAACATACTTCATTGCCTTAATATTTTATCAACATTATCAAGAGCTTAGTTCACAGATGGTATTATTAATCGATTATAGAGTTTTTACTCACCATGTTGTAAATACAGATTTTAAGTGTTTAGTGAGAAAAATTCACAGGTTTTCATGCCCTTCTTATTTTCTTAAGTCTTGCTCAAGCATTTCTCCTATTTATGTTGTAAATGTCTACAAATCTGAATGTGAAACATGTTCGTTTCATGGAAAAGACATGGCTAAAGATGGATTTAACTACCTCATTTTATAACTGAACTGTATCATTTTGTTAGAAAATCATTCTACTTTTGCACTATTTCACAGAGTGATTATTACATGCATAATTGCAAAGAGAAACAAAATGCACTTGGGAGGATGAGGATGGATAAGAATGGTCCACAGGTTCCAACCTCCCAGTTTACACTCATGGTCTGTGTAGGATGCTGAAAGAAATCAGGAAAAGCAGGTCCTTTTATTAGTTATGTAGTTGTTTGGACTTTCTGTTTGTTTTTGCTTTGGCAAATAGCTAGCATTAGCTATCAATGTCAAGAAGGTGGTTTCTGACGTATGAAGGAAAAAAGGAAACTGCGTTCTGAATCTGTCCATTTGCATTTGCTAGCATCCATGACAGTACTGAGTTTCCCTGGTAGCAAAACTGTGACATTGCTACCAGCATGGTCAAATCAGATTTCTAAGGGGGAGAATGTCCATGGGGAATTGAAGACGACATTTTTTTTCCTTCTTTTTTTGAGAAAACCATAAGCAAGTATTCGAATAGCTCATTAGCAACTAGCAGTTAATGGCCAGAAGCAACAGTGAGCACGTGGATGCCTGGCATTCTGCCAGATGACAAAGCACAGCAGTCTTAACCTGGGTAAGAAATTACAGATATCCTTTAGGCACAGGAACATGCTGAAGGCATAAGTTTCTACACAGTTGGGACGAATTCAAGAAACGAGCCAGCACATTCACTTCTGTTTATAGAGGTTGTCATTGTAAAGACATCCACTTTACCTTCATTTCGATGATTTCATTTATTTTTCTAACATTTATGAAGTCCTATTTTGTGCCAAAACTATTCATTTGTAATTCTGCCTTGAATACACAGTTAATAAAATAGAAACATTTATTTGTAAAAAAAAGTTTTAATGGTATTAAGAGCTTGAGATAATCACTTAAGTTTTCCCTGCATGAATTCCGACTCCCTTTCATTCAACTGACATTGACCTTTAATTCACAGAATTTGTAATGAGGGGATATATTCACAAAGGTCTCATTATGATGAATAAAAGTGCAGGAAGAAAATTTCAGCAGCTGTAAACTTTTGTAGTTTTATTTGCTATAAAATGTAACATAAGACATGAAAAGGGCAGAAAGAAAATTTTGGTGACCATGAAATACCTCATTCATGGTTATTTGTTGATATAAAATTCAGTAAGTCTTTAACTTGAAAGTATCCTAAAAATTCTAACAACAAAGCTAGCACTTTCAAAAGCAAAGTGTGAAAAGGTACCTGACAAATCAGAGTGGTTCTCCCCCAAACACTAGTAACATGTACATTAGCACACCTTAGGTACCTTAGGTATGGTATGTATTAAATTACACCTAGAACTGGTAATAAAAATCTGGGTCAGAATGAAACGTTTTAAAACAGTAGCAATAGAATTGAGCTGACAAACTATTAAAGAAATCCCAAAGTTACTGAAGGTGCTATCAACTTAATAAAAAGAATACTGCGATATTATATCAAATGTAAACTGATGCAAAAAAGTCAGTTAATACTTTTCCTTCCTGACCAAAATGACATATGACATAAAGAAAATATTTCCTGAATTTTTTTTTTTTTTGCAGTACACGGGCCTCTCAGTGTTGTGGCCTCTCCCATTGCGGAGCGCAGGCTCCGGACGCGCAGGCTCAGCGGCCATGGCTCACGGGCCCAGCCGCTCCGCAGCATGTGGGATCTACCCGGACTGGGGCACGAACCCGTGTCCCCTGCATCGGCAGGCGGACTCTCAACCACTGCGCCACCAGGGAAGCCCCTTCCTGAATTTTTATTTGGCCGGCCACCAAACCTAATAATTTTTAGTGGCAAGATAAGTCCTAAGCATCTTTCGCTGACTTGAAAGGTACAGACAAGTAATGCAGCAATTCATTTTACTAAGTAATTCATTGTTTCAAAAAACTGTTTTCAAAACCCGATTATAATGTCTTGCCTTCTTCAACCAGTTATTTAAGACCACTTTCAATGTAATATTAGTAATCACTGTAGAGGGAAAGTGTGGTTAAACATATAGAAATATTGTACCTGTGATATGAATTTATATACCACCAAGGTAAATTCTGTTAATACAAAGTGACATTTAAAGAGCAAACCTAATTAATGTATGATTTCATTTTGATTGGCTTCTAAACATATAGAACATAGCTCAATAAAGAGCTATTACTCCTTAAATCTTGTTTCACTCCTTAAATCTTGTTTCACACAGAATCACTGCCAGTTACTAACATTTCCATTCTCAATTAGACTATAAATTTTATAAAAGTGTTCATTAACCTTTCACCTAACAAATAATATTTATTCCTTACTTAGTTTTTCCGTAAGCTTTTACTCCATGTGATCTTAAGTCAACAGAATTTAGGTTAACTAAAATGAAACTTGTATCTAAAGTTAAGATATTATAAGAAATTCTCAGATTCGTGAGCATGTTTTTTTTTCTTTGGGGGCCTTGTTAGTTTTATGACTATTGTTACAAATTTGAGGGTTTATTTTTTTAATGATGAAAGTGAATCTTAATGTGAACAGCTATTAAAAGTTAAGTGTGACCTATAATTAACAAAGAAACGAAGAAGCAGAAATGGTCTAAAGATGGTCGCCTTTTTGCTGGAGTCCTGCCCTAACCCATCGGCAGAGAACATGTGCGGTCATGAAATTCCACATTAATGCGTTCTTTTCCTGTCAGAGTAAGCTGCACCAGGCCGACCAAATTCCAACTCAGGTAGCTCCATTTTTTTCCAGTCCCAATTCCTGCTGCGTTTTCAATTGGGTGAATTATTTCTACTTCCTGTCTTTTACAGAGTTGCTGGCTCACAGAGGTTACCAGATTTCCATCCCAGTGGCTGCTGCGTAGCCACAGTAAGTGAATGATCTCTCAAAGGTACTTTGGGGTGAAAGCTGGCGGATAAATGAGAAGAATTATATTTTTATTTCTTCTCTTTGCAGGGATTATTCTATAACTTTTGTGTTTAGCTTGGAGGGCTCTTATGATTTGATTTCTTTTCTGAATAAGGGAAACAGTCACCCAGATGGCAAGCACTTCACATTTTAGCATCGTGTAATTCGATTTGGAAGTTCAATGAAATTCTCTTGGAAATGTCCCTCCAGTAATATTTCCCCTCTTAAAAAAAATTCAGTTTCAAATTCCTGGTTTCATGCAAAAACAAGCTCCAAGGAGGCTGAGTGGTGAGTGGCTAAAAAAAAATTACTTTTAACCATTAAAAGAAATGTTCAAAATAAATGGTGTTCTCTTCCAATCTTCTTAGGATTTTACTAGAGAAGTAGCGTTTACTGTGTAATTTTTGACTTTCAATACCTTTTATAATATTCTTGTGAACACTATCCCCAAATTTATTTTTGGTTTGTTTGTTTAGGAAGCTCAGGGAGTATTTCATTCAGTCGATATTTATAGGAGGCCTTTTCTGTGCAATATATTGTATGGTAAAAGAAAGATGATAAGACCGTCTCTTTCTTCCAGACGTATTCAAATCTTAAACCTATGAAGTTACAAAAATCACTAAAAACATTAGAAAAAAATTGTACGAGTCTATCAAATGCATGTATTTTAACTCATATGCTGCCAATCTACCACGAATTTTTAACATTTATGAATCTGGCATTCTCCAAAAGTGGCATTCTTAAGGTTCTGATTCCTACTAAGTCCAAACTGACTTAAGCAACTCAATTCCCATATTTAAAATCTCCCCTCCGCATATTGTGTTTACACACACACATACATGAGTGAGTAGCAGAACTCAGGATATCATAGTATTTTCTTAAAAATCTTATATTCTTTAAAAATATCTCTTTATTCAAGCTCCTAAAGAACTAATCACTACGTGAAATTCTCATCTTAAAGCACTTTCAAATTATGAAGCTGTAGTAAATCAAACCTTCCCTACTGTTTAGAGCTAACGTAAGATTTTTGTTCTACAAATAAATATCCGTATATATAAAAGCTCTACTTATTTGGACCTGAGTACCATTACTGCGACAGGGGACTGTGGGAACTCGGATGCAAGGCCCATCAGACTCAACTGTCTGGAATAAGTTCACGGAACATGTTGTCTCTAGAATATACAGGAACATCTGCATCAACTCTCCGTCCAGCATAAGGTATGTTGATTACTCATCAGTGGGGAGTTTTAAGTTTTACCCACTTATTTAGGATAGGAAATCTCTACTTGTTATTTTACATGTTTTCATTTTCTGTAAACAGGATGACCTAATAGTAGCAGATAACTCTAACTGCTGCAAATGTAATAACAGAAGCTTGTACATCTGTACCATATATCTATCAGAACCTCTCAACACTGAGGAAACAGAATGATTCCTAAGAGCACCTATGTGAGGTGTCAGGGATTGCTCCCTTCAACTTTATACTTGGCAACTCAATCAGCTGTCTGTACCATAGCAGTGCCGGAGTATTTGATAAGGGTGTTCCATTTTCAGTCCCAAACTGTATTAAAGAAAAGGGATTTTTCTGAGATTTAAGTGAGATTTTCATGTATCTTGACTAATTTAATTGAAATCCAATTGAAATCCAGATCAGACATGGCCAGCTTATTCTATTATGCCAACGTGGACATAGTTTGAGCCACTCAACCTCTACAGCTTACATTTTAAATTAACAGGAATGACTTTGAAATTCCAAATTGAGATGACTCTCTGCTGAATTCTACTGACACAGAGAAAGGTACCAAGAAGAGAATATTGGAAGTTCCCTTAAAGTCACAGAGTAATTAATACATAAAGAATTAACATATGTTAAAATAGTTTGGTTTCTCTAGCTACATTTTTATAAAAAGTATTTACATAATTGCATTTTGTGAACAATAAATGACATAATACAAAATACCTTCTATCAGGTATTAAGGGACAGTTTGTGTTTTCTGGATGAGACGTCCATACTTCATAGCAGCTGCACTTATTTTAGAGTAAAATTGGCTCAGGTGAGTACGGCTTGAAATTTAATATCCATGCTCCCAGCACCAATAAATAGATATGACACAGCAATGTACATGAAGAAACACCGAAGAATCTGCCTGAAGTTTTGAAATCAATATGACTACCACCTGATGTCTGCAGCCATGATAATTACCAATTAAAGTGGAGATGAATGAGGAGCTGGCATCAAAAGGACATCTGCCCCTTCCTCTCTCAGATCTGTGTGATTCCAGGTGAAAAAGGGGATCCTTTAAAGAAAACCAGAAAAGCCATTATGTATTTGCCAACTTTAATAAGAATTTAATTTCTCAGAAAAAATACATTTAACCTTGATTATTTACAAAACAGGTATTGTAAATAGGGCACCAGTGGGAAACATCAAGTTATTTAGGAACAAACTGGATTTTATAAATAAACACGTGGGTTTTCAGGCCCATGTGGCTTTTCTCACTTCTCTCAAAAAGGATGCAGGTGCTGAAATGAAAGAAATTTGCAGTTTTTAATCACTTGATCAGCCAGTATTAGTTATTCTGAGATGTGTCAGTTAAATATTCCAAATGAATGGAGACTTGCTGGAAAAAGAAAAAAAAAGGTTAGTAAAAAGGAGACTCTGATAAACATGGAAATGGGCATTTATTCCACAAAGGCCATTACTGATTTTTTGAATAATCTCTAAAAGAAAATGATAAAATTTTCTATCAATAATTTGGAATATTTATTTCCAATCATTTTTATTCTTCATTGCATATTCTTTGTATAGACATCTAATATTTAATAATTTAGAGAATGATTACTGCATAAATAATTACTGGGATATACATGTAGAAGTTGATGCCATATTATGAACAATATTTCAGTATGGTTTTGCACAAATGAGATTTTGAAAATAAACATTTCCATGAAAAACTACTACTTTATTGGTTCCTATTGCAATCACATAACCACAGAACTTTTTCTGAATGTTCTCAGATTGCAAAATTCTCATTAATGGATATTTTTACAAGTAACCTCCATTAAGTGTGTTATAAGTGGTTTCAGTTAAAAACAAAAAAAGTAGTCTGGAAAAGTGACAATAAAAATCAATATAGAGGGGCTTCCCTGGTGGCACAGTGGTTGAGAGTCCGCCTGCCGTTGCAGGGGACACAGGTTCGTGCCCCGATCCGGGAGGATCCCACATACCGCGAAGCGGCTGGGCCCCTGAGCCATGGCCGCTGAGCCTGTGCGTCCGGAGCCTGTGCTCCGCAGCGGGAGAGGCCACAGCAGTGAGAAGTCCGTGTACCGCAAAAAAAAAATTAAAAATCAATATAGAATATTTTGTCGGAAAAAAAACCCACTTTGCAATAGAATATTGTCAAAACTGCCCACTGTGGCATCTATAAGTAGTCCCGCCCACCTGTGAATAATGAACCTGCAAACAATCCAAAGCCCTGAGGAACCTTTAAGGGTTGCATACACTTTTCTAGAACTTGATCTGGACTTTCCTAGACAGCCTATTTACTCCACATTATCTATGCCATCCTTTTCTTGCCATTCTTATCCAACACACATTCCTCTTTCTCTCTGTGATACTCTAAAATCACCATTTTGATCCTGCCATTTCAAGACCTTTCTGGTAAGTGCAGAGCTCACCTGACTCTTATAAAACTCCAGTCTTGTTCTTGGAACTGAACCATAGCCTAGAGAACAAATGTGGCCTCTGAATCCAGAGGTGTGGCTAAACTGATATTTTAAGCCAGAAAAAAAAAAGTTTATCTATTTATACACTTCACACGAATCAGTAGAGAGAAAGAATGCCAGTAAATAATTTGAAACATTTTTGTGTTCGCTTCCCACAGACAACGGATTTGCAATGACATGAAAAGAAAATGTTTGTTGAAATGAGCTAGAATGACTGGTCTACCCAGCTAATACTTAAAAGGAAAGGGTTTCATCTAAATTTGCCAAACATATCCAGTGTTTGTTATATGGAGGAGGAAATGTTCAAGTCTATGAATGAAATACTTGTTTACCCTTTTAGTCACTGCCACTTTATAGAATATTTGGTAAAAATAGGTAGGGTATACATACTATATTTGCTCTAATACAGTCAAATGTCCAAATGTTTGCTCACAGAAAGCAGTTGAAGAAATATACTGAACTATTTTCTTAAATCAAGACTTTTGGGGGCTTCCCTGGTGGCGCAGTGGTTGAGAGTTCACCTGCCGATGCAGGGGACATGGGTTCGTGCCCCGGTCCGGGAGGATCCCACATGCCGCGGAGCAGCTGGGCCCGTGAGCCATGGCCGCTGAGCCTGTGCGTCCGGAGCCTGTGCTCCGCAACGGGAGAGGCCCAAAAGACTTTTGATAGCTTCAACATTCTGTGATACTCAACTTTTTGTCTCTAATGATGGATGAAGTTGATTTATCTAACAGATATAATTAGAAACTGTAAACACTAAAATTGAAACTTCAAGAGAAAAACAAGTATATTGCTTATTGATTCAAGGAATATAATACATTCATTTAAATTTAAACTGTCAAGTGGGTGAAACAGAAAATGCAAACTGTAAGAATGCTAAGATCAAGAGAATCTCAGATTTTGAAGAAACACAAAGTTAGATGAAGGAAATGAAGTTACAATTTGTTAGAAAAGTCACAGGTTTTTGTAAATATAAATCATGATCTAGGTTCCTAAGGCTACTACTGTTGATTTGTGAATTTCAGCGTGTTCCTGAGATATCAAGTATCGGACAGAGCAGTGTCTTCAACTTTCGAGAGAAGTAAATTGAATCAACTGGAAACTATATCCACAAAAGCCTATAACCCTAACATTTTGAGAACAAATAAGTGGAACCCAGGATGTATGAAGCACAACTCTGTGCAATATGTAAAATCTGTGTGAGTCTGTAAAAGGATGAACTCTTTCATGAAACTTCAAATTTGACAACTGAATACTGAATACTAAGTACTTATATATTCTCAGAGATCTATGCCTCAAGTCCAGACTCAGATGTACCTTGACTGAACCCTTCCCACCTTTCTCCAGAAGACTTCAAATATCTCTCTCTCATTAATTTGATTAATGGCTAAAACTGCCTCAACAAATAGTCTTTTGAAATAATGAACAAATTAAGTTAAGCCTTTTTGCCTGCTTTTCACATCAGTATTAAAAATCCACATTTTTGAAGAGCTTAAAGGATAGACATACCTATCATTTTAATTTTTTAAATTCATGTGTTCTCAACGTACACTTACATCAAATTATCACGATGTACACTTTAAATGTCTTACAATTTTATTTTTCAATTAGAACTCAGTAAAGCTGGAAAAAATACATGTATTCTGCAATATGTAGGTTTTTAGCCCACTAATGATTAAAAAAAAGATAAACTATTAGAACATCCCTGCTTTAGACAAGCACCATTATCTTTATAAAAAGAAGAAAGGTCCAAATCTGTAGAGGATACAATCATTTCATGCATACATAACCCTTGGTTAATAATACTGCAGAAGTCAGATAATACCAAAATGGATGACAGTGTTAAGCTGGATTGTAAATTGTGCTATGTACTTCTTAAATTTGAAGACTACACTATTTCTAACAAAACAGTGAAGAGGTGCTTTGAACGCTTGAAAGTTCTATAACTTGTATCTCATCACTTCGCATAGTCTTCTTTGACCCTGTCCCCAAACCTGACTAGTTCTTTTTTTATTTTTTTTCTCAGTACGCGGGCCTCTCACTGTTGTGGCCTCTCCCGTTGCGGAGCACAGGCTCCGAACGCGCAGGCTCAGCGGCCATGGCTCACGGGCCCAGCCGCTCCGCGGCATGTGGGATCTTCCCAGACCGGGGCACGAACCCGTGTCCCCTGCATTGGCAGGCGGACTCTCAACCACTGCGCCACCAGGGAAGCCCCTGACTAGTTCTTAAATGAACATTTCCATTATTAAATTAAAATGTCACTACATAGAACAGGAAGCTCTATTTTTATTTTTATTAATCAGAACATACCTTTCTGCAGAAGTATAATATAGGTGCTATCAATATTCCTTATTTAAATCACTGGATGCCTTAAAAACAGTAATACTGTCTCCCTGCTTTTTACTTTATTTCTGAATTACTAAGTTAAATGAAACTGTTAACAAAAATATGTTGCCTGGTTTTTAATAAAGGCTATTATGATGTTATGACTAAAATAACATTTGATAATAAAAGCCAGTAAATGGTTGACATTTTTTACGTGAGTGACTTGAGAGTCTAAGTATGGCTATGATTACACACAGCTTTACATGCCTATTATTTTGAACTCAGCCTCGTTTGTCAGTTGAACTCAACTGTTCATTTGTCTGTGATAAATCAGTGACTGGCCTCAATAAATTTTATCTGAGCACATTACGTGCAGTCAAACCTTAACACATAATTACATGACACTTACAGAAGTTAAACAAAAGAAGCAAGGCCAGAAAAAGTAAGAAGATAAAGTTATCTTACACCCAATCAATGTTTTATGACATGGTAAAAACAAAAGATCTGCCTGTGGTGAAAGCTAATCAAACCTAAAAATGGTTTGCCCCTTTTTTTAAAAAAATGTATTTACTTGGGCTTCCCTGGTGGCGCAGTGGTTGAGAGTCTGCCTGCCGATGCAGGGGACATGGGTTCGTGCCCCGGTCTGGGAAGATCCCACATGCCACGGAGCGGCTGGGCCCGTGAGCCATGGCCGCTGAGCCTGCGCATCTGGAGGCTGTGCTCCGCAACGGGAGAGGCCACAACAGTGAGAGGCCCGTGTACCGCAAAAAAAATTATTTATTTTTGTCTGCATTGGGTCTTCGTTGCTGTCTGTGGGCTTCTCACTGAGGTAGCTTCTCTTCGTTGCAGAGCACTGGCTCTAGGTGCACGGGCTTCAGTAGTTGTGGCTCGCGGACTCAGTTGCTCCACGGCATGTGGGATCTTCCCGGACCAGGGCTTGAACCCATGTCCCCTGTAGTGGCAGATGGATTCTCAACCACTGTGCCACCAGGGAAGCCCGAGTTTGCCTCTTTCACGAATGTACTCAAAACTCCTCTTTTTAACCCATCAATCTTTGTTGATAACAAGTATGAGATTTCCACTGAACAAATCATGAAAGACGAACAAGGTCAGAGAGGCAACTTCTATTGGAGATAAGATGACTACTAAAACCATATTTCTGATCTAATTTTATTGCTTCTCTAAAACCTTTCTACCATGCCTTTTGAAATCCTTATTTCATGGTAAGTGAATCCCTAAAACCACACTCAATTTACAACATGCTTCAATACCTCCTTGCCTTAATTGAGTCATAGCTCCCATACTAGGCATAATTATGGAGCCTCAAAATGTTCATGTCCTAACGCCCGGAACCTATGAATATCTCACTTTGCATAGCAAAACGGACTTTTCGGACGTGATTAAGTTAAGGACATTCAGATGGGGATATTACCCTGAATTAGCCAGGTGAGCCCAATGTAATCACATGAGTCCTAAAAATGGTCAGAGAAGATGTGATGATGACAGCCAAGAACCAACCAAAGCAATGCAGTGTGGGGAAGACTAGACCCGCCATTCATTGCTGGCTCTGATGATGGAAGAATGGGGCCATGAGCTAAGGAATGTGGGTGGTTCTCTAGAAGCTGGAGAAAAGAATGTCATGGATTCTTCCCCGAGATCTTCTGGAAGGAATGCATCCCTACTGACATCTTGATTTTATTCCAGTGAGAATCATTTTAGACTTCTCATCTACAGAATTATTAGATAAAACATTTGTTTCATTCTAAGCCACTAAATTGACGGTAATTTGTTACAGCAGCCTTAAAAAATGAACGCAGCTCCTATGAGGATATTGCTCCACACAGCTTCTCACACTCCCAGCTCTTTTACATGATTAATCATAAAATTATAAATATTTTTGACCCAATACAAACCTCCAGAGTTGAGACCCTTTTATTTTTTTCAAAATACAAAGGTCCCTTCCCATCTTCTCCCCCTTAGTCAGCCCTCACTTTGCCCCTTGTTCTCTTATCCACATGTCTACCTTCGCCATTTCTAAACCTAGGATAGCGATGATGCTAAAGCAAACCATTCAAAAATATAAAGCAATCACTAACAACCAGTGGTTTTTAGCTCAGCCCTCAAAATTTCCAAGGAATGTATGTTTCCCTGGTTACATCCTTTTATAACTCTTTTGAGCAGCTATGTGCTCAGACACCCTAACTCATGATCTCCCTTGACATTCAGGAGACAGCCTCACACCTTACGATTGATGGAGAAAATCAGTTTCCATTATTTATGTAATTATTCAGAAAAAAAAAAAATCAGTTTCCACTTGTCAGGTCCTGGCCCTGGAACAGGAAACACAGTAGCAAACAAAACTCCAAGCCTTATCACTCTACTATTCTCATAAAATTACCCCCAATAGATTTTTTTTTTTTTACTGTATCTATCTACAATATTCAACGCTGTTGCCTGCACCATGGCACTTTTGATTCACTCCTCTACCATTTATCACCTTAATTTTAACCAGCCTCCTGAGCAGTCTCCCCAGCCACTAATTCTTTACTCTGCTACCAAAGACTTCTTTCTGAAATGTGAATTTCCTCTTATCACCTCCCTACTTAAAATCAGTCATTGACTTCCCATAGACTCCAGAAAACAAAGTCTAAAGGCCTTAGGGTATTTACATGAGGGACTTTATACATAAATACTTCATCTCTAAAATGCCGCTCTTACAGTTTGAGTACCAACCATTCTGACTGCTTGTAGATTTTTTAATCTTTCTTGGACTTATTGATGTGTTTAGGATAATAATGCCCACACAGTATTAAAAATTCAGCACAGACCTTATCACCTCCAGGAATCCTGATCTGACCCATCTGTCTGCCCTAATACGGATTCTGGGTCCTCCTGAAGCATCATATAAATCCCCCTTTTACATCATTTACTCCTCTGTATTACAACTGTCTGTTTGACTCTATTCCCTACTGGTTTGTGAGGCTTCCTTGAGGAAACTGCCTATGTGACATTTATCTTTGATCCTCTGTATCAAATAAAATACCTGATGTATAATAAATGCACAGCTGTTTTGTTTGAATAAATAGTTTTATCTCCTTTGTTGTGTGATCTTTGCCTACTTTCTCACAGATCTAAAACAACTCACAAAACAGAGCTGTGGATAGGTATGTTGATTTAAAACGAGACGACACGTACAAGTTATTATGCTATTCTTTGTTGTACATGCTTTCCTGGGGCTACCCATACAGCAGTATCACAGTTCTATTTTTTCTATATTTTGATTGCCATTGGCTTTAGTAACAACTAAAGGAAAAAATAAATGTGTTCTGAATTTCCCCCGCTATTTATTGAAGATAATGTATTTTCATAGACACTTTGACAATATATGATGAACTCTTGCGAGGTTTGATATATTAAAGGTTAGGATGAATAGAACATAATATCACGTGGCAGTCGTTAAAAATAAAATCAAGTACTGAAGAATTATAGAGGTGACTTATTTTATCCCCAAAGACCTTAGTAGTGACAGCATGTAATTTGAAGTAATATGGAGGTGTGACATGGACGTACACATATTTGTTAGTTAAGGCTTCCCTTTCCCGCATGACTTTTTTTTTTCTTTTTAATGAGGAAAAGGTATTCTCTCGATACTGTTGTGTATTGTCAGGAAATTTGAAAGCTGAATGGGCAATAAAGACCGAGTTCTTAATTGTTATCAAACAATCAACTTGACACTAGTTTTTAACACACTAATTGGTCTTTTGTGCCATGATTTTAAAGCAGAGGCTTCCTTTGTCTTGTTAAGCTGCATATGACAAAAAAATACACTGATGCAAGTCATCTTAATTCCTCAGGATTGAATATGTTATTCTTGCAACTTTATACAGCCGAGATGTAGAAATTTTAAAGGAAGAAAATTTACCATACACACAATAGTATTGATATTATGATAGAAAACAGGCAAATTCCAAACTTTTATTGCTTTGCTTTGCATAGGTCAAGCTAACTTCAAAATTAACTACAAATTTAAGAATGAAGTTTTTCACATTATTTGGAGAGTTCACTGTGGTCTTAAATGCAGTGTTTAATTTAGTGCACAATCCAATAAAATACTAAAAAGCAAGTAATATAATTTTCTTCCATGAAGTAGAATTCAACAACCAAACCAACCAGAAAACTTGAGTCATAATGACCTTGTCAATGACCCCAAAGCAATCGAGTTTATGGTTCAAGTAATGTGTAATGCTGGTGTTTAACCCTTTTGAGAATGTTGGTCACTACTTAGACTGGTTTTCCATTATCTATGTTTTAACAGCTGGAATTTCTGCCTGAGTAATGTGGCTTAAATTTACAAGACATCGCTAGTATTAACAATGTGGGCTGCACTTTTTGTTTCAGTGTGACACAGAGAAGTTTTTCAATAGATCCTCATGTGCTTGAGAAAAAGCAGGACATCTAGCTCACAAATGTCAGAGATGCATGTGCTCTTCAGAAAAACGTTTGTAAAGAATAAATGGTCCATCTTCCCAGAAGGATTTTCTCATTTAGGTCTTGAGGAGAGCCCTCAAAACCCAGGAAGCCTGCTGTAAGCTACTGTCAGTAGGCGTGAGTTGCTGCATATCAGGTGTTAAACGTGATGCCAATTAAATGAAATGAGCTTCCCATTAATAAATCAGCTTTGTGAACTAATACTATTCTTGCCCTCAGCACCACTGAGATATTCTGAAAGATGTCAAAAGTAAATTGGAACATTACAAATACAACAAGATAAAACAAGTAATCAATCACTTATTTTATTAGCTATTTCTAATAGGAAAAAAGTAAAATACACAGGCTCACAGCCCTGTATCTATCAATAAAGGTGGTTTGGGTACAAAAATGCCTAGAATAAATAACCATAATATGCACTTTAATTCTTCACACAAAAAAACAGCTATTCAATGGTCTGTATCACACATCAATTTTGAATGTGATTCACTGTATCATTTATTTTTTCCCTTTCTTCTGCCAAGCAATAAAATCATTTATTAAAGAATATGTGAAATATTTCCCAAAGGCTAAATAAACAAAGTGGAAAAAAATGCAAAAAGGGAGTGAAGTTGTAAGTAAATGTTTTGACTTTAAGGCTAATAGTTTTGCATTTTGATTGCTTTTTTCTTTTTTTACATTTTTTTTCCAAAAATGATACATTACATTTATATAATACTTTAAAATTTAGGAAGTATTCTTGAACATGTTATTTTGTTTCATCCTCAAAGTAAGTCTGTAAAGTAAGACAGGGTCAATAATATTGTTCACAATATTACTTTCTCTTTATAGGTGAGGAATCACGGGCAGAATGAGGGTTTGCTAGTCTCAAAGAGTGTCTTCTAGTTCCACATTATTTTACAGTATTACCCTACTTGCCATTATAAAGGAGAGGATGGATATGTTTGTGTTGCTAGGCATGGTTGAGTCCTTTATAAGGTACTTAATGTATAATCAAGGTTCAAAAATGTATATTAAGATTTTTTTGAAGAAGAAAAGTATTTTATTATTTTATGTACTTATTAAATTATATGTTCAAATGTTTTATTTCCTTAAATATTATCAGAATAGCTTGCAGAGGCTACTAAAATTTTTTAAAAGCTTATAATACAGCTAAGTAAAATTCTAACTCAAATGTCTTGTGCTGAATTTTTAAATAAATATTTGCTTTAACCTTTATTTGATGGCAAAATCATCTTTCCCTCTCTTTTGTTTTAATTATTACTTCAGGATTCCTCACCCTAAGTGCCCTCATCATATGCCAATATTCTCCTAAATTCCACACTGATAGCTCTGTCTGCTGGATATGTATGCCAGGGTATACTGAGAATACTGGAAGCAAATATTCTTCAAACTGTAATTATAATGTTGTCGTGAAGCCTGCTTTTACGAGAAAACAGCATCAACCTTGCTTCTCACCTCTTCCTCACCATCTTCTTAAAAGTAATCATGTCACTCTCCCTCTGAAAAATCTCTGGTGCTTCCTCATGATTACTGAATAAAGTCTAACTTCTAGAATGGCAGTTTAGGACCTTCATGGTATGACCTCATGCTTTATCCCTTATGATCTCCAGCATCCAATCAAAATTCCAGCAGCATAAGCTATCTGTAAACTTTTCTGCATCATAACATCCATAGCTCTGATTACACTTTCCCTTTGGGAAAAGAGAATGTGAGTCTTCCTTTTCTCTACAATACTAACTCCTACTAATGATGAAATGATATTGAAAAATGACTTCACTGATATTCTCCAAGACTTCACCAAGCAAAACTTCTCCCATGGCTATGAGTCTCTTGTAGCATTATTCTCACTGCATTGTGACGATGTACATCTGGGCAATTCAACAAACATTTAAGAAGCCTACTATACTCCAATCATTCAGACAATATTGAATTTAGGAAGCATGATGCATGCTATTCCTTTTATTAAACACCATAAAATTAAGCAAAGTAGCCGAACTGTCAGGGAAGATTAGAGGGAAGTTCACAGTGACAAATGCCTACCTCAAGAAATGAGAAAAGCCTCAAATAAATAACTTAATTTTACACCTCAAGGAACTAGAAAAAGAACAAACAAAAGCCAAAGTTAGTAAAAGGAAGGAAATAACAAAGATCAAAGCAGGAATAAATGAAATAGAGACCAAAAAGACAACAGAAAATATCAATGAAACTAAGAGCTGGTTCTGAGAAAAGATAAACCAAATTGATAAACCTTTAATTAGACTCACCAAAAAAAAAAAAAAAGAAGGACTCAAAGAAATAAAATCATAAATGAAAGAAATGATATTACAGCTGATACCATAGAAATACAAAGGATCATAAGAGACTACTTATGAACAATTATACACCAACAAATTGGACAACCTAGAAAAATATGGATAAATTCCTATAAACATATGACCTACCAAGACTGAATCATCATGAAATAAAAAATCTGAACAAATTATTAGTAAGGAGATTGAATACATAATCAAAAACCTCCCAACAAACAAAAGTCCAGGACCAGATGGTTTCACTGGTGAATTTTACCAAACATTCAAAGAATTAATACCAATCCTTCTCAAACTATTCCAAAAAATAGAAGAGATGGGAACTCTTCCAAATTCATCTTATGAGGCCATCGTTACCTTGATACCAAAATCAGACAAATATGCTAGAAGAAAAGTAAATTATAGACCAATATGCCTGATGAACTTAGATGCAAAAATCTTCAACAAAATATTAGCAAATTGAATTCAACAATACATTAAAAGGATCACACACCACGATCAAGTGGGATTTATTCCAGGGATACAAGAATGCTCCAGCATTCGCAAAGCAATGTGATGCACCACATTAACAAAACAAAATGGGGAATAAAAGTCATATGATCATCTAAATAGATTCAGAAGGAGCATCTGACAATGGATTTTATATATATATCCAGAATATAAAAGAACTCATACAACTCAATAGGAAAACAAGCAAACAAACAAACAATCTAATTTAAAAATGGGCAGATGTGAATACACATTCTTCCAAAGAAGACATATGATGGCTAATAGGTATGTGAAAAGATTCTCTACATCATTAATTACTAGGGAAATGGAAATCAAAAGCACAATAAGATATCACCTCATACCTGTCAGAATGGCTAATATCAAAAAGTCTAGAAAAAACAAGTTTTGGCAAGGATGTGGAGTCAAGGGAACCCTTAGGCATTGTTGGTGGGAATGTAAACTGGTGCATCTACTGTGAAAAACAGTACGGAGGTTCCTCAAAAAATTAAAAATATAACTACCATACATCCAGCTATTCTACTTCTGGGTATTTATCCAAAGAAAATGAAAACACTAAATCAAAAATATATATGTACTCCCACGTTCACTGCAGTATTATTAACAACAGCCAAGATATGGCAACAACCTAACTGTCCATTGATAGATGAATGGGTAACAAAATTGTAGTATATATATGTGGAATATAATATTATTCAGTCATAAAAAAGAATGAAATCTTGCCATTTGTGACAACATGAATGCACCTTGAGGGCACTATGCTAAGTGAAATAAAAGAAAGACAAGCATCATATGCTCTCCCTTATATGTGGAATCTAAAAAAACCAAAAAACAAGCTCAGAGCTACAGAGAACAAACTGGTGCGTCTCAGAAGTAGGGAGCGGCGGGTAGGAGACACGGGTGAACTTTTATTTTTTTAGTTGAAGCAAGTTAAATCTAAACATTTAAAATAATAATCGTTTTAACAAATGGCAAACCAAAATGAACAGGTGACTGCAAGTAATATATAACAGGATAAAATTTTTTCATGAATCAATGTATTAACTGAATTTCAATGAATCATATTGGACAAATAAATCATTTCAATGGCAGAAATAAAGTCTCTGATACTGTCTTCTCATAAATTAGAGAAAAGAAATAAAGGAAGAGGAAGAAGGAGAAGGAGAAGGAGAATAGGAACAGGAATAAGAACTAGAATGAGTCAGGATGCTTCGCAAAGAGAGTCAATTCAAAGTGGAGACAAGAAAGGTTCTGATTTGCTCTTGCTCGAGTCCCATAACCTCTTTCTACTGCAATTACTTGTAACTCATTCTTTGTAAAACAAGAAATGACAATTCTATGCTGCTATCTTCTATGACTGTTGTGACAATCAGAGGAAGTAATGGGTATAAAAGGCCATTAAGAAACCATAAGAACTAGAACATACAAATATGTGACATAACCATACATGAAAAGAAAATTGACCTCTTACAAAATCAAGGGTTTGCAACCAAATATTTTATATCAAACCCAATGGTGCATAATGCTGATTTCATTCAGCATTTTGTTTTTGTTGTTCTACAGTGAACTTTAAAACCTTGTTCTATATTATAAGAAGCCAATGTGGTGTAAGAATGCACATTAATATGGATAGTATTTCAAAGCACTGTGGATAAGTGATGGATTATTCAATAAATGGTGTTTGGACAACTGGACTGCCATCTGGAAAAAAATAAAGTTTGATTACTACCTCATGTCCTATAGCCCTGTAGTCAAATTCCAGACTGATCAACAATTTAAACGTAAGAAATAGGATTATACAGGGAATAGAAAAAGACAAAAATTTTGTATATAACCTTTGATTCAGGGAAAGGCCTTTTAAAATAAGACACAAAATTCAGAAGACTTAAAAGAAAGACTGATAAATAATATGACTAAAAATTTTTTAAAATCCTATATGGAAAAAAAATCATTTTTTTCACTCAAATAAAAAACAAGACCTTTATTTTTGCCTTAATATATAATAAACTTATACAAATCAATAAAAGATCACAAAATTAATTTTAAAAAATGGTCTGGGGTCATAGATGTATAAAGTAGGCATGGAATACCTTTTCATTCCAGAAAGCAAAGAAAGCTATCAAAACTATTAGGGTTGTAAAGACTTAGATGTCAACTTAAAGAGGTAACTACTGGACAAATATGGGATAATTCATTGATCAATAAGAATAATAAGTGCAACGGATTGAAATAAACCTGAACAGCCAAAGAATATTAAAAAGCTGAATACTGGCAATATTTGCTGGAAATAGCTTATAAGGCCACATTAGTAAGTGTCCTATTATAATCAACTGTGTAGTTCTAAGATTAGGAAAGTTAGCATTTTAATTATTTGAAAGATGAGCATAGCCAGTCTGCTTATAATGACATCATGGGTGCTGATTTGATTCATTTACCTTATGATCATCTGTGTTTGGTTTTGGAAAAAGTCAAATTTAATGTGATAGAAAATCCATCACATATGTCTAGTCAGTCCCTGCCTGAGCTACCCAGTTAATCTGGCTTTGAATTTACATATTGAATTCATATTGAATTTACATATTGAACTGACTTTGAACTCATACTGAGAATGAAACAGCATTCTATAACAAATTACTCAAGTAGCTTACTTGGAATCTCTTTACATCAACAAATTATGCAATATTAAAAGTAGGTATATCTATATGTAAAAAGGCTGAAGAAAATAAAATTTTGCAGTAACTGACATCATGGTCTGGATTATGAAAACTAGCTGCGGCTTAATAGAATGCCAAGAAATTCAGTGAATGCAATTATGGCTATCTTTTGAGCAGTTATGGACGTGCCGTCCTGCATGGACATTTTCGGGTGAATTTGGAGGAAAAAATAGTGGTAGTAAATATTTGTTCAATGTAAACAGGTGCTTACCTTCTGATATTCTCTATACATTGTATGATAAAATAATTGGCATAGCACATCTAATAAGCAATTGGATTAAACTGTGTCTGTTTCTTAGATAAAATATACGGTATCTGATAATTTATATATATGTATATAGAATAATCTACATATATGATAACATACGTAAGCATTATATATTTTAATATGTAAAGTATAAATAGGAGATATTAATATTAAATATTCCTTACTATTAATTATTAATATTAAACTATTAAGTAGAACAATGCTAGACATAATCAAGAATAAACAGTTATGTATACTTTCAAAAATTTAACTGAATGATGGAGATCATTATCTAGACTTTTACACATGTCAGGAGAAAACCCATCTTGACTCAAGTCAGTTTAATGATCTGGATTTCTCTTCTGCATTGCTTTTCCTGTCCACCTTCTCTGCGTTTGACTACTCTCACTGTTATTTTGACCACACACAATGAAGCAAGAATCAAAATTGTTTTTTGAGGACAAAGATGCTTTTGATCAAACTATGAATATCTACTTTTCACGGGAAGGAAGATATAGTCCCTTTTTAATATGCAGCTAGGCTTCGGAGCCATTGCTCATTTCTGAATCCCTGTTCCCTTTCACTTGGACACTTCTGAAAACCCCTCAGTCCTATGAGTGTTCCTACTGATGACTGACTCATACATGATGACAAAGGATCACAGTCCTGTGTAGAGACGAAAGAAAAGAACTGCTGGTAAAAGGAAAAAGAAATCCACCATCTGCACAGTAAGCACTGGACAGCTGAAGGGAAGGGACGCTTTCTATAACAGGTGATCTGTCATTCAGCTCTGGCTGGAACCATACAGCTCTCAGAGTTAAAAGTGTCAACAAAGGAAATTTTGGAAAATACGTTTAGTGAGTAAAGACTTTCGTGGTTATCAGAGAAGTCTAGGTTAAGGGATTCCTGGCCTTTTCTTATGGAAAGAGGAAAAATGCTCATGAGGAAATGTATCTACATTATAATATTCTTACACAGTTACAGAAGAGTATTCCAAAATTATTTTCAAAGCTGGTAATAAGTAAACCCTTTCTGATTTTATGATGCCCAGGAAACACTCTAATCTGCTGTATGCTTGAAATGGGGAAACCTGCTCCACGATCTAGGCTTGAGTCTAAGAGTATATGTTCCCTCTTTCTTCTTGCATCTCATTCCTCCCTTTATCAAACCACAAAAATTAGTTTATTACATAGAGATAAAAGGCATGTGAGCATATTTTTTTATGTGATTATTCTGGGCTCAAGCCTGTAGATATAGAATAGAATAGAACAGAACAGAAATAGAGTACAATTAAAGAGACAACCAGCATGTTTCACTAGGTCCCCATGATCAGTGATAACACAGAATGGACAATAAACACAGGGCCTCACATGGCCTCACTTCAGAGGACATGATTTCAATGTGCACTTGAATTCCATGAGCACTTCACTACTCCGTGCAGGGCACTGTGCTAGGTGCTGCAAAGTGAATAATAAATCATTTCTGCAGAGCACTTACGAAGATACAAAGCACTTTTACCTACGTGCTCTTCCTTTATTGCTTATCACAAATCTTTAAGATAGATATCTAACCTATTTCAAATACAATGATCCTCCAAAGAACATCACAGGAAGGAACTGTGCCTTCTGAGCTCTAGATAGGGAAATACAATTAGTATAATGAGTGCCTCAGTGTCAAAAGTCCTATAATGCGGTGTTATGTGAACAGGAAATTGGAACCTAATTCTAGTCCTGGGGGTAGAGTGGTCTGGGTTGAGGGAGGGAATGGTAATATTCTGGGATGTTTTTCCTAAGGAAACAAAAAAACAAAAAAAAGTTGATTAAGGTTTATATTACGAACACTCTCTCTGGCTCAAATATTGTGCTAAGAACACTGCTTATTTGTTTATTTCACTGTTACTACAACCTTAAGAGACAGATAATTTTATCCTCATTTTACAAATAAAATTTCTAAGGCTCAAAGCTATTAAAAAATGTATCCAAATTCACATAGCTAGTAACACGAATATCTAATTCCAGTCTTTCAACCACTCTCCTAAAAGAAGGCATTCTAGGAGAAAAGAAAAATCATTTCATGATGAAGGAATGGGTAGGAAAGAAGCAAGTAGCCCTGATTGACTATGATCAAACTTGTACAGAGGAAGTTCAATAAGTGGGAAGGAGAGAGGACTGAGAAAGTACATTAGAACCAGACTGTGAAGGATGCTGAGATAAGGTGTTTGAACTTCCTTCCCTCGATGTACAAGGGGAAATCGTGAAAAAATGTTTTGAAAAGACTTACTGTTAAGCATGGTTAATTTGACAGCTGATTGAGATACGGCTAGATTGAAGAGCAAGTGAAAACTGGGGCAAAGCTAGTGGAGGGTGACAATGGTTCTGGCAGAAGTAACAGAAAGAGGAATGGATCGGAAAGATAGTTTAAAGATACAGCTGAAAGGGTTTTGCTACTGATTTAACTTGAAGGAAAGCTAGGCTGACAGTACAATGTTGAGTTTTAAGCATGATTGGAAAGAAAAAAAGTATTATCTTTTAACTATGATAAGGAGCCCAGTAAAAAGGAATGAAGGAATAGGTTTTTAGGAAACATGATAAATTTCACAGTAGGAATCTGTTTGATTTATTGATCTGGATACTTCTTATTTTATTTTTTTTTGCGGTACGCGGGCCTCTCACCGTTGTGCCCTCTCCCGCTGCAGAGCACAGGCTCCGGACGCGCAGGCTCAGCGGCCATGGCTCACGGGCCCAGCCGCTCCGCGGCATGTGGGATCTTCCCGGACTGGGGCACGAACCTGTGTCCCCTGCATCGGCAGGCGGACTCTCAACCACTGTGCCACCAGGGAAGCCCGATCTGGATACTTTTTAAATGATGACAGGAAATAATAGAAACTTGACATGGGACGTCAGAAGATGTCTTAGGACTAGGAATTCAGATTCGTGAATAGCTGATGCCACTGGAGAAGTTAAAGGAATGAGACTGAAGATGCTGCTGCTGATGACAGCTGACAATTACATAATATCTATTATCCGTCAAGCCCTAGTCAAGGTGATTTACTTATATTAATCCAATCCCATAACAACCCTATATCTGAGGTACTATTATAAGCTCCATTTTATGGAAGAGGACACTTGAGGCATGGAGAGATCAGTGACTTGCCCTAAATTATTACACAGTCAGTAAAAGACTGGGATTAAGCCTAGAGGTATGGAATTATTCTATATATGTAATTAATATCACCACTGCACCACCACCATCAGTTTGGCTTGTGGCCTTCCGGAGAGCGAGAGGGCTGAAAGACACAACCCAAAGCGCTGGTGGTGATTTAGCCTGGGGGAGGGGCTGAGATTGAGGAAATGCTGAAGGAATACTTTCAGTGTGTCTCTGTGCTTTGACTCCCTCATAAAGGAGAAGGCAATGACATGGATGACTTTGAATGACTGAAATGATATCATTACTTACATATGAAATCAATATATCATTATGGAGAAAATTGTAGAATATAAATCGCTAAAGGCTGAAAATAATGATTTTTCATAGTCGTACTATTTAAAGAGAACCACTGTTGAAGCTGTTACATTTCCTTCCAGTCTTTATAGCATCTTTGATATCTTATTTCATGGCGCTCATGTTACACCAAGTTTTACTTGGATGTCAAACAAGTAATAAGACGTTCTGTCTCCATTTCTTTAATAAACACTTTTCAGTCTTCAATGCTGTGATACTTTATGGGCAGAACCTTTTCTTTAGCCCCGACATTCGATGATTTTTATTTTGATATCACTGGAGTGAAGAGCTGTCTACCAGCCTGGTTTTGTCTTGAAACAAGGTAATAAGTAAGTCCCCATGTACTGATCTCAGTGTCCTTTGGGATCCTGTTACTTGTGGCCTCTCACACATTCATTTGCTGTAAATTTTGTATCATCTCAACAGTGATTCAGCCACCTGAGGGCAAGGGGATGGCAGCCCTACAGAAAGTCCGGAAACGAAATCACCAGCTGTGCAGGCTTTGTTTTCTTCCTTCTTGTGTTTGCTAAAGGTGTTAGACTGAAGGTCAGATTTTTGTTTCCACCTTTTTGTTCTGTTTTATAGCCTTTCTATATACAACTTTACGTTCAGGCCAGGCTGTACAGCATGTAAGTAATGTGTTGTCACCTAACCCCTCTCCAGATGTTGCTGGCAAGGTCCTGAGAGTTTGCCAGAAACTTCTCTGCTTCCCATGAGGAGGCACTGCTCTGTCAAGTCGCGCTCTTTGACCCTAAGTGCCTTCCTCCAATCTGGTTCTGCATCACAGCTAATAAAATGTCCCTGGACATTCCAGCATGTGGTAGCACTCTCGTCCTTAGTAGTGCATGCTGATGCAAGTTCTCCCCTTTGATGGACTCCTTCTGGTAAATTCAATAGAAAATCAGCAACAAGGTGGTTCTTAAGAAGTAGAGGGAGTAGGTTATTACCTGTATCTGCCTGGATCCGATCCGGAGACAAAACCCCACAAAGTTTAAACAGGGGACATTTAACATAAACAAACATTACGTGATGATAGGAGATTAAGTATAAAGATGAATCGCACGCTGAGGAAGGACAAACTGAAAAGAGGGGTTCAGACCTCATTGAAAGATGTACGGTTGCATGCCAACGGGTGGTGGAGAAGCTTGCAGTGTGTCCAGGTCAGGGCTGGTCCAATGTCCCCAGGCAAGTGGAACCACCCTCAGGCACACAGTTCTGAAACCACTCATGCACAGGACATCAGAGGGAACTTGGAGCTGGAGAGATCGCCCCCTGCAGAACCTAGCATGCTGGTATGGCCTGGATTGGGGTGGCTCACCGGATGGCCAGACCCATGGGGCCGCAGGCAGGGGACAGGAAAGGATGCAGGGAAGCAGCACTTCTGCACAAGCTGGGGGCAGCCCCACATCTCATGCTGCCTCTGTCCGAATTGAGAGCTGCAGCCAGATGCTAGAGAAACCTGGGTCCTGTGGGCACCCTCACACTGAAGAAAACCAAAGAGGCTGGGCAGTGGAGAAAAAAGTGTACTCTCCAGAAGTCTGGTGAAGAAGCCAAACCTGAACCAATGAGGATGGCCTCTTCCTTCTGGAACATCTTGCAGCGCCATCTGCTGACAAAGTTTAGCAACTGCCAGTTTAAAGGTGAAGGATTAGGGTCTAATGAATTATGCCCCGAGAATGTAATTCCCCTTTGCCACATAATATAAACTAATTAGGAGAGTGATATCACATCACTTTTGTCATATTGTATTGGGTAGAAGCAAGTTATAGGTCCAGGTCCTGCCCACTCAAGGGAAAGGGATTATACAGAGCATGGATCCGCCCACCACAAACTGCATTATTCATAATCACCCCAAACTGGAAATGACCTAAATGTCCCTCAATATGTGAGTGGATAAGCAAACTGTGATACATCCATGCGATGCAATACTCCTCTGCAATGCAAGGGAATAAACTATTGATATACACACGACTCCATGCATCTCAAACCCTTTATGCTAAGTGACAGAAGCCAATCTCAAAGTTTGCCTGCTGTGTAATTCCATTTAAATGGCATTCTCAAAATTACAGAACGACTGAGCCAGATAACAGGCCAGCATTTGCCAAGGTCTGGGAAGGGGATCAGAAAGCTTGATTGCAAATCCTGTTAGTGGTGGTAGTTACCAGAATCCACACACATGACAAAATTCATAAAATAAATTTAGAATTCATTTATTGAACGAAAGTGAACTATATTGGATGCAAAATTAAATAATAATAATACTGGAAAAGAAACAGCAAAAAGTCAGTATACTTTTATGTTCCCACCAGGAAAAAGTATGTAAGAGTTCCTGAGTCCAGATATCCACAATTGACTGAATATATTTAAAATTTTCACAAACCAAAATAACTCTATTTTGTTTTGCATTTATTTAATTAAAATGAGCTTGCACATTTCATGTATTTAGTAGCATATGTATTCACTCTTCTGCAAATTTATCTTGATATCCATTTATTAATTAAGTTCTTGGCATATTTTTAATGCATTACAGGCACTCCTCAGAGTTTAGGATATTAATGTTTGTTACCTGTTACAAATATTTTCTCATTCTGTTACTTGTGTTTTGAGTCAATTTATGATGCAATTTTTAAATACACAAGTTTTTTTTTTTTAATTACCCAATATAACCCAAATATATCAAGATTCCTTTTGCTTTTTGTTCTTGTTGACTTTTGCCTCCCCTGCTGAGGAGGAGATAAATTAATCACAAGTATGCTCTTGTAAGTCTTTATATGCTTGATAATTTCTCTCTTTGATCAAGTTTAGTATTCAGCTTATTATGAGAAGCTTTTTTTTTTTAAGCACAGAGGCAGAGCATGCTTGTTTTTGAAGCAGAAAGAGCCAGTGGAAACTTGTAGGTCCAACATCACTAGCCTGGGGTACTAGTGAAAGCTAAGTTGATCTGCCTGAGCCTGGAAAACGGCCAAGTTTGGAAAGAAAGATCAAGATGAAACTGACGGACAGACAGCATAGGACAGAAATGAATAACAAGAAGCTGCGGTGAGGATGTACATGTGAAGGACTGGGGAAACAGCAGGGAATTACAGAAGATGAGACTGTCAGAGCAGAGACCCATGGCTGAGGCCGTGTATGATGGTAAAGCCAGAAAAATTAAGATGAGGCACAAACAAAAGAGTAAGGCTGACACAGCAAAGCAACATCTAGTTGCTGCCCAGAACGGTAGTAAATTCAGGAAGGGAGAGAGCAGGGTAGTAGTGTCTCTGAGTGCGGAAAACATGCAGACACGGAAGCAGGGTAGTGGGTAAAGAAGGAGACAAAACTAAAAGTAGGACCCTGGGGCTGGACTATATAGTTCATAGGCAAAAACCCAAACCAAAGAGCCCACTGGAGGCCCACTTATCTCGGAAGAAATGTATAAAGTGTCATCACAAAACCAAAGCATCACCATTATATGAACTGGCACGGGTCATAGCAGAACCACAGCAAAACAGCCTAGATGTTGCCTCTTACGACTTACTCAACCATGACTTCGCTTATTTGAGCTAAGCAAGGTTTACTTGCACAGCATCAGAGACAGCCTGCGACTAATTCCATCTGAGGGTACAGGAGGATTATTGGAGCTGAAATCAAAGTAGTTCACTCTACGTATTACGTAAGAGGTAAAAATCTAATTGATGATTAAGAACTTAGTAGTATGGAAGAGGGACTTCCCTGGTGGCGCGGTGGTTAAGAATCCTCCTGCGGATGCAGAGGACACAGGTTTGAGCCCTGTTCCGGGAATATCCCACATGCCACGGAGCAACTAAGCCCATGCGCCACAACTACTGAAGCCTGTGCGCCTAGAACTCGTGCTCTGCAACAAGAGAAGCCACCGCAATGAGAAGCCCACGCACGGCAATGAAGAGTAGTCCCCACTCGCCAAAACTAGAGAAAGCCCGCACAGCAACGAAGACACAATGCAACCAAAATTAATTAATAAATTAAATTAAAAAAAAAGAACTCAGTATTACGGAAGAGGAAACATTCAAAAAACAATTGTCCAGAAAGCTGAAAATAATCGTCATGCATACATATACATTTATATATACTTCTACATACACTTGCATATATGTGATCTTCTTGAATTACTGAATGTTCAAATGTTTGATCATAACTCATCTTGATTCTAAAAAAGTCAATCCAACACTCAATTCTATTCAGAAACATTTTTTATAGATTCATATCAATTCAACAAATTTAAAGGTCCGGCAAATAGTGGGTTATAAATAATTAGGTTAAGTAAAATGATGAGCCTGATATATATTAGACAGGCTGGGTCCTGGGACCCTTTACTGGAGTGCTTGCATCTGGACAAACATCTCCTGGAGCAACAGAACACAAAGAAATAATAAGGGACTAAAAATAACTGCATGCATGCATAGTTGGGGCTATTATGAACAATAAGATACAAAAAGGGCACAAACCAACTGTCATTTCTGAGGTGCTGGGAGCAAAAGCAGGGTACTGCGCATGATCCCTGCACACAGCACCACCAAGCGGTGGGCAGACCACCTAAGCAACTCCTCCTGCCTGACCCATCGATCTGCCTCTACCCTTACCCCATTTAAGGAACCAGTTCGCCCCTCCTTATGTCTTTCTCTGACTTATTTCATCTAGTATGTTAATCTCTAAGCTCATTACATCTTTTTAGTGAATGATTTCAATGACTACTGCCAGGATTATGTTGGGTCATGAAGAAACTGAGATAGAAATGACAGCGTCTTCCTTGGAGACACTCTGGCGTTCATATGGAAATCGTAATTCATAACTAAGGTTTGTCTTAAGTACAATGAAAATCCAAAGGAAAAGTAATTAACTTCACCAGGTGGAGGTCAAGATAAGCATCACAGGGCTTCCCTGGTGGCGCAGTGGTTGAGAGTCCGCTTGCCGATGCAGGGGACAGGGGTTCGTGCCCCGGTCCGGGAAGATCCCACATGCCTCGGAGCGGCTGGGCCCCTGAGCCACGGCCGCTGGGCCTGCGCATCCGGAGCCTGTGCTCCGCAACGGGAGAGGCCACAGCAGTGAGAGGCCCGCATACAGCAAAAAAAAAAAAAAAAAAAAAAGATAAGCATCACAGAGGAGGTGATATTATGGGCTGAATCTTGAAGGACGAGTTAGGATTTTCCAAACAGAGAATAAGGATAACAGTTCCTCAAGTAAAGGAATCAGCATGTGTGAAAAACATAAGCAAGTGACAGAATACATCTTTAAGACATGGCACAAAATGCTGTCGTTGCCTCATTTGTCTCATAGGATCAGGGGAGTCATGAAGGGCGTGTAGGATCTTCCTCTTCCTCCCACCAGGGCTCCCTCCTTCGTCAACCTGAATCCTCAGAGTTTTATTATTAAAGAAACTCTTTCCTTACAATGTCTCCAGAAAATTATTTTCTTCCTGTCCTGCAGGCATAGGAAACGTGGATTTAAAGTACTGAATAAAAGTCAAGACTGGGCTAAAATCTCAGAGTCAGCAAGTAGATAAGAGATCAAGCCATGTGAATTAATAAGAACATCAAGGAAAGCATGCAGTGTAGGAAAATCCATACCAATGATGGAATTCCTGCAATCACCGAAATTTAAACGGCTGGGAAGGAAGAATATTCAGAATCGTGAAACTATACAAAAATAACGATCCTAAAAACTAAAAGAGGAAACATCTCTACAAAAATTATAAATACTAGCAAATGCAGCAGAGAAGGAGTATAAGATGAGTTAAAGAGGTACTTATTTGGCAACTAGAAAGTCATGGGTAACAGAATTGGGAGCCGTTTTCGCAAAGGGCTAGGTGCACCCCAGGCTGACGAGCAAATGGAAGTCGAGGAAGGAAAGATGGGAAGTACCAACTCTTCTTTCAAGGCGGTCATAGGAAGGGTGAGAACCAGAGAAGTCAGGAGATAAGCCTGTGGCCAAGTAGAGTTGAGGCTAAAGTTGTGTTTCATAATTTTTAATTTTTGAGACAACTCTAAACATGGACAATTCTAAACATTTTTGTGCGCTGGAAGAAAAGAGAATGGAAACAGGTAATGAAGAAGGTAATAGATGTGATAAAGGGCATAGGTGGAACAAGTAATCTTGGAAGGAAGAGTCCAGAAATGTCTCCATATGGGACAGAGGGAAAGGCAGCATCAAATACATAAATTAAGAAGCGGAAAAGAGGAGAGGTTATAGACTTTTACTTTATGGCCTCCACTTGCCTTTTTAATAAGAAGACATTTCAAATGCCAAGAGTTAAGTTTAACAGGAGAAAACTGTTAACATCAAGTGTGCAATACCATGTACCAGTTCCTAGGGCAGTTGCTTCTCCACATATGATCTCAGAAAATCCATATAGCTCTGGCAAACTAGGTATTAAAATAGAGAAACTGAAGTTCACAGAAGTTAAGTACTGACCCGAAGTCACACAGCAGAACCTAGACTTGAAATTTCACCAGTCTGGTCCCAAAGCCTCTATTATTTTCACTGCATTATTTTGCCCCTACCCCACTTCCAGAACAGTAGTGACTTGGACAATGCCAGGATTGTTAATTGAGGACTGTGAATGATTGACCATATGAACCATATGACCATATGACCAATATGACCATATTGACCAATGAACCAAATTGACCATATGACCAATGATGGACCATTGGTCCATCTGAATAGTGATGGTGACAACCAACGTTCTCTAATTGTCTCTAGTACGATTCAGCAGTTTGGGAGCAGGGTTAGTAAATCACAAAGGTGAAGACGAAAAGACCAAAGTAGTTTGTTGTGTTTCATTAATATCAGTGCAGTGAGGTCGCCACTGTGTCAAGAAGGGAGTAAAATCTGGAGGGATTCAAGGATTGAGAAAATAGGAACGTGTCTACTGACAGCTGATGATGAAGATCAAGTTGAGATCAAGTGTGGAAAAGCTGTGGAAGGCATAGACTCACGGAGAAGATGCCTGAGTAGAGACAATTATTACCATCATCAATTAAACTCTTACACGGCACTTCACAGTTTACAAAATGCCTTAATATAGTTGGTCATTCAGGAAAGCAGCATAGCATAATGGACAACACTTAGCCTTGGACCATGTGGCCCAAATTTGGCACTTACTGGGCAACAAGAAGAAGCCACTTGATTTCTTTTCAATTTCCACATTGTTATATGAAAGCAGTAATTCCTCCCTCATGGGAAGTTATAAGCATTAAAGCAAATGAACAAAAACATCTGGCACATGGTATGTACTCAATATGCGCTACTTGTATTTATTAAGATTCTTTGGGGGAAATTTTGATTCATCAAGTAAGACTGAGGTAGACAATATTACTTCATTGACAAGTGATTTTAGGTCTAAAAGATGCCCTCTTATCTCATTTTACAAAAGGGAAAATGGGGGATTAGAGAAGAAAACAAACTTGACTGAGGAGACTGAAATAGGATGAGACTAGAGCTTGTTAGTATTGCTTAAAATTTCATTCTAAAAATAAAACTGAATCTACATACTTATCAATCAAGCTAGACAGACTACCAAAGGCTGACAAATGTTTCAGATATGAGGATATGGATAGACATATAAGACCTTATTTAGCATTCTAATCTTAGAAGAAGATGGAAGGCTTTTGTTAGAGAAAAAGAGGAAAGGTGGACACAGAAGCTTATTTACCCAAATGCTAAGCAGAAAAGTTATTTAGGCAGAGAGAGAGAAAAATTGGGGCATCTAAGCTTTCCAATGACACTGAAGATATACCTAGTGTAGGAAATGCTGAAGAAGACAGTAAGATCAGTAAGAAGGCGGCACAGTGGCCAAGTGATACTTTACCCAATATCAGGATAATAAAAGGGTTCCATTCTGTTTTAGTCTCTTATATTACTTTTTTCTTCATTTTCTTGTAGGCAGATGATGGTAATAAGCAACACATCAAGAATCCTGAATTCCTATCAAATTTCTTCTCTTCTCTTTCTTACCTTTTTCTGTCCAGATGTTTCATCTATGCAAATGCTGAAAAGAAAGTTTTCTGGAAAATACATCTACAACAATGTAGACTTTTAAAAGTTAACACAATAAATGAGTAAAGTTGAGTTTACTTACTTTTTAAAATATGTTTTAATTTCCCATTGGAAAGTAAAACCTGACAAAGTTCAATTTGCCAGACTGGAATAAGCAAATCATTTTAATTGTCAATATTTTAATTAGGCTACCAAATTTAGCTCTATGTACATGTGCTCTGTTTCATGTCCATGAATTAGCAGTATAGTGTATGATTGAATTTATAACTAATTTAACTTGACTCCACTAACAAAATCCAAGTTAGCTGTAAGGAGGCAACATATTACTTAATCACCTAATGTTGTTCAAATGTCTTAGTGAAAATATTCTTGAAAACAAGAAAGTCCCAAGGTAGCATGCTTTGTCCTTAGAGTCATTGTTGCGATGAATGCCAAATGTATCTTTAGAGTTAGAGAACTGAACATCTTCAGGCATATTTTTTCAAAATTTCTTCAGACACTTTCATGAGAGCATTTCAAAAGTGAATCCATTTGACATCATTTGCAACCTAAAGCAGGCTAATGCAGCTATTACAAAACATCCACCATTACTCGACAGCCATCGGATAAAGAAAATAAATCATCTGGTTGCCATAGAATTATAAATGTGGAAAGTGATACACCATGGTAACATTAAGATTTTGGCAGGAGGTACAAAAGTTCATATGTAGAAAGTCTGTGCTTTTTCTAAGTAATGGACTTACATTATGGACACGATCCACTCTTATATAGAAAATTATGCCATAATTATATCTCAAAGCTCAAAGATAGAAAAGTTAATAAAAATAGCTAATTTTTATTGAGGTACCACTTCACTATTGGGCTATATATGATTTTTACTATACTTTTATATTTAGAAAATTTTATGTTCAATTATATATATATATACATATATATAATCTATATACACACATATATACACATATATATATAAATGAAAACTCCAGTACTCCAAAATACAAAGTTTTTATTATTAATCTCTAAACTCTTCCTTCCTGATGAGAACTATGTAACACATCTTTTTTCCTGGATTTACCTTGATTACCAAGAATGTCAATATCATAATCAGGAAATATTGGTTTTATTCTCTACACCTGTTCCTCTTTTCCTACCACCACTTCTAATATTTAATCCAACTGTTCTCTTCCACCATTTTCCCCCAATTGTATTTTTGACCCTTGTTTTAAATTTTCTATCAGTTTCAAAAGGAAAAGGGTCAAAATAAGAACTATTTTTAACTCTTTTCTCTATGTCTAACACTGAACTGGACATTTTACATTTGCTCTGTCATCAAGTCACCCAGCAAACCTGTTTGGCAAATGTCAAGCAGCTCTTAAACGGCAAACTGAAGGCTTCAACTAAAGAGTCACTCAAAAATCCTAAGCCTCAATAAATATGTGAAAGTGCTCAACTTTCTAAGTCATCAAGAAAACGAAAATTAAAACCATAATGTGATTCCACTACACATTCAACAAAACGGTTAGAAAAAACCAGACAACACTAAGTATTGTCTGTGGAGTGTGGAGTAACTGGCACATGCATATATGGCCAGAGGGCACAGAATCGGTACAATGACTGGAAAACTGTTTGGCAGGATTTACTAAACCTGGACATACACATCCTCTATGACCCAGTAATTCCACTCCCAGAACATACTGAGCAAAGACACAGGCATGTTTACCAAAAGACAGGCACAAGAATGTTCATGGCAGCATGATAACAGCACTGCACCTGTAAACAAACCAAAGGTTCACCCAGAGGAGAACGGGGTCAATAAATGGAGGTGTATCCGTACAAAGAAACACTACACAGCAATGGGAACACATGAACCGTGACTATATACAACACAGATTAATGTTACCATATTGTTAAGCAAAAGAAGCTAGTCACACAAAAAATGATGTGCTGTCTGGTTCCACTTACATAAAATTCTAAAAGAGGCAAAACTGATCTATGGTGTAGAAGTCAGAACAGTGGTTAGTTTGGCTTGGGCAGTGGGGGAGGTACTGGATGCTGACTGGAAAGGATCACAGCAGAGATTCTGGGGGGCTACTGGTGATGTTTTCTTTCTTGATCTGGGTGCTGGTTACACAGAGGCGTTCAGTTTGTGAAACAGAACATGGGTACATTTTTTTGCAGCTGTGCACTTTTCTTTATAAGTGAAGAAAGAAGTATACTTAAAGAATGGCTCTGCTTTCTATGTTATGCTTCTTAATTTATATTATAAAGGCCAGAGAAGTAAAAACAAATATTTATCACGTTATCACCAAACCTTTTCAAGAGTTGGCAGAGTCCATAAAATAAAACAGTATGTGTATAGAGGGGATTTGTTTATTATGGAATTTATAAGATAGGGTCTATCTTATAAACACTTTCACCAGTTGAACCAAATAAAATTATTTTAAAAAGCAAAAAATATTTATAAAGTTATCAAAAAGCAAAGATTCACCAAATTTAACGGAAACTTTCAGATCTCAAAATAAAGTCCAGAAATTTCTTAATCAGGGCTGTTAGAACGTTAGAGGTTCACATCAAAGTACGAATGTAACAAAATCCTTTCATTTATTCATTAATTTGCTCACTCATTCATTCATCCCATGTTATTGATTATTAGATTCTAAGCACTAAAGTGTTTTGAGGAAGTCCACAATCCTTCTAGTGCTTGGGTAACAAATGCAAATGCCCATCAGGGCCAGGTGGAGATGGCGAGCTAGCAGAGGCCTGGTGTAAGCGTGCATCGTGTGAGTGGCAGGGACTGTGCAATATTGTTAAGCACATGCCCCTATGTGTGCAATGGGGCAGCAACTACTAAGGACCCACTGATTCTTTCCATGTCAATTCAACAGAAATCACAATTTACTATGTGAAACCAACCGGTTTTCAAATGTAGGCTCTTTAAAAGAAAACAAACAAGAAACGCTGTGATAAACAAAGCACATCTGTGAGCTGAATCAGACATATGGCTGCCAGTTTATAACGTCTGATCAAATTAAAGAGACGTGAATGCTTCCTGGGCTACAGCCATGAGAAGCTCGTTTGTCCGTTAGGTGCCCAACCACTTAAGTACCACATTCATTCTCTGTTTTGCTGTAGCCTGCGAATTAATGGTTTAAAAATAAATCACTTAATTACATTATGGTTCATTCTTGCTCTGAAATACTATGCACCATTTAAATGAATGAGATAGAATTATGATGTCCAAATATATAAATAGTAGTGTCTATGAAATATTTTTGAGTAAAAATTAACAAAATCAGAACTTCACGTAGAGTACGTGTTTTGCTCTTACACGTATACACACACGTGTTTGGAAGAATAAATATCAAACTATTAACGTAGGGGCGCCACAGAAGAGGTGGGCAAAAGTTGGCACTGGAGCAATTTCACTTTTTATTTTATTGACCTTTTCCATGTCTTCTATGTATTAAGTGGGAAAAAATAGCCCTCATGGCAGAGCTCACTGCTGCCTGAGGATCTGGCCTGCTACTTCTTTAATTAGGTAGAGTTCCGGACCAGCATAAGCCTCTCCTGATCCCTTATCTCCAGGGCCCAATAGGAAAGTGGCTCAGCAATACAGCATCACTTGCTTTTCTCTGCACCTTCCCTTTGGTCCCAGGCACGTGGTGCCGGAGAGTGGGGTTTCTTACTAACTGCCTCACATGCAGAGCACACACAAGAGCGTCAAGCAGTCTGCCTTTCCAAAAGCTTTCATATAATCATTCTCAAACAAAAACTAGCCCAAGGAATCCTGTTTTCCTTCCCACCAGAAGATCATGTAACCAGCTTTCAGTATTAAGATTGACAGGAGAGAGAGACCTTGAAGGAACAATCCCTCTATCAAAGACATTTTAAAATAACCTTAGGGATATTAAAGATCACAAAAATAATAGACTGCAAGCTCCTGGAGAAAGTGTCATGCTCATCTTTTTATGTCCCAGAGGTTGAAATATTACGTTTTCTATCACCTGCACTGAAAAATATCTTTTGATTTGCAGTAAAGAAAGCAGAAAAACAATGAAGAAAATGGTTGAATACCTGATGGACAAGATAGATATAATTTCTTTTAAAGTATCGGTTACTATTTAAGTCTTCTAATGCTAGTTTCTAAATAATAAATCTTGATACAATGTGATAAGAAATTTAATTAACCTTCTTTACCTACTCAAAAAATTTTGTCTTTTTTTAAGATACAAAATAAAGAAAAAATATTTTTCCTTGTGATAGTAACTCTTAGGATGTCTTCTTTTTAACAGAACTATTGCCTATTTGATAGCTATGATGATAGTATAATTTCATTTTTCACATTTAACTTTTAATATCTATTCCAATGGATAAAATATTTTCATTCTTCCTACTTCAGAAAAAAAGTATTGGGGTTTCCCGGGTGGTGCAGTGGTTAAGAATCCGCCTGCCAATGCAGGGGACACACATTCGATCCCTGGTCCAGGAAGATCCCACATGCCACGGAGCAAATAAGCCCGTGCGCCACAACTACTGAGCCTGCGCTCTAGAGCCCGCGAGCCACAACTACTGAGCCTGCGTGTCACAGCTACTGAAGCCCTCGAGCCTAGAGCCCATGCTCTGCTACAAGAGAAGCCACCACAACGAGAAGCTCCGCACAGCAACAAAGAGCAGCCCCTGCTAGCCGCAACTAGAGAAAGCCGGCACGTAGCAACTGAGACCCAATGCGGCCAAAAATAAATAAATTTAATTTAATTAAACAAAAAAGTATTATTGCTAGGTAATCGCTATTTTCTTTGCTTATAATTTCCATTACACCTCCAGTCAAAAATAACTGTACAACACATGGTCTCCAGAATGAAAACCTCATAGACTGAGGTCAGAATAAAACATAAACCTGACTTCATAGGGTCATACATATAACCTTTTAATCGCTTATTTGAAATGAATATAAAATAAATTGCCATAATTTTTAAATCAATAAAACATTTCCATATATTATTTTCATATAAGTAGATCAGGAAATTACAGACCAGAGTTGCCCTTCAAAACATTTGACCAACAAGGCTTATACAAATATCTTGATACAAATTATAATATAGACATTTCTGTTAACTAATAACTAATTTAATATATAAAAATTATCTGAAAAAATAAATGTTGCTAAATACTCAATGTAAAGTTTCATGTATTTATTCTATTCAAATGGCTAATGCTCACCCTAGATTTTTACAAAATAATTTAAAATTTATTATCTTTAACATTTTTTATCTACTTTTAAGATAACTGCAGGTAAACCAATAGAAATAAATAGGGACCTAACAGAAATGCTTTAAGAGAACAAATTTGAAAATCCTTGAAATTTTGTGTGTTTAAAAGCTGGGTGTGACAAGAGTTGATATTAAACAAAATAATTTGTGATATCAAAATATGCATATTTCTTTGTGAAAAACACAAAGAATATTAAATGCATGGCTATACTGATCTCAGTTGTGTAAAACAAACTACAAAGAACAGTCATATAACTCTAAGAGAGTAACTTTTTAAACCTCTGGGAATTGTTATTAGTTTTGCTGGCTCTCCCAATGGGATTTTCACTCTGTACTATAAGCAGAAAATAAAAATTTAAAAATCTGCTAAGAAACAAATATTAAGAACCTGTGAGGAAAATATATCTGATAAAAATCCATGTACTCATAACATGTATGTTCCAATCTATTTTGGACACTTAAGTATTGTTGCCTGAAAAGATATTTTCAATATTTATTTATTTATTTGCGGTGCGCGGGCCTCTCACTGTTGTGGCCTCTCGTTGCGGAGCACAGGCTCCGGACGCGCAGGCTCAGCGGCCATGGCTCACGGGCCCAGCCGCTCCGCGGCATGTGGGATCTTCCCGGACCGGGGCACGAACCCGCGTCCCCTGCGTCGGCAGGCGGGCTCTCAACCACTGCGCCACCAGGGAAGCCCAAGTTATTTTCAATATTTATTGAAAATAAAGGATTTAAGCTCTAAAGGACCCAAGAGATAATATACAAAACACATGACTCTAAAAGGCAAGAATCTGTTATGTCTGGATAGCAATCTCTTGCTGGCACATCAGAGAATATTTAACTAGGGAATACAAACAACTAGAAAAATACATAATTTCCAGTCTACGAAGTACAAACGTGAACTTGGTAAAAGACATTATTTGGGTACAGTTCCTAACGTATTTTCAAAGAGACTTATACTGGATTGAGTTAATGTATAACCCTTTTGATTTTGAAGCTGACAGTATCCCCACTTAAGTAGCTGAGCTGCTACTTCCTGCAGTAGATGAAACGTGTCAAAATCATATACTGAAAATCAAAAAGCGTGTTATTGATTATCTTTGGTGCCAGACACATTTGCGTGACTAATACAGTCTGCGTACTTAACAACTGATATAAATAGTCTTTAAATTCAAATACACTGAGAAAATTTACCCTACACTAATGAAATACCACAGCAACCTACATTCAAATGCTATGCTCTCAAAGCCAATCAAATTTTCCCATTTTTGAGCAGACAAAATTTGGAGGCGGCCCACAAATTCACCCCTCAGTCTTTACAGTTCTTACAAGGAGGAATGTTAGGTTTTTTTGTGTTTTCTTTTTAAGAGGAGAGCCGTGGACAAAGTTTAGAAAAGAATGACTTTTATTTTTCACCCTTCGCTCTGTGCCTTTGCCTTGCCTCCCCCAGAACCATCCTCTTAAAACACCTGTATTTATTAATACAATCTTCCTTTCATATAAAGATATGTAAATGAGAGTATGGTAGGCAGAATACTAATGGCACCCAATATTCCCACCCCCTCTTACAGAGGTTTAGTATAACCTCCACCTCTTGGGTTTGGACAAGACCTATAAATACGGTAGAAACCCCCCTCTAGATTATAGTACTTTATATGGTGATGGTATAGTAATTCTCATAGTTAGGTTATACTATATGACTCCTCAGGAAATTGGACAGAAAGATTCTCCTGTTGGTTTCGAAGAAGTATGTTGTCATGTTGTGATAGGGCCACGTGACAAAGAATCGCTGGGGGCCTTTAGGAGCAGAGAGCAGCCCCTGGGTGACAGCCACCAAGAAAATGGGGACGTGAGTCCTACAACTGCAAAGAACTGAATTGTGTCAACAACTACAAGAACCTGGAGTACGACCCTGAGCTCCAGCAGCATGGCAGCCCAGGCAACACACTGATTTCAGCCTTCAGAGACGTGGAGCAGTGGAGCCAGCTAAGCAGTGCCTGGTGTCCTCCCGCCCCACAGTAACTGTGAGATAATTAATGTGTGCTGTTTTAAGCTGCCAAATTTGTGGGAGTTTGTTTTGCAACACAGAAAACTTATACAAATAGTAGCATGCTAATAGCACTGAGCTAAAGTCACTGTGCTGTTAGAGAAACTTAGGTTGTTAAGTGATGAAAGCAATTTTTATTTTGCAGCAGTTCAAGGCCTTTGCCAATTCTCTAGAAACATGTTTTATACCTGAACCTCTGGGATTTTTTTTTTTTTTTTTTTTTTTTTGCGGTACGCGGGTCTCTCACTGTCGTGGCCTCTCCCGTTGAGGAGCACAGGCTCCGGACGTGCAGGCTCAGTGCCCACGGCTCATGGGCCCAGCCGCTCCGTGGCATGTGGGATCTTCCCGGACCGGGGCACGAACCCACGTCCCCTGCATCGGCAGGCGGACTCTCAACCACTGCGCCACCAGAGAAGCCCCGGATTTTTTTGTCTGAACTTCTATATTCAACACATAATTTAGATTTTCTATGAAAGCTGAGTAAAATTAGAAGTAGACATAAACTTGTAGTATTTTACATAGTACTTTATATTTGTATAGCATTTTATTATTTAAAAAGTACTCTTGGGACTTCCCTGCTAGCATTTCATTATTTAAAAAGTACTCTTGGGACCTCCCTGGTGGCGCAGGGGTTAAAAATCTGCCTGCCAATGCAGGGGACACGGGTTCGTGGCCTGGTCTGGGAAGATCCCACATGCAGCGGAGCAACTAAGCCCATGTGCCACAACTACTGAAGCCCGTGTGCCTAGAGCCCATGCTCCACAACAAGTGAAGCCACTGCAATAAGAAGCCTGAGCACCACAACGAAGAGTAGCCCCCACTCACTGCAACTAGAGAAAGCCCACGTGCAGCAACAAAGACCCAATGCAGCCAAAAATTTAAAAATTAAAAAATAAATACATAAATGGTACTCTTAGTGTAACAGAGAAGAACAAACCTAACTCCATGCTGGATCTATTCCTTTAGTTCTAACCTTTGTGCTCCATTGCCTGTGCTTAGTCATGCTGGCTCTGCACCTCCTGTAAAGGAATGTTGCCTACAGCCTGACATATATATCATAGCCCATTCTCCAGGCTCTGACCTTTAAAGGCATAACTCCTTTTCATTCATACAGAGGTAAAAAGTTGCAGAACAGAGAATAACAATTGTCTTATTGTAGGTTTATAGGAACATCAGTGACCTGACCTACACAGACAGCTGCAAGAACAAAGGATTCCGGCACTAAGAAGTTTGCAACAACCTGCCATATCCTCTCCCCTTTTAGGATAAAAGAAGCCTGAATTCTCACTCGGGTAAGATGGCTTTTTGTAACACCAGTCCACCACCTTCTCAGTCTGCTGGCTTTCTGAATAAAGTCACTATTCCTTTTGCCCAACAACCCGTCTCTAGATTTATTGGCCTGTCGTGCAGAAAGCAGTACAAGATTGGACTCGGTAATATGAGATTTCTGAGAGGATAGCAGCAGAGGCATACATTCTATTTTCCGTAAGTTCTCTCAGAAAAACAGATGGATCAGCTAGAAATGCCAAACGACAAGCTCACAGACAACACAACACCTGCAGCAAGGTGGCTATTAAGACATCTCCATGAGCCCCTAAGTACCAGCAGGTGTGGATGAACTACTGCAAGCTATAAAACACACAGGGTATTAACATCTTGCCAGAGGAAGCAGAGAGAAGCAACCAGGTTTTGTCGAATGTGAGAAGAAAGTAACTCTCATATTTCCAATAAGCACTCACTAGTAGTGTAGCATCGCTTTAGAATGTCAGGTGAACCTGGGAGGAATTCTTGCTGATTCAATCTGTGGGTGATTTCAAGGGGCCTGAGGAAAGAATGGAGTCTTATGAATTCTCAAAATTAACCAGCCCATTTCCCTTCCAAGAAGAAACTGCTGGAAGTGGAATACAATTTGTCCAAGAGGAGGGATAAAGAAGGTCAAGGGAAAGCAACAGCCAGACAAAAGAGAAAAAGATCATGGCCAGAAGAATATCTGTATCTATATCCATATCTATATATCTGTATCTATATCCATAACTCCATAGTTTTGAAAACTTGACAAAACAAAACAGAATGGTGAGTTCTAAAATGTAAAGCTAGACATACATCTACTCTGATCCACACTTTCCTTTTAAAAGTTCAGGAACTAATTATTTATAAAAATGAGCAATAGAAGAAGATGCCACCTGAATCTACTACAATGTTACCATAGGATAAAAGAATAATAAACAGAATAACATTACCACAGACAATGAAAGTTTGTCAAACAGACACGCCACAAAGTGGATGAGAATCAAACATAACTTAGTATTTCAAAAGAAGTTAAGAAAAGATAGAAGAAATAAAATACATAAATCAAAATTAGGAAAACTAAAAAATGAAGTGATAGAATTCAGGAAGGACTTTGAAATAAAAAGAAAAAATAATTTTGAAAATGAAGACTAAACTAGAAGGGGCATAAGAGAAAAAGATAAACCAAAACCAAGAGTTTACAACCTATGAGGGAAAAAAAGGTGCAAATAAAAGCAAAAAATAAAAGAAATGATTCAATCTGGGTGTCTGTTACACAGGGGTATTCAATTTGTGGACGTGATCTAGCAATACATTCACACGCTGTGTACATCTTGTATTTATATTATACTTCAGGAAAAAATTAAAAATAATGAAATGAAGAAAGAGACAAAAGTGATTCAAGAGAAAGTTGGCTTTAATCCTTTACGCCAGAAAACCATGATTTGCAACCACATTTTACTGAAACTCCTCTCATAAATTCCTCCAAAGACTTTGTAAGTCCAATGACATTGACTCTTTGAGACTTGTAACACTGTTGATCACTTCCTCATTTCTGTGCTATCCCCCTCTCCTATTTTCCTCCTAACCTTTCTAGTCACTGCTTGTTAGTCTCCTTTGTGGGTTTTTCTTCCTCCACTAGCCTTTCAAATATTGGTGTTTCTGGACTCTATATTCAACTATTCTCCCTTTTTTACTCAAATTCTCTTCCTAAGCAATGATATCATACCTAAAGGGCTCAGCTTTCACACATATACATGCTGTTAATTCTCAAATCTGCATTTCTAGTTCTGGTTTCTCTCTTGAAAAATAGCCCTTTACATCCAACTGTTAATGAGATCTCTCCACTGACTATAAGACAGTCCGCCTCCTTGTCAAACTTGCTTCCCACCCAGCCCTCCTTAACTCCAAGAAGGAAAGTGATCATATCTTCTTGTTCAATAAATAAAGTTTCCCCATCTACTATCCTAAGAAAAACCTTTCAACACTCCTACACTTTTTATATCCTTCTCCATATTTCTTTTCCTTAACAATTCTATTTCTGGATTGAATAGGCAATATTACTGCCTTTATCACAATTCAGTCACTTCTTCATCTCCTACATTCTAATTTCTCATCCCTTTACCAAAACTGCCGTCTCTGTAGCACTGATAATGTTGTCTATTATTACTTTTTTTCCTTTCACCCTTACAAGTGTGATTCTAATTTGCAATGACATGATTTGCCTTATACTACTATGTCTGCTCAGTCTGTTTACATTGATATTCCCTAAACATTCTACTGTCACCTAAATAATGGCATTTTCCAAGTTACTTTGATAAAGTGAACGGCAGAGAAGGAAAGCAAGAGAAAAAAATAAGATAGAGAGGAAAACAGAAAGGAGAGACTCCTTCAGGGACCATTAACTCCCTAGGGTTCAATAATTCAACGTATTCTGATAACACCCTATCCTAGCTGCAGGATCAATATTTCAAATAACTGTACATGGAAATAAAACAGTTATAACTGAGAAACACTGAGCATTTTTTATGTTCTCACAGAAACATACTCTTATCTTCTTAGCTTCCTCTTGCTGTTAGACTGTTTTTCTTCCCAGTCATCAAGAAATAAAATTGGAATTGTTTTTGATTCCTTTTCGTCAGCAACATCCAATAAAATGTTAAGTTATATAAACTCCTGCTGAGTGGCTTCTCACATCAGCTCCACACTTCCTTTCCTTTGCTATTGTGACAACACTCAAATATCCTCATGATCTCTCACGAAGACTCTTATAATAGTTCCCTTTAATTTCTCTCTGCCTTTCATCCCTCTCTGCTTGAATCAATGCTAAATATTACTAATGACATGTCAATCAAACACTCTGCTCAACCTCCTTCCTAGTCTCCATGCTGTTTTCAGAAATACCTACAGAATGCCACTGTCTAGCATCAACATCCTCCACCAATTTGCCCCAGCTTTATCTTCTGCTGTTTCCCAAGCAACTAATGTCTGTGAACCTATTCTATATGTGCCTATCTCTGTGTTTTTTAAACGTTTTCCTTGCCTATAACAATTTGTAATTTTTCATTCCCTCATATGAAATTTTATCAAGCCTCCAAGTGGAGTTTTGGGAATAAATCTCTCACTGCCTTTATTATCATCTGACCACATATTCCTTTTATGACACACACAGAATTTTTTCAAAATATGTTTTTAATCAGACCTAATATTAAGATAATTACATGAAAAATATTCAACATTATGTATATGAAGGTGAACTACATGGAGTTCCATGTCTACTAATGACAAAGAGGCTTGTACTGAACTAACTCCCACAGATAATGATGATTAACTAAGTAAAAAAGTACAAAAAAAATTATTTGAAGGCAGTGGATTCAGTAAGAGCAGACAAAGACTGGAGAGTTTTTCACTCAAGGAATGTCCTAATTCATGTGGGGAGGAATGGCTAGAACTCAAGCAGAAAGCTAGAGACCTTCTAGCTTGGAAAGGCATAGGACAGAAAGGTAAGGTACCAAATCAACTTCAAAGTGAGAAGGCATATCCAGAAACTGAAGGAGGCGCCCTGAGATCTGTGTATATACTCTTTCCCAAGTCCTTAGCTGACACCTGAACTGCGTGTGCAAGCAGACCCTGAAAAGCAGTGGCTGCAAAGTTACAAGAGATGCGTGGATGCTGCCCATTGCAAGGTAGTTTTGAGTGTGAGTCCAGCCAAGTAAACTGTCTGCTAGAATAAAAACAGACTCTCTTCAAAGGTAACAGAGTTCAGAATCAAGAATTAAAGTATATAATCTATAGTGTTCAGTACAAAATAAAAATTACTAGACATGCAAAGAACCAAGAAAATATGATTCATCATCAAGAGAAAAAACAGTCAATGCAAACCTAAAGTAACCCAGATGTTAAAATTAGCACACAGGGATTTTTTTTTTAAGAGAGAAATTTAATTTCTTGTAATTTATTTATTCTCCATTCACAGCTACCTCATACTTCACTTTTTTTTTTTTACATCTTTATTGGAGTATAATTGCTTTACAATGGTGTGTTAGTTTCTGCTTTATAACAAAGTGAATCAGTTGTACATATATATATGTTCCCATATCTCTTCCCTCTTGCGTCTCCCTCCCTCCCACCCTCCCTATCCCACCCCTCTAGGTGGTCACAAAGCACCCAGCTGATCTCCCTGTGCTATGCGGCTGCTTCCCACTAGCTATCTATTTTACGTTTGATAGTGTATATATGTCCATGCCACTCTCTCACTTTGTCCCAGCTTACCCTTCCCCCTCCCCATGTCCTCAAGTCCATTCTCTAGTAGGTCTCTGTCTTTACTCCTGTCTTACCCCTAGGTTCTTCATGACATTTTTTTCTTAAATTCCATATATATGTGTTAGCATACGGCATTTGACTTTCTCTTTCTGACTTACTTTACTCTGTATGACAGACTCTAGGTCCATCCACCTCATTACAAATAGCTCAATTTCGTTTCTTTTTATGGCTGAGTAATATTCCATTGTATATATGTGCCACATCTTCTTTATCCATTTATCCGATGATGGACACTTAGGTTGCTTCCGTGTCCTGGCTATTGTAAATAGAGCTGCAATGAACATTTTGGTACATGACTCTTTTTGAATTATGGTTTTCTCAGGGTATATGCCCAGTAGTGGGATTGCTGGGTCATATGGTAGTTCTATTTGTAGTTTTTTAAGGAACCTCCATACTGTTCTCCGTAGTGGCTGTACCAATTCACATTCCTTCCAGCACTGCAAGAGTGTTCCCTTTTCTCCACACCCTCTCCAGCATTTATTGTTTCTAGATTTTTTGATGATGGCCATTCTGACTGGTGTGAGATGATATCTCATTGTAGTTTTGATTTGCATTTCTCTAATGATTAGTGATGTTGAGCATTCTTTCATGTGTTTGTTGGCAATCTGTATATCTTCTTGGGAGAAATGTCTATTTAGGTCTTCTGCCCATTTTTGGATTGGGTTGTTTGTTTTTTTGTTATTGAGCTGCATGAGCTGCTTGTAAATTTTGGAGATTAATCCTTTGTCAGTTGCTTCATTTGCAAATATTCTCTCCCATTCTGAGGGTTGTATTTTGGTCTTATTTATGGTTTCCTTTGCTGTGCAAAAGCTTTGAAGTTTCATTAGGTCCCGTTTATTTTTGTTTTTATTTCCATTTCTCTAGGAGGTGGGTCAAAAAGGATCTTGCTATGATTTATGTCATAGAGTGTTCTGCCTATGTTTTCCTCTAAGAGTTTGATAGTTTCTGGCCTTACATTTAGGTCTTTAATCCATTTTGAGCTTATTTTTGTGTATGGTGCTAGGGAGTGGTCTAATCTCATACTTTTACATGTACCTATCCAGTTTTCCCAGCACCACTTATTGAAGAGGCTGTTCTTTCTCCACTGTACATTCCTGCCTCCTTTATCAAAGATAAGGTGACCATATGTGTGTGGGTTTATCTCTGGGCTTTCTATCCTGTTCCATTGATCTATATTTCTGTTTTTGTGCCAGTACTATACTGTCTTCATTACTGTAGCTTTGTAGTATAGTCTGAAGTCAGGGAGCCTGATTCCTCCAGCTCCATTTTTCGTTCTCAAAATTGCTTTGGCTATTCGGGGTCTTTTGTGTTTCCATACAAATTGTGAAATTTTTTGTTCTACTTCTGTGAAAAATGCCAGCGGTAGTTTGATAGGGATTGCATTGAATCTGTAGATTGTTTTGGGTAGTAGAGTCATTTTCACAATGTTGATTCTTCCAATCCAAGAACATGGTATATCTCTCCATCTATTTGTATCATCTTTAATTTCTTTCATCAGTGTCTTATAGTTTCCTGCATACAGGTCTTTTGTCTCCTTAGGTAGGTTTATTCCTAGATATTCTTTTTGTTGCAATGGTAAATGGGAGTGTTTTCTTGATTTCACTTTCAGATTTTTCATCATTAGTGTATAGGAATGCCAGAGATTTCTGTGCATTAATTTTGTATCCTGCTACTTTACCAAATTCATTGATTAGCTCTAGTAGTTTTCTGGTGGCATCTTTAGGATTCTCTATGTATAGTATCATGTCATCTGCAAACAGTGACAACTTTACTTCTTCTTTTACGATTTGGGTTCCTTTTATTTCCTTTTCTTCTCTGACTGCTGTGGCTAAAACTTCCAAAACTATGTTGCGTAAGAGTGGTGAGAGTGGGCAACCTTGTCTTGCTCCTGATCTTAGTGGAAATGCTTTCAGTTTTTCACCATTGAGGACGATGTTGGCTGTGGGTTTGTCACATACGGCCTTTATTATGTTGAGAAAAGTTCCCTCTATGCCTACTTTCTGCAGGGTTTTTATCATAAATGGGGCACACAGGGATTTTAAAACTGCTATTAAAATATGTTCAAAAGTTTAAAGGAAAATAGAGTCATAATAAATAAAAATATGGGGGAGCCCTCAGGATAGAAATGGAAAATATACAAAATGAAAATTCTAGAATTGCAAAGAACAATATTTACATGGACCATTAATGGAGTGGACTTAACAGCATATGGGAGATGTCAGAAGAAAGGGAAAATAAATCAAAGGTATTTATCCAACTTGAAAAACAGAGGAAAAAAAGATTGAATAAGAATGAACAGAATCACAGTGATCTGTGGGACACTGCCCAAAAGTCAGTCTGTCTGTCTGTCTATCTATCTTTTTATGAGTCCCTGAAGGAGAGGAGAGAGAGAATGAGGCAGAGATATTATTTGGAAAAAACAATGGCCAAAAATTTGGTGTAAAACATATACTCTGTATCCAAAAATCTTAGTATCCCAAGAAATATAAATATCAATCTCTCCAACACTGTCACCACACACACATAGGCACAGTACAGAGAAACTACTGAAAACCAAAGATAAAGAGAAAATCTTGAAAGATAAAGCAGTTACAAACAGGATAATACCAGCATGAATGAAACCTAAATCTACATGAGAAAGAGATTAGACGACAATAAGGCATTTCTGAGACACTTAAAGAAAAAACAATGTTAACCCAGAATTCTATATCCAGGGAAAATATCCTTCAAAAATAAAGATGATATGAAGGCGTTTTCAGATAAATGAAAACTGAGAGGATCTGCCACCAACAAATCTGCAACACAAGTTGTATATATTCTGACTTTGTATTTATGTATACCTGTGTGTTTGTATACACATATGTACATATGCATATGTATATACATATGTATACTTTGTATATTTGTATATATGTAAATATTCTGACTTTGCACTGGACTTACTTGCCTTCTAATGTTCTCCTATTATATTACCTGCATTGTTTCTTTAAAATAATTTAGTAAATATACTGTGATGTGTTTGTGTACGCTACTTAATTTTAATCTACAACTAGGGGTGGTTAGTTAACGTTTAAAATATGCTAATCAACAATCCTGCCTATAAGGATGCTTAACAGCTGAAGTGCCTCAATCAGGGGCACTCTCCAAAGGCAGCTAGAGTGAGCACTTCAGATACTGCTAATTATGTGTGCACATGTGTGTTAACTAGTATCAGGAATATCAGAAATAATTTTTCACTAGTGAAATGAATGTTGCTCTTCATATGTGGTAGCTGAAAATATTTTATAGTCACTGCTGCCCTTTCATAAATGGGGTCCAAGAATCAAGGGAGTAGCAGATGTAAGCTATTCTATACAGGACAGATAAACAACAAGGTCCTACTGTATAGCACGGGGAACTATATTCAATATCCTGTGATAAACCACAATGGAAAAGAATATTAAAAAAAAGAAGGTCCGCATGTGTATAACTGAGTCACTTTGCTACACAGCAGAGACTAGCACAACATTGTAAATCAACTATACTTGAATAAAAAAGAGAGAGAGAGAGAGTCTAGCTGCTTAACTATAGACCAGCCAGAGCTCTGCTTTATCTGTGTCCCATCTTGTGCAGGATTCTGCCTTCTGAGGACAAGGGAAGGTAACAGACCCTGACATCAGTATATTGTTTAGTGTGCTTATTCACAGTGAAACTGATGTAAGGCGCTTGAAAATGTGCCTAAATAAACCAAAGCTGAGAGTTTACCCAGTTTGTTGAAATTGCTTATATGACTGAATGCCAAGCCTGCTTGTTAGTAAATATAATGTGGTGTATGTGGCAGAATTCAGTTGGGATTTGCTTTCATGATACCATACCATCTAGTAGTGGGGTCTCAGGGGAGGACATGTATAGCTCTCATCAAGTAAAGTTTATCTTAAGTCAGTTTGCAATCTCCCCCCAGCCCAACTCTACCTCTCCCACCTCACCTGGCAAGAAAAGGAGTCATTATAGGATCAACAAGCCTTTGCATGTCTTTTAAAAAATACTGCAGGCAGTGATTTATTTTCATATATGCTTGTATATATATGTTCATATATATACATATTCATTCTAGTTTGGCACTTACACCAATAAAATTTTATATAAGAAGACAACAGAGAACACAGTTTGATATTAAGGAATATTTTTAAGCGGACAAATTAAGTAAATGAAATTCTTCAGTGAATGAATACATAAAGAATTAATTGGTTCACAGATTTTGTAGCTGGCAAGAATTTTAAAGCCCCAGGGAGATCGATTATCTGACTCAAGCAAGCTTAATCAGAAGATCACAAATGCTTTTCTCTTTTGTAGGAAGAAATGCCACAGCCTTTCTTTTAAAACAAAGTTCTTTTAAGCATTACTTTTGATAATTCACTGAGAGCAATGAATGAAATCATCATACCTCTAAATGGTATCCAACTCTGATGAAGGCACAAAGGGGGTCAAAAGCTCCAGTACCGCAGGTCAGAAGGTGCGTCCTATTATAGTGATGCAAAACCCGAACATAATTTGCACACTCACTCTAAAGCAGGAAAAAAAAAGAAAAAGAAATTGATTACTGTAATGAATATGTTTAGTTCTTTTTTGATTACTGCTTTTCCGAGCCCTAGAAGTCTCATGTATAACCCACGCTTGGTTAGAGAAGGTAAAGGGGGCAGATGAAAAGAAGACACGGACCAGTGGAAGAAGAGACGGAGGTGACCAATACAGCGATGTATGAATTACATTTAATAATACGAGTGTATCGTTTTCATGTATTCTAGTACATGAGGAATTTAGAAAAAGCACTGTTCAGAAATGTATCCAGGTATATTTACATGGCAATATGTTTCACTAAATAATTAAATTCTTCCCAAACCTGTTATTTTTTAAAATTTCATATAAACAATGAATCAGCATAAAGTCAGAAAACAAATAACTAGAAAAAGCTTCATTACCCTTAAGGGAACATATGCAGACCTTAGGGCACTACAGAGTTTTGATGTTTGGGCAAATAAGTCATATCTTCAAACTCATAAATTCATATAAAGTACTTTCATAGAGAAGTTTCAAGTAAACAGATAGAAAGCTAACTGATAAAAATAACATTTTATACCTATTACTATAAGATTACAGTCCTGAGATCAGCAAACTTTTTCTATAAAGGACCAGAGAGTAAATATAATTAGTTTGATGGGCTATCTGGTCTCTGCTGCAACTATTTACTTCTGCAGCTATAGCATAAGAGCAGCCGTTGACAACAGAAAAATGAATGTATATGGAAGTGTTCCAACAAAACTTCATTTATGGCAGGTCACATTCGGCCCCAGAGCTCTAGTTTGCCCATAATGGGATTCAACTGTAATCGTATCAAGGACAGAATCTTGATTTTACACATCTTTGTATTCTGTAGTTAATCAAACCCAGTACCTGATACACACTCCCTGTGTAACAAACTTTTAATAATCAGTCATTAGTTGAGTATGCTGAGTGAAAAAAAGTTTAAAATTACTTCAGACAAAACTTGACTAAATTAATTTTAGCAAATACCTGTTGGCAAAGCAGGTACTGCTAGTTCATTTAAATTATGAGAGAAATACTAAACCCTTTTATTGCTAAATATCACTTTGACATTAGTACATGCAATAGTCAGTACATATTATGTTTTATAAGGTCAGATTCTGACTTTTAAATTCTCTCATACAACAGTATTAGGATGAAAAAGCCAGCAGACCTATCTCATCGTAAGTGATTCAGAATAGAGCATTCCCTTGGTAAGAACAAGTAACACACTACTGAACCGATTATCTGGGGCACACCGATAGACTTATTCCTTTAATTTGCCCTTCATGCAGCATCCTAGTCTGTATATGACCCGTATAGTTGGGAAAATCTAATATCCTATTTTCATATTGCTATAAGCACCTGCTTCTCATCTCTTGAAACTGTCACAGCTTGAGTAAGCCGATTAGACCACATTGTGGCTCGGGTGGGCTTAGATTGACACAGCCTGTGAATGTGTTTAATTACTCAGCATCACGCTGTAGACTAAGACAGCAAGAATGTCTTGACTCATCCCTTTGCTGTTACCCAGTTGCTGCAAGAATCAGGAGTTGGTATAATGTGTGTTAGATTTCTACATGGTATTATTTTTTCTTACTGAAAAAAAGGATGAGTTAACTTTCAAAAGGAGCTGTGCATGCCTTCCTCCAAAGCTGTGAATTGTGTCGTCGGCCAGCTACTCCTAGCACGTGAAAAGTCCTTTCACCCGTGTACTCGTGTGTTAGCAACTATGGCAGGGCTGCTGCTGCTGGACCACCTCTTCCCTTTCACATGCTGCAGGGAAGTTATGGAGAGATGGAATATTGATTCTTTCAGCAGGAGACATCCTCAAAACATGTGGAATATATAAAGCATGTTTACTGCCTTTGCCATCTTCTTTCAAGTTTTTTGTTTTTTCTCCTTTAGTTTCTTCATTTGTTTCTAATTTACTAATCAGGGTGAGACGAAATCTCACAAAGATGGTGCTTAGCTTTTCCTCAAATTAAGAAATTACCTGAAATTATTTTTGTCCCCAGTACATAGGAGATAAGCCTGACTAGAAGGAATTTATAAATCTGAGTTGACTAAAATATTATAAGACAAAATAAAACCAAGATCTAGATGGTACCTTGGTGCCCTACTCTACCTCTACACTGAAATTAATTTTTAAGTAATTATATATATAGAAATTATATATATTATATATATAGAAAATGTACATGTATATGTATATACATGTACATGTATATATCATATGTGCATGCGTATACGTGTGTATATATACATGTATGTATGTGTGCATATATATTGATATATATGTATATATCATATATATCTATAGATATAGAGAGAGATAGATATTTATTCTTGAAATGAATTGCATATATGTGTTTTAAGAGCAAATAAAAGGTTAGCGATTCAGTCTTTTGTCACTGACCATGACTATAATTGATGATTTGTTTAATTTACAATGAATAATACTCACGGCATCTTTTCCTTTCATTATGCATTCTTCTGTTTTTACTGCTGTACTTGGCCAGTGTATCTGGAATAAAAGATAATGGACTGTTATGCAACTGCATATAAAAATAAACCACACGGAAAAACCATTTCATTTTTCTTCTGTAATTCAATACATTTTATTTTGTTCTATTTTTGTTGGTTCTACTTCCTTCTTTGAGAAGATCAAGCAAGACTTTATCTTCTCTATGGCATTATTTGCCAAATTAAGACACTTATCTTTTAGCTTTTATTTTATGCTAAACTTTATTATTATTTTTTTTTTTAATCTTTCTGAAGGTTCATCTCAAGTCTCAGGCCTTTAAAGGCCACCCATACTTCAACCAGCACTGCTCTGCATTTAACCTGCTGTGACCTCTGCTGTCCAATCTCTCTCCCGAACTTGTCTGATCCCCAAAGGCCAGGAACCTCCTTAAGTTCCCTTTGCATTTTTACCACTTAGCACTGAACCTGGTGTGGTGGACTCTCAATAACATTTGTGCACAAAAGAATGAAAGGATTTATAATGAATGAATTTATAATTCATCCTTTGTTTATAATGTATCACTTCATAATACACCACAAACATCTTTGATTATTTTTAAAACATAATTTAACTCTACCAGTTTCCCACTGGATTTCAGGAAATTTTCGTTGTATTTCAAATTTGTTGGTTTCTTCATTGAAGAGAGAATATATCAAATACCTCTTTTTCATCTCAGATAGCGCCTAGCACTTTGCTGGGACCACAGGCAGAAATCATTAAGTACTTTTTTTTGGGAATGCAAGAAATGGTTTTCTCTATCCTTTTCTTTTCTCAGACCGTTTCTGTTCCTCTTTTTGCTTAAATGATAGATTAATCACACCATGTGCCAGACAGCGTGGCAAGAACTTTTAATTCTTCTTTCTTCTACTTTATAAACTCATGTGCAGAGGTTTGAGTTTGTTATACTATGCAACTGAGGACTCATTATTATCATTGGTCTCAAAAGGTCCCTCTCTTATTTTAATTATCTATTTATTTCCTTCCCTTCCCCCCTCCACGTTCTCCCTGCATCCCTCCAGGAGGCAATCACTGTAAATTGTTCCTGGGAAGACTAACAGTTTTTCTGTTGTTTGCATATGTTCTTATAAAGTGTATATTGCTTTTTGTGCATTTTTTAGTTTATGTAAATGGTATATTTTAATTTATGTAAAGTCTTTCTCATCTTTTATACTAAGAACTGGGTTTTGAAGACCCCTATACAAAGCCCTATGTATACACACAGTCTGTTGTTTCTAACGGCTTTGTAATATTTGGGGTATGGATCCCCCATATTCCCTCTTCTACTCTCCCAATGAGGACACCCAAATTGTCTCCAAATCTCCACCACGGCAAACATCGGCACATCTTCTCCCAATAAAACCTAGAGGAATCAGTTTAATGTTTATGATCTCCATGAACAGCTCATTTCAGTTGCAGTGACTACACCACAAGTGATGGTGTGTAAGCTACTTTGGGAAAAGGCTTCTTACCACAATAGTCTGTTTTGTTTTAATAAAGTACTTTATTGACAAGAACCACTCCCTCCACCCCCCACCAAAAGCAGCAGCACATTTTTGTACACGTCCCTCTGGGATCTGTATAAGAATACCACTGGTATGTATAACCAGGAGCAGAATTACTGGGTCTTAGCGAAGCATACATTTAATGTTTTACTGTAGTGTCAGGTTGCTCTCCAGGATGGTGACATGTTTATACTCTACCAGCAATCCTCACTGACACTTGGCATTATCAGCTTTCTAACTTTTGTACTGAGCACTTCAGATTCAACATTTAATTTAATCCTTACCAGAACTTTACCTAAGTACTATTTGGGAGCTTCTTTTAAAAAAAATGCATATTTCTCTGTCCAACTCTACAGTGCAGATCTATGGGTGGGAACCAAGGTATACAATTCCCTTAAGTAATTGTAGCAACTGGTAAGTTCTCAAATGTTTCCTGTGCCTCAAGATCTAAAAGCCTCCAGGTTAATAGCTTATCCCCTCACCTGCTGGATCAATCACTCCTCCTCCCCTGACTGAAAAAGCTCAATCGGCTCCCTTTCTTGTGTCTCTTTCTGAATTCCATGGAATCGCCTTCTCATGCTAATGTATCATCTTCATGGACTCTGCTGGTCAGCGATGATGAATTCTATTTTGAGCGATGCTGACTTTCACCAGAACCCCTATAGTTTTTTGTTCATAGCCTCCAAAGGCCTGTGCCTTGGATCTACATGCCCTGGTGTACAATGTCTCTAGAAAAATCTAAAAGGCAAGCAACAGGCATGCCTTCCTATGTGGCACCATTCTTCTGGAGTTGAGTCTAAAGTCTTCCTTCACTGGGACAGGCACTCTCTGATTCTCTTCAGACTTTTCTTTTACCTGAGTGGCCCCTGTAGGCGTTTTAGTTTTTGAAATCTGATATACATGTTTGAATCCCAAATACGGTCAAAATTTAAGATTTTTAAAAAAGCTGTGTCCCATACAATATCAGGTTAGGTATTTATATGCTAGATGGGGAAGAGGTTTGTCACTTAACTCACACATTACGTAGTCAAATCCAGGCCCTGATACATGAAAAATATTGGGGATTTATAAAAGTGGTGACAATGGCATTTGATTATGATGATCCTTTTATGACTAAATTTATTATCATAGGAGTGAGCACTCTAGGGTTTGCACTATAGGTGTATGACATTACTTTGATGTTATTATTAGTGTAATGAGCTCCCTAAAGTTTCTTACTAACAATAGTCAGCAATCATGTGTTCCTTTGCTTTCATAGTGCAATATATAAACTTTTAAATAAAAACACAAGCGCTTTTCGTTATGTTGCAACATAGAAAAAAGACAAAAGGAGAAAAGTAGGGATATAAAAGAAAACCAACTAAAAAGTCCAAAGCACACATAGAATACCCTAGAATCAATGTTCTTCATTATAGCAGTAGATCTATCAGTGGATCATATATGATTCAGGAAAGATATCACATAAATAAGACAATGTCAGGTTCGACTGCAGGCTTAACATCAGCCTGAGGGAGGTTACCAACACCACTTGACAACAGGATTCTGGAAGTGAAGTTGTAGAATTGATAAACTTCACTTATCCTTTATTTTGGAAAAAATTCAGGCACTGAGCAGTAGGTTTTCTCAGATGATTTCTAAAACTTATTCTAATTTGAGATTCAATTTGGTTTTGGAATTATAATTTTACTGTGGATGCATAAATTATTCAAAAGGATATGCTAGAATGTATATGTGTGTGTAAATACAAATTCAAAATACAAATTCATTTTAGGATCATCCATCATTGGAAAGATTTTCATGACTAATTTGCTTACTGACATGAATAAATCGGAGAATACCTCACCAGTAGAGCAGAATAATGCTTTTATATTCTTAACACCTTTAATTTATGAGATGCAGCACTTTTCTTCTTAGAATATTAGCATCTTTTTTTATCCATTTTTCATCATTATGTAAAACGGTGACTTCTTTAAACCGTAGTTCTACAATTTCAAAGTATTAGATAACTAATTCCTTGGAAAAATATACGAAAGTTCAGCTTTTCAATGTTGAAATAGTATCCAGACAATACAACAACCTCAACGTATTACCTCATTCTCCTCAATCATTGCTTCATAAGGATTATTTCGGGGACTATTTGAACATATTGTCTGGGGGGCAATTCTCTAGAGGATTCCTATACTTTATTGACAGCTTTTGTTCCACATTATCTTTTCAAAGAGCCTTGGAAGACAGAGATAGAATCTCCCTTCAGGGCAAATAGAAGATTTGTTTCCTGACCAGGATAATAAAGATAATGTCTCCCTCTGGGCAAAGGTTGGACAGCTTTGCTAGCAAATCCCTTGTAAGACTGGGAGTTTTCTGAGCTGGAGGTTGGTAAAGCGGGTATGACACAAATTCACTGTGTGTACAGCGTCTACTTAGGCTGCTTTGCCCATCCCCTATGGGACTTGAGGAGGAAAAGACAAGATGGAAACACGAGGCTCATGCTACCTGCTGTCCTGTGAGTGACAGAGTCCTCTGTCTCTAGCCCAGGCGTTGTCTTCTGCCAGCATCAATGAAACTATGACAGGCTAACTTGTTGTCTTAAAAGCAAGGTAAAATTTCAGACCCTTCACAGTTCTTGACACAAACAAAAGATCATATATTATGTGGTGGCGAAGACAATACATGGCTTTTCTAGGATTGCCAGAACATGTGTTGTTTCTAGCAGCAAACCTAATAGTGGCAGTTGCTCTAGGGATAATGAAATCATTATTTCAGGCACGTCTTAGAAGACGTTTCCTGATTAACTTTTTCAACAGATAGTATGTCTCCCTCCTTTGATCCTCTGTATTGCTTTTCTTACGTTTTCTATCTATGACTATAATGATATGTGTACTCAACTTCAGCTCTCTTATTAGGGCTATAAGTTACAGAGGGCAAGGCAGTGACTTATTGCCCCAGCCCTAAAATGCCTACCTGGCATAAGGCCTTAAATGTAATCCCTGCTCATTCATTGTCTATTGGCAGACTTGTATCAGTCAACATTTCTTTATCACATTCTTCAAAAAGTCAATTCAGTAAAGGATCCTACAATAAAGTGTGAGATATAGATTCACTGACATGAAAATGCTGCAAGCAGTATCAAATAAATGAGACAAGTAACTTTCCAGTCTAATCAGGGAGGAAATCCTGCAGGATTTAGCAAGTTTGAGAGACTGGCAGGATTTCTGAGGGTAGAGAAAAGGGTGTTAACCAGATCACTCTGGGCCCATGGAAGGGAGAGAGGTAGAAGATTAAATTATGAACACTCACCACTAAAGTGCAACACAGGGGAACTCTCCAAATGAACAATGTCATTATATATTTACTCAAGTTTTGCTTTTGTTGTTGTTTATACATTAGTTTGCTTTGGTTTCTTTTTTTTTTTTTTTTTAACAGAATTTAACAGGCTCAGGACTGCATTCAAAGGTCCACTCAGGTGAGAAAAGATCAGAGAATGATCTCACTGGAAACCAAAAGTTATTTTAAAGCCATCACGTACAAATGTTCTGCCAAGACAGTAAGGGAAATGATTTTCCTCATTTGTTTTGGCAGTAAGGATGCCTTTTGGTTCTGCTCCAGAGTATAGCATCAACAAAAACCCATAAAATTAAGCTATTTGTTCTGCATAAAACAGTTTTAAAGGCAGTTAAGCAACAGGGTTGTAATGACATTTCCAAATTCTCTGCACTGAGAAAGGTACAAAAAGCAGAAGGTTAAATACACATCATTTCATCACAACACTCCTACAATATAATTTAATTGTTCCAACGCACTTTAACAGGACATTTACTATTCTTGCATATCTCAAAGGAGAAAAATAAAATAAAAATTAAATTACAAAGTAATTCTTACCCGGACTCCCTACTGAGTCTCCTAATTACACCAGGATTAAGGATTTAACAATTCTATTGTTACAAGATGTTAGGACACTCAGAGATTTTGGAGAGCAAAAACAAATGAACAAAGAAGCAATAATTTAACTGTCTAAAAAACATTATTTCCTTTTTTATTGAAAAAAATTAAATAAAATGATCCAGGTAATATAAGTCTCTCTTCCTTGGAATACATTTAAGTGATTAAGACACTATTATAACTTCATCTAATATTCTCTTCCTAATTCTATTATTCTAATGAAAAACGTTTGTTTATATTTTAGTCTTTCTTTATATATTTTATATCTATATATAGTACCAGTGTCCATCAATGTATATTTTAATGAAAGGTCCTATAAATGTCATTAAAATCAAGAAAATAGATTGAGTATAACACATTAAAAGAGGCCTAATGGTTTATAAATGGTAGTTTTAACCTGACACGTTATCCTTACTGCTTATGCTTTTATACTTAATTACAATGGCTGTCATTATTCAAGTAGTTTGTATACCAGAATTATAATCTTTTGGACTATAGACAAGATTTGTTCTTGAAATGTTTATAATCCAAAGCTTTTGAATTAGAACACTATTATTATGACACAAACATTTCCAGCCTTGTGTGTGCCCTTTTTAATGGATGAAATTTACTAAATTGCCATCATTAATGTGAAATACCATTTGCCATTTTATATGCAAATTAGATTTTAATGCCTTTCTCTCACTTAAAAAAATTAAATTCTAAAATTCAAGCATTATTTTTCACCTTGGATTCAGTAAAGTTGAGTAAACGAGAAAAGTATAAATATTTTTACAAGCAGAAGTGACTGAGTTATATTTAGAGATATCCAAATTAAGTAGTGTAACTTTAGCTTAAAATAATGGTGGTGAGAGTAATTTTAGAAAAATAAAGCTGAAATTTAGAAACTTGGAGAAAGCCAGGGGTGAAAATTTGTTAAAGTGAATATTTATTACTAAATATGGAATGTTTTATGACGTCCTATAAAATACAGCTTAAATAAACAAACATTTCCACTTTTGATTTCTTCATGAAGTGAAACAAGAAAAGAAGATTTTATACCTCAAACTACTATTGCTACCTCCCTGAGAATAATTTTGATTTGTTTTTCAGGAATCTCAGTACTTCTCAAACGTGCACAGATTGCAAGGGGCTATGTCGATAGGAGACGGACAAGCTAGTCCCTCACCTGTGGTTGAAATACCGGAGCCTCGTGGGGAACTCAACTTTGCCGTTAAGTTAACAGTTCCTTCTCACACTTGTCAGTGGTTTTCCTCCACTACTGTCACCAACCACTAACTGTTCCACTAGTCTCTTAACCATTACGAAGGTAAACGTTAGTCATGCAAAGGGAGTAAGAAGCAAGAGGAAAGAAACACCTCATGACAAAAGGCAGAACTAACAGTACACTGAAGACCACCTTGGGAGACACGGAGTTCACACCAGAGCAGCAGCCTGGTTCTCAACACTGTGACGTGGTGGAAAGACCTTAGGCTTCTAAGACAAGTGAACCTGGTTTTAAGTTCTAACTGCTACTTACTGGCCTCATGGCCCTATTCTCCTCTTCCTTCCATTCACCCAACATGCTGCTGCTAAAGCAATCATGCTGAACTACCATTCTGATTGTGTTTTACACGTATTCAGACTCTCCCACTGGCTCCTGCACTGCCTAGAAGATTAAGTTTCAACAGCACAGCAGTCAGTATTCTTCAGGATCTGGTCTAAACCCCATTTCCATCCTTAACTCTCATTCTACCCTGTTGATACCCTCATGCCCCCACCTCACCTATCTACTTCAGCCAAGTCATTACTTCAAAGTGCTCTAAAATGTCTGACCTTCTTCCCTGTACTCTCTCTGTTCCCACCACCTACCTGTGTGAATCAAAATTCCAACTACGATTCAAAGTCCAATTTTAAATTATATCTCCTCCAGGAAACCTCAACTCCCAGCTTCTGTATACTTTCTTAGCATTTTACTTGGGCCTTTGTTATAGTTCTATTCAAACTGTGCTACCTGTGACAGATGTGTATGTATGTATCTTCTCCATTGCATTAGAAATATTTTAGGGTAGGGATTGTTTTATTCATCTCTGCATACTTCGTATCTCCATGACTGTTTCTAGAACTTAGTTGAATCATCTCTAAAAATATGCAGTACTCTCCTACCTCAGTTAGAAATGGCAGCACATAGGAATCATGTGCTGATTCTATGTCTTGTTTAGATAATAACCATGATAGCAAATATTTGGATAATACTATGTTTCAGGCACTGGCCTAGGCAACTAATAAGTCAATAAACTGTCTTATAAAAGCTGTGAGATAAATACTATGATTATCTCTCTTTTACAGATGAGAAAACTGAGAAATAGAGTTATGGAATAAGCTGACCAAGATCACTCATCGCCTAAGTGCTGGACCAGATACGGGAGTTCAGGCAACCTGGCTATAAAACGTGTTCTTTGCTATTACATTCTGCTACTTTTCAAAAGGTCTTATAATATCTGCAAATGGAAATAAGTTAAAATAAAACAAAAAAATACTCTGTTGGCTCTTTCTGTCAAATATCCAAAAAAAAATGTAGCTGTTGATCCATTATATCTCATTCTAGAAATGAAATGTTGATCAGAAAGAATGAAGACAAACTTTCAACCAATAAAGAAACACAAATAAAGGTACCATGGCTAATGCTTCTTTATGGTAATACAAATAAACCTGATAAATATGAATTAGGAAATAAATTTTTCTCATGGAATATGGAAAACAGCACAAAAATGTTTTCAATAATTGTTAGGTGCTATATGAAAAAACTTTACTTTGTGTAATATCTAGAGGGATTTTTAACTCATTACTAGTTTTGGTTTACTAATTAATATTATTATTTACCATTTTGAAATATTATCATATATTATTGAAATATTTTAGAGTCACAGGAAAAGTTTTTTTAAATCCTCTTTTTAAGAATTGCTTGAATTACTCAATAATTGTGTAAATTTTACTCTTAAATGCTCCTTAAATGCTAGCAATATACCAGGATGTTTTGTATTTATTCCTTTGCTTCCCTTTCTTGATCATATTTTTAACATACATAGCTTCTTATGAATTACATGTTTAACGCTAAAAAAACGTAACTCATTAATTTTGCATGCATATATTTAAATCCCCTTAGATTTAACTCAAATTACATTTCACCAGACTGAAGTTCAAACAACTATGCATCATGTAAAAATAACATTTAGGGCTTCTCTGGTGGCGCAGTGGTTGAGAGTCCGCCTGCCGATGCAGGGAACACAGATTCGTGCCCCGGCCCGGGAAGATCCCACATGCCGCGGAGCGGCTGGGCCCGTGAGCCATGGCCGCTGAGCCTGCGTGTCCGGAGCCTGTGCTCCGCAATGGGAGAGGCCACAGCAGTGAGAAGCCCGTGTACCACAAAAAACAAAAACAAAAACAAAAAACATTTAATATTGCTGAGTGTACAGCTGCTAACTAGAGAATTTAATAATAACATAATAAACTTTCATTATCTCTTTTGGCCACATCTTGATATTGCACTAAGTATAAATAAATTGGGGGTGGAGAATATGAGAAGAAACAGGTACATTCCTTTTCAGATGATCTAGATTGGAAGTTCTTCCTCAATACAAAATGATAATTTTAAAATTAAGTAGTGACTGCAAGGAAATTTAATGAAGAAGACTTTTTACTTTCCCAGTGGTCCAGCAGTTAAGACTCCATGCTTCCCATGCAGGGGGTGTGGGTATGATCCCTGATCGGGGAAGTTCTGTATGCCATGCAGTGCGGCCAAAAAAAAAAAGCCAAAAAGCCAATTTAAACATGGATAGCTTTTTTTTTTTTTTTTTTTTTTTGCGGTACGTGGGCCTCTCACTGTCGTGGCCTCTCTCATTGCGGAGCACAGGCTCCGAACGCACAGGCTCAGCGGCCATGGCTTACGGGCCCAGACACTCTGCGGCATGTGGGATCTTCCCAGACTGGGGCATGAACCCGTGTCCCCTGCATCCGCAGGCGGACTCTCAACCACTGTGCCACCAGGGAAGCCCCACATATTACATTTTAAAAGATATTAAAAACTAAGAAATAAATGGAAAGTGAGAAAGCGGGGAAAATGGGCTTTGGCTACTCTTCCAAGGTGACTGATCCCAGGGGAAGAAGCAGGGATGTGGTAGCACCAAGTAGATACATGTTTATGGTGGGACTTTTTAAATGAGAGGTCTGTATCCTGCTTATAAAATGATGGGCTAGACACAGTGGTCTGACCTGAGGTAATTCTGCCTCCCGGGGGGTATCTGACAGTGTCTGGAGACTTTTTGATTATCATGACTCAGGGGCAGCATTCTACTGGAGTGTATTGGATGAAGCCAGGGATACAGCTAAACATCCTACAGTGGCACAGGACACTCTCTGCTCCAACCTAGACTTATTCCAAATGTTAACAGTATTGAGGTTAAGAAACCCAAAGATAAAGCAGGAGATATTAAAGATATAATAACAGGTAAATCATTGAAGGAGTAAGGTCCAGGAAAGACAGGAGGAGAACTTGGCCAAGAAGCAGAAACATCACATCTTCAGAGCCTGGACAGCACTGAGGCACCAACTCTCATTCTTTTTTTTTCCCCCCGCTACGTGGGCCTCCCACTGCTGCGGCCTCCCCCACTGTGGAGCACAGGCTCCGGACACGCAGGCTCAGCGGCCATGGCTCACGGGCCCAGCCGCTCTGCGCCACGCGGGATCTTCCCGGACGGGGGCACGAACCCGTGTCCCCTGCATCAGCAGGCCGACTCTCAACCACTGTGCCACCAGGGAAGTCCTCTCATTCTTAAGTCTACTTTTTTTAAACAGACTGTCTATGAAGTAGACCTTGTCTAACTCTGCTGTTACTGAAAATAAATGCAGAACGTCTATGTGGAGTTTTATTGCTAATCATTCTGTGGAAATAGGCAAGAAAAGTACAAAATAACAAATGCAGGTGGGGTGAAGTCACCTCAGAGTTAATGTAGCTTACCTCTCAGAATTCCTCACGAGTACCCAGCCCTTCTGTGGCCCTGGGAGGGGCGTTAGCAATTTTGAAATTTAAGTTTGAATTATATTTCCTGAAGTGGCCCAGCAAACTGTATATACTTCAGGCCCCACAAAACAAGGATTTACCCTTGAATGCAGCGAAGTTATTCAATTTAATAATTTGTATAGCTACTTTCCTTGACATCCTTGCTGGATGGAACCCTGAAGCTTCAACAGCCAGCTACTATTCTATTTAGCTCCCTAAGATGCAGTTCATAAATACTCATCACTCTCCAGCTTTCTTATCCTTATATAGTCTTCACAGGTCATTTCCTCCATTAAAGCAGTCTTTCTAGCATTAAAGGCCTCAGGGTACAATTAGGCCAAAACAATCAAGGATAAGTAGGTTATTCAATTTCCCCTACTCTAAAGCAGAATCACATTAAAGTGGGAAGCTGCTAACTCCTGGCCTTAGTTCCACATAGGAAATGAGGGCTCAGGAAAACTGTTATGAGATTTTGTGTACATAAAAGTCATCTAGAAAGCGTGTCATAAATGTGGATTTCAGGGACCCACTCCATGAGAGTTACAGGATCCAGATCGAAGGACAGCAATTTAAGAACTACTTCCTTAATGCAAAGATTCTTAATCTTCTGGGTGTCGGATCCCTTGAAGGATCTTTCCATATTCACATACTTATAATGTTAATATGGAGATTTTATTAGTTTGCTATGGCTGCTATAACAAGATGTTACAGACTCGGTGGCTTAAGTAACAGAAATTTCTTTTCTCATAGTTCTGGAGGCTAGAAGTCCAAGTTCAAGGTGTTGGCACCTCTGGTTTCTTCTGAGGCCTCTCCTTGGCCTGCAGATGGCTGCCTTCTCACTGTGTCCTCACATGGCCTTCCCTCTATGGGCACATATCCCTGATGTCTCTTTAATGTATCCAAATTTCCTCTTTTTATAAGAACACCAGTCAGACTGGATTAGGCCCACCCTAATTGCCTCATTTTAACTTAATCACATCTTTAAAGTCACATTCTCAGGACTGGGAGTTAGGGCTTCAACATATGAATTAGGGGTTGGGGGGGAGGAAATCATCCCATAACAGAGATTATTCCATGGCCCCCATTCTAACCACCCCTAGCTTAGCTATTCCTTCAAAGAACTGGAGTGTGCAGATGATCTACCCGAGAGAAAAGAAGGGGGCCACGTGGTGAACACCACAGTTAGGAGGAAAATGACCATCCAAAAAAGGGAGAGGAAAATCCATTGAATTTGTCTGGAAGAAGGAGGTCCTTGATGGTCTTAAAGATTTATGTGTGTATACCTGAAAAAGACGAAAACTCCAATTCGAAAAGATATATGCCCCCCAATGTTCACATCAGCACTATTTACAATAGCCAAGACATGGAAACAACCTAAATGTCTACCAACAGATGAATGGATAAAGAAGATGTAGTATATATATATACAATGGAATATTACTCATGAAATAATGTCATTTGTAGCAACATGGATGGACCTAGAGATTATTATACTAAGTGAAGTCAGACAGAGAAAGACAAATAGCATATGATATCGCTTATACGTGGAAACTAAAATATGACACAAATAAACTTATTTACAAAACAGAAATAGACTCACAGACATAGAAAACAAACTTATTGTTACCAGAGGGGACAGGCAGTGGGGAGAGAGATAAATTAGGAGTTTGGGATTAGCAGATATAAACTACTATATATTAAGTTGATAAACAACAAAGTCCTACTGTATAGCAGAGGGAACTATATTCAGTATCTTGTAATAACCTATAATGGAAAAGAATCTGAAAAAGAATATATGTATACACATATATACATAACTGAATCACTTTGCTGTACATCTGAAACATTGGAAATCAACAATACTTCAATTAAAAAATCCCCCAAAATGATGTGTGTGTATAATACAAATATTGCATATTTATGTTTTATATATATAAATAAATATACAATTTTATAATATATATTTTAGATAGACATTGAGAGAGAGAGAGAGCAATCATCTCTTTTGAAAACTGCAGAGAAAATAAAATTAAGGGTGATAGAAAAAAAAAAGGAAAGAGTTTAACACATTATGTGTCTCCACTTCATCCTGCAACTAAAATAGTAGCCAAAGGACATAATGCAAAAAGGACAAATAGAACTTGAGTGGAGATGCCAAAGAAATATGAGCAACATTTTGGAAGTTCTACAACATATGGACAGGTGTTGACTGGCTTTCCACATGAGAAAAGCTGAAATCTAAATGCCTGCAAGGTGAAGGGAGCCAATAAACAAGCTGATTCATGAAAAAGAACTTGAAAAATTCTCAGGAATTAGAAGTCTAGGGCTCTTCTGAAAATGGGAAAAGGGGTGGGTGTGGGTGAAATCAGGAGAAATCGTTCAACGTCTGTATAATAAACAGCAGGCCAGACAATTGAGAACAAAACTCTGCCTTATAGAAGTCCCAGAAAGAGAGTCAGGAGGAAAATGGAAAAGAAGGGAAAACATCAAAGAAATAACAACATTTTCCAGAGCTGAAGGCCAAGGCTTTCCCCTGCAGAAGGCCCACTGTGTCTCAACACAGTGAATGAAAAACAGATCAAACCTTAAAGAAAATTTGAGAAAATGTTAAAACATAGAAGGGCATGAGGACAGGATTAGGGGAACAGGGTGGCAGGAAACAGCTTATAAATAAAATTTTGAAATTAGAATGGTATCGCACTTCTCTGCAGCTATACTCGAAGTCTGAAAACAATGGAACACTATCCTCAAAATTCTAGAGCAAATGATTTTCATTCTAGAATTTTACATGCATCTACCAATTCTGTGTGGAGTCCGAAAAATATTATTTTTAAACATTAAAAATACCTCAAAAGTTTACTTTGGATCTTTCTTCAGCAAGCTAATTGAAGGTGTGTTTCAGTAAAATGTCAGACTAAACTACGAAAGAATATCACACAAGTGGGAGGTTGAGGGGATGCTCCAGCATTCAACTCTGGGCTGACAAGAGAATCAGGAAGGACGCATCTCATTTAAAAACCAAAAACTGATTTGGAAAGCCATACGGTTTACAATATTAAGAGGAGTATAAGAACTCTGGTAGAAAGTTTGGTGAAAAATGAGTAAAAGTAATCTAAGCAAATGAAACAAAGAGGAAATATTTCATCTGGGGTGGCGGGAAGAAGTGTGATCCATTTTCCCAATTATAATAATATAAATAGTTATTACTTAGCTAAAAGTTGTGGTACAGCTCTATTGGGAAGATGACCAGGCAGATGAGTAGGGGCTGCTGGTGAAATAGTGCAGATATTTTAGCTACGGTACTGCAAGAAAAGAAAGCTAAAATCCTCATCTTCCTTTACAGAAAGTCAACAGATATTATCTAAAATTAACAATACCAAGGAAGAACAGTACACAAATGTTATTTAGACATATGGAGGTAAGAACCAGAAGAAATGAGAGTTTTACATGATTTCCTCTAGAGATGAGGAACTGTCAGGGATGAAGGTATGCTGCTTTTTATGATACATTGTTTTAAAAATGCCTTTAAAAAATATGGACATCATACATTTCGACAAACATAAAAATAAATAAGTAAATTATAAAGAACATGTATTATGTAATACATTTATGCCAAAAATATCCTATGGTCTATAAATATTTCTGCATGTTTTATATAAGGTTGCTATATCAATATTTCTGGAAACATATTACCTCAATTCAACTCTATAAGCATAGATTATAAGAACCATTTTTCTTCTTACAGTTAATCTTTCTCAGAAAAGTTGGGTGCTCGCCTATTTTAATACTTTAATCCTTCAGGTTTAAAAAGCATCCACCTGAATTAGTGATCTTACCAACAGAAATACATGAGTTAGCTATACTGAGTTCACACATCCGTATTTCTTCAGGATGGGATTTCTGGAGTAATAAGGCCTAAAGGTACTTTAAATCAGCATATTCCAAACCCAGGTGTCAGGACAGTGGGTGTGGTGACAAGGGCCATCAGGCAAGAGAAACGTCCAGTGCACCAATCAGAAGTCTTCTGGGGACACAGAGATCTGTACTGTGCTAGAAAAGTTCGTTCTCCATCATTTGTAACTTTTTCTCAAAATGATTTTAATGAATATTTTATTTCAATAATATTATCACTCAGAAAGTGAAATGGCCAAGACAATGAAAAATCTAGTCCAAGTAAAACCCACGCAAGAAGCTATCTCCCTGACTCCTTTTCTTTCTCTCCTGAAATATAGTTTGCTGTTTCCATACCTCTCTATAGTTACTGCCGATGCGTTCTAAGCTGAGGGAATACACAAGATCCTTGCCTCCCACGAAGAGTCTCTCTTGATATTCATCCAGCAGCATTGTCTGGAGATCAAGAAATCCAAAAGGGCTATGGAAGACTGACGTTCTGTTTAGATCCAAGAGCTCTGAAATACAAAACAAAATGTACAGTAAACACAAGAGAAAATATAAATACCTTTATAACACTCTTCTCATGGCTCTATTTTCATACCTATTAATACTGTGCAATTAACATTCATTTTATCATAAATACAAAGTCTTTAAAATTTATTACTCAAAAAGATTAAAAATATATAGTGCATCAACAATACTTAATTGTGTATTTGAAAATTGCTAAGATAGTAGATCTTAAAAGTTCGAATCAACAGAAAAATATTCTAACTATGTCAGGTGATGGATATTAACTAAACTTATTGTGGTAAGCATTTCTCGATATGTACATATATCAAATCAATATGTTGTAACCTTACACTAATACAACATTATACATCAACTATAATTCAATAACACTGGAAAAAAATTTTTAAATATTTGTTCAGTGTGTAAAAAAAAGTACAACGGAAATAAGTTGTGATATGCACAAATTAACATCTTTTATAAGTTTATTAATTGAAAAGCTTTGATTCAACTTAATAGGTAAGGTAAATATCCTACGTTTTTAAATACAGAAAGAATTATTTTTCACAAACTTTAATGTAAAGTGCTACACGGAAAAGTCATTCCATTATGACTTTTATATTTACTTTTCTATGTATAACAAAAATCCCAATTCTATAATAAATATTCCCAAAGCAAGTCCAGTTAATTCCAGATGAACAACAACTCAGAAAAAATGTTTCCACTTGAAACTGGTTTTGAAAGTCATGTCCAAAATCAAATTGTCCAAGAATGGAAACTATCAGTGTTGTTAATGTGGTAGTATTCAGTACAGTGGGAATGACTGTTAAAACTGATGGGGATCTACTTTCTACCACTGTGATTTGGGCTGGTGTTTATGCATTCACCCCTACTTCAGAAATTACAAATTATTTGTTTTAGTTAACATACATTTAATTTTAGAAAGCCAGAATCTGGCAAACCTCTCATATGTGTGTATTTGTTTGTTTGTTGAAGCTATTTAATTGCATATGGCAGTTCACTACTTAAGGTTGGTAAATGATAATGTGAGAGCCTTTGAGGATGAGAGAGAATTAATACGAAACCCTGCATGTTGAAGATTTCTTAAAGAGGCTCCTTGGAAATATTGACAAGTTAGAAGATAACTTCATTTCCCAAAGGTCAGCTCCTAATGCATCTGACAAAGAAGGTGAAATACTGGTAACCAGAACACTCAAACCCAGACAGCAGTATGAAATATGAAAATCGATAGCACTTTGTCCACTCTTACACTGCCTATTTCTGAGAAAAGAGAAATGAAGTATCTTTTCCCCTCTATTATGAATGTATTAACTTCTATTTGTCTACTCTGAAACTGTTGATGTCCAAAGTTTTGTGGAATGGGGCTAACTTTAAACCTTTAGTCAAAACAACCAATTTTACTAACATCAAATTATCATTTATAAAGGTAAAACTTGTGATACTGAATCATTTGACCATTCACCTAAACAAAGAACTTAAAGTTTTGAGGGACAGATGGAAATAATAATAAGGTGCTTTATTTAGGGAAGATGAAAATAGGAATTTGAGAGATTAGGCATTCTTGAATCCTGGAAGACAAATTTTTCCCACTCAGTAATTTTGTCAAGGTAGCATCACACTGTTTTCCTTCCTAAATAGGCATTCACAAACAGAGATGTGTATTTTAGGGATTCAATACTATAACAAAAATATAAATCAGAGCTCTCCACTGCCATTACACTTTGTCTTCACATGTATTCACGTATGGTTTTACAACAGGGCTGCTAAGTGGAGTATTTTCCAGAAAAGGCTCCCCAGTTATTCTAGTATGTTGCTATAATTCCTCAAGCTTTATGCATGGTGAAATCATTATCTGAAAAGATTCAACTGTTCAAAGAATGGTTATACACTAGCTAGAATTAGCAGGTCTCTAAACTACAGACTTACCAAACACAGTACTGTACAAAGCTTAGAAGAATAAGTTGGCTGGAAAATGAGAGAAAGCCAGGAAAGGAATGAAACATGAGGGCGCTACCCTAAAGTGCTGCCACAGTGGAGTAGTCAGTGCCAATTTTTAAAAGTATGAATTGGAAAGAGAGGCAGCTCAACCAGTAAAGGAGGCACTCCATAAATGAATTCCATCTAGGGATGGAATGACCTTGCTTTTTCCCAATGAGTCATTAGGACTTCATTACCTCTCTATATAAATAGAGATATAGACATCAAAACTTCTACTTGTTTTTATGACTTGCCAATTTCTGCAATGCATACTATGCTTACTATAATTTTTATAGTGTAAAAGTCATCGTTCCTGTTTCTTTGTCAGTAATAGAGACTAACTACTGGCCCATCAGTCTTATTTTCTTCTAATCAAATTTTATTCTGACCCATCTTCCCATCGTTATGATGAAGTCGATCCCATGAGACCACAAAGATGAACTCATGTTCCTGTGGAGATGTAGACTGGAAAATGCAAAGGGAAAAATTTCAACAAATGCCAATTTTTTAACTGTTCATTTCTTACAGCCTTTACATGTATCAATTTTTTTCACCACAGTAAACAACCACAGTGTAACCGTCTGAATTACCACTGCCCTTTATTTTACTTATGAAGAAACTCAGGTGTCCAGAGAATAAATGACCATCCTACAGCTATATACTATTACAATGAAAAATCACTCAAATTACAAAAAAAAACAAAAATGAGAATTAAAGTACAACAGATGTATATGCCATAATGAAAGTCCTGTAGGCTGAGAATCTGAAGAGCCAGGTTCTGGTCTTGGCTTCGCCATTAATTACCTGAGTAACTATGAACAACCACTTAACCTCTTTAGATTGGTTTCCTCACATGTTAATCACCCTTGTACACTCAAAATGATTAATTCTTTGATTAAATTGCATTTTTGAAATGGAGGTGATAAAACATTGCTAAAAAAAAATAAACCCAACCACAGATATTTTACAGCCTTTCAAAGTACAGTGCTGCATCTATATTTTTTGGAATCTTAACAAATGGAGGGAGTGATCAATGAACAAGTCTACATATCCCACGACCCTTATTTAAGCTTGCCTGAAAGGAAGTAGTTAAAATATTCATTTATTACTTTTCATATATTTAAATGATTACAGGGTCAGGGAATACTTTTAGGTTATCAGGAATTTTGGAGCTAATTTATTTTGATTCATTCATATCACCTCAGAGGAAGTTGCTGCCGAGGTATGTTTGGATACATAAAATTGAATATCATGTACATGTCTTAGGTAGTAAGTTAAGAAATTTCATTTCACTTACGAAGACACTTCCTGGGATAATTCCTAACTTATTTTTTTTAAATATAAGATCCAATAAACAGACTGCAGTTTTCTTTAAACATGTTCCCAATATGAGAGCTGTGCATTGAATGTTTCTGCAACTCTCCACTTTGACCATCACCACCCAACAGAATAATGCCAACGACTGATTCCTAAGAAGTTCAGGCTCTTCTGTGGAAATTTCAGAATCAAGGTACTAACCACTGTCTGTGATTCTCCAACATCCTCGACTTTAAGTCAGGAAAGGTTAAAAGTACCCATTATGCGTAAATATTTGTGTTTTAGACATATATCTGGAATAATGGACACAGAAGAACATTTTTTAAAGGTTGTGCGTATTTATGCTTTAATACTAACTCTAATTTTCTACTTTTATTTATTTGATTATTTAACGTGCATCTTTCCAAAAAGGATCTGAGATGACTCATACAAATATATTCAGTTGAACAAACAAATATACTGCTAGGGGTGCTAAAATGAAGGGAAATAAAAAACGAAGAAAATAAGATGGGAACGCTGGAATAAATGCTATTAAGTGAAAGTTATTCTCTAATATCCTATACACTGTTAAAGTGAGTATCAAAATTGACCCCAGGCTTCTTAAAATTCAAATTAAAAGTCACTATAATACAGGAGAAAAACTATATCAATTGCTTAAGAGTACTGCCTGATGTGATGATCAATTTTAGGTCTCAACTTGACTAGATCAGGGTTGCCCAGATATTTGGCTAAACATCTCATTTAATCATGGGCACTTCCACGAGGTAAGACCTACAACTACCTCCGTTTTCTAATTGCAAAAAGAGAGCTTTTAAGAGATTCAGTGCACAGCTAAGGTTATTTGGTCATTGTTGGTGCCAAAATTTGAATAAGAGGTTGACTGGAGAGCTTAGCTATTAATGATCCATGTGAGATGGGGTGTTTATCACCACTGTACACTCACAGAGCTTAGTCATCCCCAATTCTGGTCCCCAGAGATGAAGAGCATCAAGATTGTTTGACTTGTTAAAAGCTTGCTCCTTATAAACAGTGACTCCATAACCTTATATAGAAAACTCCCAATAGAAGCAACTAAGTCTAGTCTATTAAGGGATTATGATGTTTCTGAACTTGAATACATTTTTGCAGAGCTTGATATTAATAATAAAGTAAAACGGAAGGTCTTCCCAATATTCAATAGCTGTGATTGATATAATTCAAAACAATTCAACAGCAAGAACATCAAAAGGAAAATTTAGGTTAATATCAATTTTAATTACCTATCGTATGTATTTAAAAAGCTGTCTCAAATGACTACGGACGTGTTCATGTTGCTTTATTAATTGGTGACATTTTCAGTTTTATACATCTTACTTTAAGAAAACTGAAATGTTTGTAGATAACTTGTGATAGAGTTTCAAAATGATTTGAAACATTTTTTGGTATATACTTAGGCAAACAAAACAAAACAAAACAAAAACCTCAAGCAGGAAGCTTCCCTCCTTCTTTAAGAATATTTCCTCATTTTAGTTTTAGAGCCAGCATTTTAAGTCATAATAGTGGTCTTAGCACCAAATTATAGTCCGTGGACTTGGTGTATTTACCAAGCAATGGCTGACCTATTTATCCCTCTGCACTGCTGCAAGCTGCTTAGATGAAAGAATCAGAAAACATACAGGAAGAGGGAACAAAGAAACTCTAATCTCAGGTAATCTCCAGAAAACACAGTGCAAATAATGGACAGTGCTGACTGCATAAACCGGAGGAAGCTCATCTTGAGTTCTTCCTACTCTAAAAACAACACGAATTACTTGGGGGAGGCAGTGGACAAAGAAACAAGACTAAACTGGGATGCACCAACTCAGGGTTCATCCGGAAATTTTCTCAAGGGGGAACTAATTATTATTGCTAAGCTGCCTGCTAATTATCAGCTGTCAATGAAGGCATACTCAGAGGATTTAGTCATTTCCTCTCATGGTCTTTCTTTTAAAACTGCAAGGGAAATAGTTTTGAAACTCACTGACATCAATATATTATAGAGACAGTTCTCCTCACTTTGTCAAAATATAATTAAATTCCACACATCCATGTACAAGATGGGGGAGGACAGAGTACATATTTTTAAGCTCTCAAACAAAAAATAGATCTCCTAGGGATGGGTGTTTCCTTTTTTGAATGCATACTTCTACCAGTCACCTGCAAAGTAGTGACTTCCTGAGACCCAGGACTTTAAACTTTTTATTATTTTCCAAATCAATTCTTTTATTCAATGTCTTAAAGTTAATTCAACAATAAAATATTGAATCACACACAAAGTCAGCATTATTAAAGAAAATGAAATGTAGAAATAAAGGTTAGAAATTTCTTCAACTTCTTAACAATTCCAAAGGAAAAGGTTTCTTACTACATGCTTTGATGATTTTGACAGACCTGATCAATACTCACTAATGGCTTGTAATAACGTTGAAACAGAGTGGTAAAGAAATAAGCAATTAACTTTTTTTTAAGTGTAAACAGGGCTTCCTAATTGGTCTTTCCAGCAATGGACTGTGGCCAGCCTTTCAGGCACTTTCTGAACTTTTAGATTTCTATCTTTCTTACAAGTCAAAGGTCCACAACAGGCATTGTGGTGTTCCAACTTTTAATCATAAACTGCTTCCAACAAAAGCAGAAAAAGTTCAAAAGTACACATGAATAGCCTAGGCATTAAACAGCCTTTTACTTCCTTGGTCAAGGAAAATAATAGTGTCAGAATTTTAATATTCCTTATGTTCCTATCTTATATAAATTATCATTATTCAGTGTTATACACGATATTCTGCCTTACAGGTCTCTGAACGAACACAAGGGCACCATGGGACAAAGGTTACACAGAATCACTGTCTATGCATGTACTGTCTATGCATGTACTGTATGTGTGTGAGTGCACATACTTAAATCATTGAACTGAACAAAATCATAGAATATAAAGTGCTACTCCATAAAAGTCAATGATTTAACAATTTTTGATTGCCTCCTAAATATTTAATTACATTTTATTCCAGTGGAGGCCAAAGGAGCAAGTCCTAAGTGAACAGCTTCCGAAGCTGAGCCTGCAGGCCAGAGGGACCCTGACCTGGGACCACCCTGTGTCCTTCATTCAACATTCCTTTGGGGCCTTGTAAACTAGGACATGTTATTCTAAATATAACGGAAAGGCCCTCAAAGGTTTTACGAGCAAGTACATGACTGGATTTATTTTTAAAATACCAATGGGTTTTGATATGCATAATTGCCAGCAGGGGGCAAAAGTTGAATAAAAGGTATGGGGAAAAAAAATATATATATATTATAAGCAGGTGAGGAGAATGATAGTAGTAAAGCATGGTGCACTGTGACGGCAGAGCCCTGAAAGATTAAGTGGAAGAAAGCTAGCCATCAAATTTTACACAATACAGTAAAAGTCTTTTTTAAAATGTAAGCTGTTTAGGATTGGGGTAACAGATTGTAATTCATTTTGATGAAACATTCAATGCATACTGAGATAATCTGCATTAGGTACTAGATCTGGGGTTTCAGAGGGATACTAAAAATCAATGTAATTATGTAAAAATAACACAAATCAGATTTTGGCATTCTTCATTTTATTTCTGTACATCAATTTTAGGTAAGTTTTTTCAGGCTTACATACTGGAGAAAATCAGGCCGGTTTACCTTTTTTTTTTTTTAAGAAAATATTTTTTATGGTTCAGAACCAGAAAGAATATAAAGATTTACAATGATAGATTCCCTTCCATCTGGCCTCACTCTCCCTGTAGAGTTCTCACTCCTTCACCCTGAAGGGTCAAACCCTGTCTACTTTCTTGGGTATTCCTCCAGAGTTTCTTACACCTACACAACAAATAAGGTAAATATATAGGTCTTTAATACTTTCCTAACTTTTGGTATATAAAAAGAATCATAATATAAGCTCTGTTGTTTACTTTGCTTTTCTTCACTTTATATACTTTAAAAGTCTTCCTGTACCAAAACTCAGAGAGGATACAGTTTGCATGATATCCCACTTTATGAATCAGCTATTGGCAGGCACTGAATTCTTATAAATTTTTGCTATTAAAAACAGCACTACACATGATATCACTTATCTGTGGAATCTAAAAAAAACGATATAAATGAACTTCTTTACAAAAGAGAAAGACTCACAGACATAGAAAACAAATTTATGTTACCAAAGGGGAAAGTGGGTGGAGGAGGGATAAATTAGGAATTTGGGATTAGCAGATACAAGCTACTATATATAAAACATAAACAACAAGGACCTACTATATAGCACAGGGAACTACATGCAATATCTTGTAATAACCTATAATAGAAAAGAATATGAAAAAGAATATATATATAAATGTATAACTGAATCGCTTTGCTGTACACCTGAAACTAATGCAACACTGTAAATTAACTACACTTCAATTTTTAAAAATGGTTTAAAAAACAGTGCTAACAATGTGTATACATGAATATATGCCAATTCACATATGTGAAAATATATCTGTAATATACATTTTTAGAGTGGAATTACTGGGCCTAAAGAAACATGAGTTCATAGTTTTTTACAGATACTGCCAATGTGCCTCCATAGGAATTATATCAGTTTAATATTCTACTACTACATGTGAGAGTGACTGTTGCACATCACCTAAGAGAACAGTATGTTATTAAAATTTAGGATTTTTGCAGATCTGATTGTGGGAATACAAATTAATTTTCTTATTATGGATGAAGTTAAGCATCCTTTCCTATATCTCAGAGTACCTTATTGTCACTTTTTGCCATTTTTCCCTTTATGTCCATTGCCTATTTTTCCACAGGATTAAAGGTGCTTTGTCAACACCTGAATTTAAGAAATGTTTAAACTGTTTTTATGTTTTGTGACATCATGGCTGAAAGATGAAGGAGGCGAGGCTCTTAAATGTAGAAATTTGTGCTTCAACCATGTTAGACACATATATTTAATGTGTTATAGTTTTGCTTTAGTAAGTAGAGTTAACTCTTGATTATCCAGGGAAATTAACCAGTTTGTCATTAACAGCTCACCAAAAAAAATGTTATAAATCAAGGAACATGCTTGGTCTCCCGGAGGCTGAACTGGGTGTCAACAAACTCCCAGGCACAGCTGTTCAGCTGGGGAGCCCTACGTGGGTCAGGAAAGGTGGCGCCTTGGCCACAGTGGAGGTGCCACCATTGGGGCAGTGACAGTGGTTTTACAGCCAGAGGCCTTTGTGAGATGTTTTCTCCTCCCTAAGGAGACCATGGTTGATCCAGACATTTTCCTCATCCATCCTCCCCGCCTTCAGGGGCATGTTTCCCAACTGGCCTCTTCAGACTCCAATCCCCTTCAGACTTCCTCTGGATTTTTCCGATAGCTCCATTTTTGAAGATCCCCATTGAATCCATTTTTACTCATTTGGTTTTGCTTTAACAATTATTTCCAGTCACTCATGATTCCCAAATTCACAACCCTTTCTCATACACAGATTAACTAGGAGTTATATTAAGAGGCATAATATTTTTTTAATAATTTACTCACTACTATAAAATATCAGAAATGTTGTGCTTAACATGCAGTTTCCCAAGGCCACTACTGTGGAGGTCAATTTTTACTTATAGTCAGGCTTTTATTGAACACTAGCCAATGAGAAAGTTTCTTTCACATGGAGGGGAAAAATGACTCACTCAAAACTGACCTTTCAACCCTACTCTTCTTAACTTGACTCTGTGTTGATTTCTGGACACTTGTTTACGAGAATTCCAAAATTCGAAATAACAAGTATTCTACAAGATGTTTTAAACGTTCAGTCAGAGCAGAAGTTAACAAAGCCAAGAATATGTGTGAAATGCCGTAACGTTTTCTATACTGTTAGTCATTTAAAACTTATCGAGAGGAGGGGTGTGAAAGGAAACATGTTCCTAGAAGTCCAACGAAGTGCTCTCAGCATTATCATAGTGTGCTATAGGTTTGATCATCATCTGAACATCTTCCTTTCAAAATATTTTCATATAATCTACGAAATTATCTGTGATAATAAAGCTTTGATTTCATTTAGTTATTTGTTACTTATTTCTTAATGTGAGACATGTATAAACAGCATTCATTTTACAGTAATATCTTAAAAGCTACTTTTTCTGGATTATGTCATTTCACTAAGGATTGGCTCTCATTTAATATTTAAAACTTGAATAATAAAACACAACTGTTCTATACATTTACACTGTATTCTGTCTTAGAATTGGATTTAAAATAAATGAGCAACAGTACTTCATAATGCATTTCCTCTGACACACACTGAACAATCTTGACTCCCATCACTCAAACTACACCCCACAAAAAAACTGCTTTTTGTAAGATACTTTTCATTTTTGAACAAAGTTGGCTAAGGTATACACAATTGTAATTAGCATAATTAGCTGTTAAATTATAAATATATTTCAATATGATCTTGACCCAGAAGTGCTCTATGCTATAAAACTAATACGTTTTATACAGGTTATATGTTTAATTGAAGTTAGGTCATGCTAAGAAGGTGACTAGGTCTATCAGCCACTTTTTCATTTTATAGTTGATCATTTTAAATATTAGACTAATATAACTTGCTAAAACATAGCATAAATTTTAGGGGCTTTTCCCCCCCAGCTTTATTGAGATGAAATGTAATATTGGGTTAGTTCAAGGTATTCAACATAATGATTTGATATACATATATAGTGAAACGATGATCACAATAAGTTTAGTTAATATCCATCATTTCACAGTTATAATTTTTTTTCTTACGACGAGAATTTTTAAGATCTACTCTTATCAACTTGCAAATATACTGATAAAATACGGTACTGTTAACTACAGACACCAGGCTCTACATTACATCCCCATGACTTCTTTATCACTGGAAGTTTGTACCTTTTGAACACATTCACCCATTTCCCACACACCTAAATTTTTATGTTTTTGTTGAAATTCTGTACCTTTCTATAACAACTTTATCGATCATTGGTCTATAATGTTTTCTCTAATAAATACTCCATCACATTAACAACAAACAAGCAAATTAACTAAAACTGGAATTGAATTTTCACTTCATCATACACTGGTTCAAATATTTGATATCTGAAATTCTTCAAAGTAATATGATACTCAATTTCTTGCCTCCTATATTGACCCCCAAATCCATACTTATTTAGCCAAATGCCTACTTGCCATCTTCTCCTGGACTCTAACAAACTAGCTTTTCCAACTGAGCAAATGAAGAATAACTTGTGATTTCCACCTATAAACCAACTTCTCTCTCAGACTTCCACTCACAGTAAATGGTTCTTTGGATCTCGCCAAAAATCTAGGATTTGTCCTGATTCTCCTTTCCCTGAATGCCATACTATCGGTCCTCAACATCTCACTACAACTACCCAACTAGGCTAGTGAAACGGCTTCCGATTTTCCTGCTTCTACTCTCCCCAACTCTCCCTTCCACCCAATTGGTTTAAAAATAGTAGCCTTTAAAAATATTAACTGCTGGGGGGGGGTGGCAGGGGAGAACCTTCAAGATGGCAGAGGAGTAAGAAGTGCAGATCACTTTCCTCCCCACAAATACATCAAAAACACATCTATATGTGGAACAACAACTACAGAACACCTACTGAACGCTGGCAGTAGACCCCAAACTTCCCAAAAGGCAAGAAACTCCCCACGTACCTGGGTAGGGCAAAAGAAAAATGAAAAACCAGAGACAAGAATAGGGACGGGACCTGCACCAGTGGGAGGGAGCTGTGAAGGAGGAAAGGTTTCCACACACTAGGAAGCCCCTTCACTGGTGGAGACGGCGGGTGAGGGGGAAGCTTCAGAGCCACAGAGGAGAATGCAGCAACAGGGGTACGGAGAGCAAAGTGGAGAGATTCCCGCACAGAGGATCGGTGCCGGCTGGCACTCACAAGCCTGAGAGGCTTGTCAGCTCACCCACTGGGGCGGGCGGGGCTGGGAGCTGAGGCTTGGGCTTCTGAGGTCAGATCCCAGGGAGAGGACAGAGGTTGGATTGCATGAAGGCCGTCTGAGAGGGTTAGTGCACCACAGCTAGCCAGGAGAGAGTCCAGAAAAAAGTCAGGCCCTGCCAAAGAGGCAAGAGATCATTGTTTCGGGGTGTGTGAGGAGAAGGGATTCCTTCCCTGTGTGCCCACAGAAGGCAGAGCACCACCTAAGCGAGCTCCAGAGACAGGCGTGAGCCGCTGCTATCAGCTCAGACCCCAGGGACGGGCTTCAAACACTAATGCTGCTGCTGCCGCCACCAAGAATCCTGTGTGCAAGAGCAGGTCACTATCCACACCCCCCACCCTGCATAGCCTTGCAGCCCATCACTGCCAGGGGCCCACAATCCAGGGACAACTTCCCCAGGAGAAGACATGGCGTGCCTCACGCTGCTGCAACATTACATGGGCCTCTGCCACTGCAGGCTTGCCCCGCATTCCAGTTGTGACTACCGTACCCCTCCCTCCCCCCAGCCTGAGTGAGCAAGAGCACCCTAATCAGCTGCTGCTTTAACCCCCTCCTGTCTGGGTGGGAACAGATTCCTGAGGGTGACCTACACGCAGAGGCGGAGCCAAAACCAAACCTGAACCCCAGGACCTGTGTAAACAAATAAGAGAAAGGGAAATCTCTCCCAGCAGCCTCAGGAGCAGCAGATTAAATCTCCACAATCAACTTGATGTACCCTGCAAATGTGGAATACATGAATAGACAATGAATAGTCCCAAAATTGAGGTGGTGGACTTTGAGAACAACTGCAGACTTGGGTTTGCTGTCTATGACTGATTTGTTTCTCATTTTTATGTTTATCTTAGTTTACTTTTTAGTGCTTGTTATCATTGTTGGATTTGTTTATTGGCATGGTGGCTCTCTTTTTTAATTTTATTTTAATAATTTAAAAAATTACTTTTAATTTTTACTTTTTTTCTTTTAATTTCCCTTTTTCTCCCTTTTCTACTGAGCAGTGTGGCTGACAGGGTCTTGGTGCTCCAGCGTGGTGTCAGGCCTGAGCTTCTGAGGTGGGAGACCCAAGTTCAGGACACTGGACCAGCAGAGACCTCCTGGCCCCACGTAATATCAGTCGGCGAGAGCTCTCGCACAGATCTCCGTCTCAACGCTAACACCCAGCTCCACCCAATGGCCAGCAAGCTCCAGTGATGGATGCCCCATGCCAAACAACTAGCAAGACAGGAACACAACCCCACCCATTAGCAGAGAGGCTGCCTAAAATCATAGTAAGGTCACAGACACCACGAAACACACCACCAGATGTGGTCCTGCCCCCCAGAAAGACAAGATCCAGCCTCATCCACCAGAACACAGGCACCAGTCCTCTCCATCAGGAAGCCTACACAAGCCACTGAACCAACCTCACCCACTGGGGGAAGACACCAAAAACAAAGAGAAATACGAACCTACAGGCTGCGAAAAGGACACCCCAAACACAGTAAGTTAAACAAAATGTGAAGACAGAGAAATATGCAGATGAAGGAGCAGAAATATGCAGATGAAGGAGCAAGGTAAAAACCCACCAGACCAAACAAATGAAGAGGAAATAGGCAGTCTACCTGAAAAAGAATTCAGAGTAATGACAGTAGAGATGAGCCAAAATCTTGGAAAAAGAATGGAGAAAATACAAGAAACGTTTAACAAGGACACAGGAGAACTAAAAAGCAAACAAACAATGATGAACAACACAATAAATGAAACCAAATATTCTCCAGAAGGAATCAGTAGCAGAATAACTGAGGCAGAAGAACTGATAAGTGACCTGGAAGATAAAATAGTGGAAATAACTACACAGCAGCAGAATAAAAAGAATGAAAAGAGTTGAGGACTGTCTCAGAGACTTCTGGGACAACATTAAATAGACCAACATTTGAATTATAGGCGTCCCAGAAGAAGAGGAGAAAAAGAAAGGGTCTGAGAAAATATTTGAAGAGATTATAGTTGAAAACTTCCCTAACGTGGGAAAGGAAATCAAGTCCAGGAAGCACAGAGAGTCCCATACAGGATAAATCCAACGAGAAACACATCAAGACACATACTAATCAAACTATCAAAAATTAAATTAAAAAGAAAAAAAATTAAAAGCAGCAAGGGAAAAGCAACAAATAACATACAAGGGAATCCCCATAAGGTCAAGAGCTGATCTTTCAGCAAAACTCTGCAAGGCAGAAGGGAGTGGTGGGACATATTTAAAATGATGAAAGGGAAAAACCTACAACCAAGATTACCCTACCCAGAAAGGATCTCATTCAGATTCAATGAAGAAATTTAAACTTTTACAGAAAAGCAAAAGTTAAGAGAATTCAGCACCACCAACCCAGCTTTACAACAAATGCTAAAGGAACTTCTCTAGGAAGGAAACAGGAGGGAAGAATAAGATCTACAAAAACAAACCCAAAACAATTAAGAAAATGGTAATAGGAACATACATATCGATAATTACCCTAAATGTAAATGGATTAAATGCTCCAACCAAAAGACACAGACTGGCTGAATAGATACAAACACAAGACCCATATATATGCTGTCTACAAGAGACCCACTTCAGATCTAGGGACACATCAGACTGAAAGTGAGGGGATGGAAAAAGATATTCCATGCAAATGGAAATCAAAAGAAAGCTGGAGTAGCTTTCAAAATTCTCATATCAGACAAAATAGACTTTAAAATAAAGACTATTACAAGAGACAAAGAAGGATACTACATAATGATCAAGGGATCAACCCAAGACGAAGATATAACCATTGTAAATATTTATGTACTCAACATAGGAGAACTTCAATTCAGAAGGCAAATGCTAACAGCCATAAAAGAGGAAATCGACAGTGACACGATAATAGTAGGTGACTTTGACACCCCACTTTCACCAATGGACAGATCATCTGAAACGAAAATAAATAAGGAAACAAAAGCTTTAAATGACACATTAGGCAAGATGAACTTAATTGATATTTATAGGACGCTCCATCCAAAAACAACAGAATATACTTTCTTCTCAAGTGCTCATGGAACTTTCTCCAGGATAGATCATATCTTGGGTCATAAATCAAGCTTTGGTAAATTTAAGAAAATTAAAATCGTATCTAGTATCTCTTCCAATCACAATGTTATGAGACCAGATATCAATTGCAGGAAAAGAACTGTAAAAAATACAAACACATGGAAGCGAAACATATGCTACTAAATAACCAAGAGATCACTGAAGAAATCAAAGAGGATATCAAAAAATACCTAAAAACAAATGACAATGAAAACACAACCACCAATAGGAATCTAGAGTCTGAACTCCTGAAACCACTTTTATTAAAGAAAATAGAAAATTCCTCAAAAAAAAAAAAAAAGAAAGAAAGAAAACAGGACCACCCAAACCCTATGGGATGCAGCAAAACCAGTTCTAAGAGGGAACTTTATAGCAATACAATCCTACCTCAAGAAACAAGAAAAAGCTCAAATAAACAACCTAACCTTACACCTAAACCAATTAGAGAAAGAAGAACAAAAAACCCCCAAAGTTAGCAGAAGGAAAAAAATCATAAACATCAGATCAGAAATAAATGAAAAAGAAATGAAGGAAACAATAGCAAAGATCAATAAAACTACAATCTTGCTCTTTGAGAAGATAAACAAAAATGATAAACCATTAGCCAGACTCATAAAGAAAAAAGGGGAGAAGACACAAATCAACAGAATTAGAAATGACAAAAGAGAAGTAACAATTGACACTGCAGAAATACAAAGGATCATGAGAGACTACGATAAGCAATTATATGCCAATAAAATGGACAGCAAGGAAGGAATGGACAAATTCTTAAAAAGCACAACCTTCCAAGACTGAACCAAGGAGAAATAGAAAATATAAACAGACCAATCACAAGCACTGATATTGAAATTGTGATTAAAAATCTTCCAACAAACAAAAGCCCAGGACCAGATGGTTTCACAGGCAAATTCTATCAAACATTTACAGAAGAGTTAACACCCATCCTTCTCGAACTCTTCCAAAATATAGTACAGGGAGGAACACTCCCAAACTCAATCTATAAGGCCAGCATCACCCTGATACCAAAACCAGACAAAGATGTCACAAAAAAAGAAAACTACAGGCCAATATCACTGATAAACATAGATGCAAATATCCTCAACAAAATACTAGCAAACAGAATCCAACAACACATTAAAAGGGTCATACACCATGATCAAGTGGGGTTTATCTCAGGAATGCAAGGATTCTTCAATATTTGCAAATCAATCAACGTGATACACCGTATTAACAAACTGAAGGATAAAAACCATATGATCATCTCAATAGATGCAGAAAAAGCTTTCAACAAAATTCAACACCGATTTACGACAAAAACTCTCCAGAAAGTAGGCATAGAGGGAACCTACCTCAATATAATAAAGGCCATGTATGACAAACCCACAGCCAACGTCGTTCTCAGTGGTGAAAAACTGAAACCATTTCCTCTAAGATCAGGAACAAGACAAGGTTGCCCACTCTCACCACTATTATTCAACATAGTTATGGAAGTTTTAGCCATGGCAATCAGAGAAGAAAAAGAAATAAAAGGAATCCAAATTGGAAAAGAAGTAAAACTGTCACTATTTGCAGATGACATGATAGTGGACATAGAGAATCCTAAAGATGCCACCAGAAAACTACTAGAGCTAATCAATGAATTTGGTAAAGTTGCAGGATACAGCATTAATGCACAGAAATCTCTTGCATTCCTATACACTAATGACGAAAAATCTGAAAGAGAAATTAAGGAAACAATCCCATTCACCACTGCAACAAAAAGAATAAAATACCTAGGAATAAACCTACCTAAGGAGACAAAAGACCTGAACGCAGAGAACTATAAGACACTGATGAAATAAATTAAAAATGATACAAACAGATGGAGAGATATACCATGTTCTTGGATTGGAAGAATCAACATTGTGAAAATGACCCTACTACCCAAAGCAATCTACAGATTCAACGCAATCCCTATCAAACTACCAATAGCATTTTTCTCAGAACTAGAACAAAAAATGGCACAATTTGTATGGAAACACAAAAGACCCCGAATAACCAAAGCAATCTTAAGAAGGAAAAACGGAGCTGGAGGAATCAGGCTCCCTGTCTTCAGACTATACTACAAAGCTACAGTAATCAAGACAGTATGGTACTGGCACAAAAACAGAAATATAGATCAATGGAACAGGATAGAAAGCCCAGACATAAACCCACGCACATATGGTCAACTTATCTTTGATAAAGGAGGCAGGAATATACCATGGAGAAAAGAAAGCCTCTTCAATAAGGGGTGCAGGGAAAATTGGACAGGTACATGTAAAAGAATGAAATCAGAACACTTCCTATCACCATACACAAAAATAAACTCAAAATGGATTAAAGACCTAAATGTAAGCGCAGACACTATAAAACTCTTAGAGGAAAACACAGGTAGAACACTCTATGACACAAATCACAGCAAGATCCTTTTTGACCCACCTCCCAGAGAAATGGAAATAAAAACAAAAATGAACAAAGAGGACATAATGAAACTTAAAAGGTTTTGCACAGCAAAGGAAACCATAAACAAGATGAAAGGACAACACTCAGAATGGGAGAAAGTATTTGCAAGCGAAGCAATGGACAAAGAATTAATTTCCAAAATATACAAGCAGCTCATGCAGCTCAATATCAAAAAAACAAACAACCCAATCCAAAAATGGGCAGAAGACCTAAATAGACATTTCTCCAAAGAAGACATACAGATTGCCAACAAACACATGAAATGATGCTCAGAATCACTAATCAATAGAGAAATGCAATCAAAACTGCAATGAGGTATCACCTCACACATGTCAGAACGGCCATCATCAAAAAATCTACAAACAATAAATGCTGGATAGGGTGTGGAGTAAAGGGAACCCTCCTGTACTGTTGGTGGGAATGTAAATTGATACAGCCACTATGGAGAACGGTATGGAGGTTCCTTAAGAAACTAAAAATAGAACTACCATACGATCCAGCAATACCACTACTGGGCATATACCCTGAGAAAACCATAATTCAAAAAGAGTCATGTACCACAATGTTGAGCGCAGCACTATTTACAATAGCCAGGACATGGAAGCAACCTAAGTGTCCATCAACAGATGAATGGATAAAGAAGATGTGGCACATATATACAATGGAATATTACTCAGCCATAAAAAGAAACAAAATTGAGTTATTTGTAGTGAGGTGGATGGACCTAAAGTCTGTCATACAGAGTGAAGGAAGTCAGCAAGAGCAAAACAAATATGTGCTAACACATATATATGGAATCTAAAAAAAAAAATGGTTCTCATGAACCTAGGGGCAGGACAGGAGTAAAGATGCAGATGTAGAGAATGGACTTGAGGACATGTGGAGGGGGAAGGGTAAGCTGGGACAAAGTAAGAGAGTGGCATGGACATATATACACTACCAAACGTAAAACAGATAGCTAGTGGGAAGCAGCCGCATAGCACAGGGAGATCAGCTCGGTGCTTTGTGTCCACCTAGAGGGGTGGGATAGGGAGGGTGGGAGGGAGACGCAAGAGGGAGGGGATATGGGGATATATGTATGCATATAGCTGATTCACTTTGTTATACAGCAGAAACTAACACTACATGGTAGAGCAATTATACTCCAATAAAGACGTTAAAAAAAAATTAACTGGGTCATGATGTTCCTTCCTCTGCATAAAGCCCTCCAACTGTTTCACAGTGTTCTCAGTTTAAAATTCAAGTCTGGAGTGATCTATCAGTTGCCTACCTCACCCCAGAATTTGCTGCACTTTCTCCCTTGCTCACAGAGCTGCAGGGCATAGGCTTCAGAACTTGGCCGTGACTGTTCGTCCTGCCTGCCCCGTGCCTCCCTCTGACCTCCACAGTGCCAGCTCCTCCCTCCATTTGGAACTTGTCTCCGTGAAGTCTTCCCAGACTAAGGAATCCAGAGTTCCCACTTACACACTCCCAGCTGCATCACTCCCTTTTAGTATTTTAATATTGCATGAATGCTACTTGGTTTTGGCTTGTTTGTGTTTTTCTTAACTTGTGTATTTTCTTCCTCCTCTGATAAGAAGCAAGTTCCATGGGAGGTGTGACATTTTCCACCTTGGTCACTGTGATACCCCAGAGCCAAGGCCAGTGTCAGCCACCTGTTTAGTAAACACTCATAAAGGTGTGTGAAATGAATGAATTTCTCTGCATCTCAACTTCTTCGAGCGTAAAATGGGGATAACAGCAAATTAGTAGAATTGCTATAAGAATCAAATGACTCCTAGTACATAATGGACAGTCGATATACAGGGGTTTCTTTCTCCTTTCATTGATGTTGATAAATTATTGGTGAAGGGTACTGAATGAAAATTTCTCCTATAGAAACAGGCCTTTCTTAATTATATTCTGCAAGTAGACATAGTTACTGTCTAGGCTTTTTATATAGGCTTAAAGTGAAACAGGAAATTTTCCAAGCACATGATTACTATGATCAGTGTCAACAGCTAGTCTGTGTTTTAAGTTAAAACATTGTTTTCCTACCAACAGCAGTTTGGGATCGTTTTCTATTTCTTTTGTTAATCCACATCCATCTCTGCTTGCAAGAGAATATGTCCTTGCAAAATGTGCTTCATTTCTTTACCATCCATTTACTTATAAGCTCCATCTAAAAATATATTATACTAAACTATTCTCCACTTAACCCCTCAAATTTAAATTCTAAGTAGCAGAACAGCAGGCGAACATTCCTTCAACATTGTTGCTACTACTATTAAACCTTCGAATTTTATGAGTTTTTCAGTATTTAATTTGGTAGTTGTTTTTATAAGAACAGAGTTGTCATTTCTAGACAGGTGCGTGGTTTGACATGGTGTTATAGCATCACAGCTAAACACCCTCTACATTCTCCTCTTTTGACCTCTAATAAAGATCTTTAGTCTCATCTTTATAAAAATAAAGCCTTCTCTCAACCCATATAATTTAATCCTATAAAACATTCCTTCTAAGAAAAAATGACTTCCAGATGTCCTGGGAGTTTGCAATCTGATCATCTGACTCACTGAACATTTGCACCTTTAAAAATATATCGTTTCCAGACTGACATATTACCATAACGTAGTGACTACTGTGTAATGTGGATACTTTCTTAACATCGCATTTTCCTCATAGTGTCAATACTGATAGAATAATAACTGAATTTCAAATCCAGGCAGAATGAAGGGCAACTTTATAATCTTTTGATATCCCACGAATTAAAAGGAAATTGAATCTACTCATCCACATGATAATGACAAAGAAAATACTATCACTGGGAGATGTATATCTGATGTAGAAACGAGGCTGTGTGTTATGTGCCATCATTTGATAGTTTTGGAAATGCAAGACAACCACTAAAAGCTCATTTGCTCTTAAATTACATGCCTCAATTACTGTAGCTGCTGCCATGTGAACCGGAGGAAGCCCCTTAATAGGTGATAGGCCCCCTGGGTAGGTGGGTTCTCTTCAGATGTGGCCAAGAGAAAAGTGAAGAGAGAAGACAAACCCACGCTATGTGTACAATTCACTGATGACTTTCTTTCACAAGAAGTCGCCTTAGTGACTAAGCTGCTAACAAATTCTTCCTCTGTTTTCCTTTCCAGGCAATCGTCAATAAGCACTGATTCACTTCCCAGAAAACCCTGTTGTTTATAACCTGTCACAAGGCAAATAGTACCTAAAAAGACCACCCGTGTTTTCTCTGGAAACTTTGAAGGAAGGGAAATGCACATTCACAGAAAGGCTCTTGTGTGGTAGGTACTGTGTGAAATATCCACTTTGCATCATTTCATTTGCCCTTCACACCACTGCAACAACGAACGGACAATGCTTCCCATTTTACAGATTAGGAAACAGAAGCTCACAGAGAAACTTAAAAACTTCCTAAGGTCACAAATCATTTGAATGTCAGTATCTCTGGATCTAGTACATTATTTTGCTTATTTTGTATATTTGATCATAAAAAAAAAGAATTTGTATAATTATATAGTTTCTTCACAGACTCAGATTAGTCATAGGTTGTCAGTGAGGTAAATCTCTGAAGAGTATGTTACAGGTGTTTCCCATATTTCATGCACTTATCAAATAACATTTATCCATAATAAACAGCCATAGACAACTTTGGAGGTCGGCAATGTTTCAGCCTGTACTTCAGCCTTTTCTCATAATTCGCCTCATCCTAAAGGCTATTTCATGGCAGCCATGTTTATGTTACACAATCCAGTCACAACAAACAGAAAAAAAGGGGACCCAGAGGGTCAGACAATACAGAGATTAGAAGCAAATAAAACGAAAACATATACCTCTTAACTTCAAATTGGTTAGAGGAGATAATGTTCTGAAAAATAAAAATTCTTTGAGGAAAATAAATCAAGACATCGTTCCCAACTTTACCACTGAATATACCATTTACAGGAGATTAAATTCCCCACTTGCAGGATGAGAGGAGTGAACGGGATCATTACTAAGGTTCCTTCTAGCTTCGCAAACTATATCACATCATGAACTATATTGCCTCCAGTTGGGGAAAACATAAACTAGAAGTGTCCAAAGGATGCTCTCTAGAATTTTTTAATTTGTCAGCTTTTGCAAACCGTGAGAACTGCGGAATTAATTCTAGCTGTATGGAAAGATAAGAATTAATGATAAAGATACCATTTCATATCTGTTGAGTTCTTGTGTCCAAAAAGGCATATCACTATGGGTAAAAAAAACAACAACAACAAATTTATTGTTATTGATCTGTCTCCTGTAATTTTAATAGTCTTCAAATATAAGGGGGAAGCAATAAATCACATATAGTCTAGCTTCATACTGGTATAACACACTTATTAAGAAAATGAGATAACATGAATTCACATTAAAATTAGAAGAACAAGAAGTTGTAACAAAACCTTTATAAATTATAATGCCATCACCTAAGCCAAAACTTTATTACTCAGGAAACAAGTAACTTGGCAAATGTGAACACCTTCCCACACGCTAAGAGCAAGAGAATAGATGATAAATAAGAAAAAGCATGGAAAGCTTGGAAGACATTTTTATGGGATAAATTAAAATGTCTTTCATAGAACTCACTGAGAAACTTCAAAGTATAAAATTAGCTCTAGACAAGCAATTTATTAGTAGAGCAAGTTGAAAGCATGAAACCTAAGTTCTGCCACGAAACTCAAGATTAGGTCCTTATTCTATATTTTATGATAGGACTGCCAATCATCTCCTTTGAGAATCAACTGAATTTCTGAAAATATCACTCCTGCCAGCTGGAGGCAAGAGTAAAATGCATTAACATGTAGCTGCCCTATCCCCAGGCCCCAACTTTATCAGAACAGAGGCGTGTACCCACGTAACTGGCCATCCATCATCAAGTCAAATATGATTTTACACGTACTTGGATCCTTCTGGCAAGGTCACCGCCCCTATCTGGGAAAAAAAATTCCACATAAAATTGGGAACAGGAGGTCAATTTTCCTTTCCTGCCATGACCAAGCAGAGATAGCCTCTGCCACTGGAAGGGAGCAAATGCATTAACCTCCCTTACTGGCAGACACCCTTCAAAGTGATGATGCAATTTTTTAGAATGCTTGTGGTTAGTGACTGCTAGGATTTATCACCTTAAAATAGAACTCTGTGTATGTGTATGAAAGAGAAAGAGGAAAATTGAAGAATATGAAGGTAGTTGCGGGGAGGTGGCAGGCAGAGGCAAGCAGGAGGTGTAAAAGCTTCCTCTTCAACATTTCCTCTTGCTGAATGCAACAGGGGAGAGAGAAAAAGAAAAATGGTAATTAACACTGATGTAAATAACATCAGGAGGTGATCATTTTCGTTACAGTTCATGTTGCTAAAAATAACATAAATTAATAGATATGATATTGAAGTGTTTAAAGCTATCAAGTCCCAGCCTGCTTTTGTAGAACTCACCAAGTCCAGCTCTCAAAGAGCCTCTTGATTTTCCACATAAGAAATAAAAACATATACACTCTACCTAAATTATTAATGCTTTCCAGTTGCTAAAACAGTTATAGTGAAAACATTAAAGAACATAAAAAAATTAACTAAGTGAATAATTGGTAACACAATTTTCTTTAGCAAAGGCAAGATTATCAACAGAGGCCGTAACTCCTGTAATGTCAATTGCATCATTTAAAATTCTGTGGTTCCCTCACTCGTGTCTTTAATATTCATTGATAAAGCATAGTACATATGACATCTACGGTATTTTTTATTTTTATTTTATCTACGGTATTTTGTGATAATACATTATCTGGAGTAAATTAAATTTTTGAAGGCAATCAATTAGCACATTTTCCTTAGCAAATAAAGTGTATTTTTAGTGCTTCAGGGGCAAATTACCTTCAGTAAAATAATAATTAATTGCTAATGTAACTGACTACTTACTTATATGACCAAGGAGACATCATATTTGGAACCAAGAGGACAAAAAAATTTTTTTTGAATGGGTAATAGTAAGTTCTCTGAACTTACTGTGAACAGAAGCTTAATGTTTTCCAGAAGGGTTAATCTAATGAGCACAACTGCCCAAGTGGTATAATTTGAAAAGGGGTAATGAAGAGGGCCCTTTGAGTCCAATTATTTAATCCTCTCCCAGTTACTACTGTCATTAAAGTTTTGCAACTTTGATATTTGTGGCTTTCAAGAGACCTTATTAAAATTTTGGAACCTCTGGGAGGGATTTTATCTTAAACCTTTATCAACTAGTAACTTAGCTTTGTCTGAACACTTGAACCGGGTTGAGCATGAATACATCATTAGATGAACCTAGAGAAGGGGTGTTTTTCACGTGGGAAAAAGGGATGATATTAGGTTAGGGTGTGTAGGGGCAGTGGGGCTGTGGAGGTGGACACTGTTCCTAGTGTCACCCTAATGGGCCAGCTTTCCAGGTCCAGGCACACAGCTTGCTATGTGGCCAAAACAGGGAGTCCAGAACAAAGGAAATTGTTCACTTTTGGCCTAGTGCTCTGGAGGCAATCAGACACACTCCATGACACATGAGGGTATGTCTGAACAGTGTCACCAAAGTCTAAGTAATTTGGTCAAAATTTACTTTGGCGTCCATCAACCTGACCGAAAAACGCTATTTCTTTGGGAAATTCAGGGCTCAGTGTCGGGGGGTGGTTTCTTCATGCTGATTTTGATTCTGTTGCTGCTTCTTGGTTGTACCCTGGAATCCCCTGGAAGCTCTAAAAAAGTCTGATGCCTGGGTCCCTCCCCAAGAGAGGGTAGTGCATTCAGTCTGGCATTGGTATGTTTTAAAAATCTCCCCAGGCAATTCTACTGTAACATAAAAACTGAGAAACTCTGCTGTAGAATGATTCTGCAGAAGCTCAGCTATTAGACAAGATGCAAATATATGCACATAATCACAGGTTTTACCATCTTGGGGGGGTCAGTTACAAAGAACTGCCAAGAGGCCAAATTTACCAAACTGCTCCAGTCATTATCCAATCATGTCAATCACAGGAGGAAACTAAAACTAATCACTGCTTGACATTATACACAAGACCAAGAAGGGGTGAGGAAAAAACCTTACTTGAATATTATATCAACATATTAATGATGGAAGCAAATGCTGGCTGTTCCTAGGTGTGTCTGTACATATTTCATGGTGTGATTAGTTGACACTTAGTAGTATGCCCTTCATCTGTACCATAAGACATGTGATGAATCTATTTTGTTCAGATAATTTGTACAATATTCATATAATTATATTTAAGATATCGCATATTTTGAATAGCTAGTCCTGAATATTTGAACTGGAAGAAAGTATTAAACGATGGTGCTTCATCAGTCAGACTTGTGACAAAAGGGGAATAAACTCAAAAATAAATGTCTTTGTTGAGTTCTACAGGTTTGATTTTGAGCAACTTTCAACTCCCAGATTTCTTAATAAACTGTATGTGTCTCTTGTCATCTGTAATGTTTGTAAGGCACTGAGGTAAGATATTGAGCTAGTATAAAAGACTTCAGGCCCTGTCTAACTCAGGCACTGCAAAGATGTGGTGGGACATTTTACGAAGTGTTTGTCAATATTAGAGGTAAACTCTTTTCTATGGGTTAGGTTTAAACGTGTTTATTTTATAGTGAGAAATAAAGCAGACACTTTAGGACACCAAGATACAGAGACCTGTCAAGGGCTTCTAACGCCATATTCTCTACTGAAAAGGGTATGAAACAACACTCATGGTTACTCCTCATGTCTGCAGCTCTCTACTAAGTAGATGAGCATTTTTAAAAGGTTTGAGATGATCTAGTCCCTGCCCACCAGCAGCTGAATGCTTCTAAGGGGTAAGGATATAGGCCCATGAGATCTCCATTCATCTACTGAGGCTAGGGTCAAGGGGAAGGTCCCCGTCTGTTCTCTAATAGCAACATTAAAACAAGAGAACATCGCACATTCTAGTTGTGGCAACACATGAAAAGTATTTTCTGAGGAAGGAGCATATTATGTCAGTGTTACCTCAGTACAGGAGACAAAGGTCATGATTTGCTAACTTCATTTCTTAACCTCAAAGAAATGAATACATATTTATTATGTATTTTATATATATATATATATATATAACTAGAAGGTGAATGCTAGAAACTGTTTAGGCCCACAACAGTAAATCTGTCCAAAAATCTCCTAGGACTAACATTTTCACTCACTTAATCCCCACGGTTAATTTAACTGAAGTGATCATCCAAGTGGCTGATTTCTTTCACCCTCCCCAATCCATACTTATACTGCCCCCTCGAAACTGTGGGCTTGGAGGAAGCAAACACACTTCCTGGACAAAAAAAAGGAAGAGTCTTTGGACAGGGATATATAATTAGCAGATCTCTCAGGCTGGCAACCCTGAAGAAGCTGTATGAACACTGTGAAATTACTTACGGCTGAAGCGTTTGATCTGAGTCTCTATTTATAAGGACTCACACACTAGAGAACTCTTGAAATACAGGCTATGGATTAGTTGCATTCATTTTACTGTGTACATAAACACTGGATAAGACGAGGCAAAGGGATGGGCATTACATTCAAAAAGGCATTACATTTTGTTCTGATACTCTGCAAGTTCTCAAGAAAGGAAACAGGAAATAAAAACCAGAAAATCAGGGCTTCCCTGGTGGCGCAGTGGTTGAGAGTCCACCTGCAGATGCAGGGGACACGGGTTCGTGCCCCGGTCCGATCCCACATACCGCGGAGCAGCTGGGCCCGTGAGCCATGGCCGCTGAGCCTGTGTGTCTGGAGCCTGTGCTCCGCAACGGGAGAGGTCACAACAGTGAGAGGCCCGCGTACCGCAAAAAAAAAAAAAAAATCAGAAAATTATTTTTAGAGATATTTGTATTTAATATATTAATTTGAGCTTAACAAGAATATAAAATATATGTCACACTTCTTTATAACTGCAAATTATTTTGCTATTATAAAACTTAGTTTTATTAAATAGTGTTTGAAATCAGTAATTTATCATCTAAGGTTTGAATATACATGGAAATGTGCTGAAAAGGAATTGGAGCCGTACAAAGGCAACTGTACTAAATTAAGTAAATAAGGTATTTTAAACATTCTAACACAAGCTATTTCTGTACTCTGAATATGACAATGTGATGTAAATTATACCTGCTTTTTAATTTTGGTATAATATAGAAAGAAATATAATATGATGCATTAATGCTGTCAATGTAATTTTTAAACTTCATTTAATACATAAAAATAAAAATGATCCTAATTCAAAGTTTCACCACTAATGGAAAGAATTCTACTCAGTTTCTTACATAAAGACTAAAGCTACAATAGAGGCTAAAACTATTCAGATGCTTTGAAATAGGGATAGTGAGGAATTTATATTTTTTAAATAGCAAAGGGAGGGCGCACATCAATTATAATATGAAAGTCTCTATTTATCAGAGTATTTGTTTTAATGAACTGCCATTCATATTTGGTTGTTGTGGTTCTTTGTTTTTGGAGTTAAGCCCCATGCTCACTCGCTTCCAATTAGTTAGCTGTGTCCTCGCTGGTAATAGGTGGCTACCACATCACAGCTTTCTAGTTTTCAGACTCAATTAAAACAGTGATAGTAAGTCTTGGCTCAAAATCAAGGCTGTAACCCCCGCAACCATCACATCTCCTTTCATCTCCCACAGCTCTGTTCCCTGACAAATTCCCTGGGCAGAATAATTATCCCTTCCCACAACACTTCCAAACGCTCCGCACAGAGTTCCCAGGAGAACCAGCACAGAGATGCCATAAATGTTTTAAGTTAGAAGGAAAAAAGGTACACATTTTTTTCAAAACAGATTAGTTCTTACAATGATTGCTCAATGTTGATTGCACAAACACATTCTAAAATCCTTTAAATTTAATTACGTCATTTATAGAGAAGGAGAACTTGCCACAGGATGAAAAGTCTATGAGACAACATTTAGGCTAGCTTTTCTCGTTAATGTCAAAGCTATCACTGGCTCTTCTTTTAAAAATACACACATACATACACTTTCATATTACAAGAGAAATGATTTAGCTGGGTGACTTTGGTATACACTTTTAGGAAAACAGTACACATTGTGTTCTTAAAACTCATAAAATTAGGTTTTGAAATATCATTAACCAATTACATATGTTTCAAATGAGTTCCATACTATTTTGATCAAGCTGTCAAAATCTCCTGAAATTTTTTTGTATAAATGTACCAAGGGTTCAAAAACAGGGTTTAACAAGTTTCTACTATCTACCTCTATAACTTTTTTCTTAAAGATTTTGTTTTCTTAAAAAGGAAGAAAAAGAACAAAATCTTTATTGTCCAATGTAACTGCAACTAAACTTGACTTTAAATATCAAGCACACATTTTACTGGCTGATGGAAAATCATGATTAATGCACAATCTAGGTTCTATTTCCCTCTTTAATTGGAAACTACCCAGCCGCAATAGGAGAGAAACATTCCTATTCTATTTCTGAAGAGGAAAAAAGATTAATGAAGGAAAGTTAGATTTACACGGTTATCATTAGCTAGATATTCTGTAACAAACTGTGAATAATTAAATGGAAATATGCTGCTTTCACCTGCATTTATCAAGATTTTTTTTAAAGAATCAGGAAATTTAGGAAGAGGGACAGGGAAAAATTGAATCTTATCTTGGGTAATGATTTAATATCATATTTACTTAGATGCTTCACCTGCCTACAAGCACACACTTTTCCCCTATAGATGCATATACACGGTAAGCAAAAACTGAAGAAAAATGATTTTTCCCGCATAAGATTTTCTCTACCACCCCACTCCCCAAACCTCACGACCGCTCCCCGGCCCCAAAACAGCAACCACGTTGCCAGCAGAAGCCTGACTAATTGAACTGTGCTTTGTCCTTGCCAGGACAAATACGAGATTAAACTAAACTAAGCAACAGCCTTGGTCAGATGGGAGACTGGGAAACAATGAGTTTGCACCAGCCTCCCCTCACCCAGGACCTCCCCACCCCCCCTTCTTGCCTCATCTTCTTTTCCTTCTCTCTACTCCAGGCAGGGGGCAGAGGCCTCTCAGGCAACCTTCTGCCCTGCAGGTGTTTTACTTTGTGTCTACATACTTTTTAAGCTCAATAAAGGGCTTTGCTTATGAAAAGAAGAGCTGTCCTGAATTGCAAGCAAATGTTGTTACAAAGTATTTGGGACCTTAAGCACCAGCTGTTGTTCTGTATTAAGGATGATCTGAAATATTAGGACAAATTATCAAGAAAACTAGCAGAAAATGATTCTGATCTCCTTAACCTACTGCCTCCTCAGCCATCCTCCCCGTACTGCTTGGAAGAGGGGAGAGTTTGAGATATTCGTAATGTGCATCATCCTCCCATCACAAAGTACTTATGGAAGCGCAAGCTTTGCCTGTACCGTGATTGTTAATCCATCCGCTTCATGCTTAGAGTTTACTACAGAAACACTTATCACCAGAAATAGTATCTCTAGGGAAGACTGGTCACCTGAAACAGCAAGACCCCTGGACTATTAAAAAAACTGGATTTGATATATTTTTTCCCCAAATACTGAGTTTTTATATAGTTGTCAGTGATTCTCTTTTGATCATTAAATTGATATTTTATATAACATATCACAATCAACCAGAAATTAATTTTCTTTCATGTCAATGTAATTTTACTTGTTAAGTATTTTTATGCATAGTACTAATTTCTGGTGAAATTAGTACGTGAAACTGTCCTGGGCCTTGGCTTCACAGAGTTTCCCTCCTAACAAAACATATTTTCGCCATTAAAGAGAAAATATTTTCTCTCTAAACAGGCATTTACACAATTATAGTAATTTTTAAATATTATTTGAGATACAAAGTTATGTAAAGATACTTTCTTCTATTTTTTTCAACATTCATTGTACTTGGGAAAAATACCTACTAAGGCTAAATTATTAAGGGAAAAAATATATTTACATTATAAAGATATTTGAAATCTTTCAGAATATAAAAAATAATCAAATCTTAACATGAAGAGTATTTTCTTGATTCTGACATTGCTGAGACAGTATTTGCTCGAGTAGACGCAATAACTTATGAATTACATAAATTCTTAGAACAGACAGAATACATCATAGCCGTTAAATCCAATGTATTCTGATATTTCATCACCTAATTTTAGTTTTCAATATCACTGAACACAGTGGTGTGTCTAAGCAATAGCAGGGAATTTATATTTTCTTCACCTGCCACATTGTTTTTAACTATCACACAAGTCAGACATGCTTGAGAGAGTTTGAATTTTAACAGTACCTTCCAGTTCACTACAACAATAAATTTTAGCAATAAAAGTAAGAATGTACAATCACAGGCATCATGTATGCATGTCGAGTATATAGCGCATACAGCATATAGTACAGAGTATAAGGGGAATTTGTGACTGTCAGAATACTGCATCCACTCCATACAAAGTTTTACTTCCTGGAATACAACTTTAAACTCAATGCGCTCTTGTCAGTATCAAAATGAACGAAACACCACACGTCGTTAGTGTTTCTACAACAGAGTGACCCTATTCCTTTCAGAGTCTACAAGTGCATACATTTAAGTTGAACATCTGCATTGACAAGGAAGAACTTCCGCAATGGCCCTGATGCCCCAAATCATGTGTTTTGGCAGCTGCCTTATGCTAGACAGAGCATGAAAGACTGCTCCGTGGCCTTTATACACTCTGTTCTCTAAATAACAAGTTGGCTTTGTAGAGGAGGAGGAAAAGCGAGCAATGAAGCACTGTCACCTCCAGAGCTCATTCTAAATACATCGACTTTATTTACCCCAAAGTTCAGAAGAAGAAAAACGATTCGCATTTTGTGATTTAATTGTAATTATACTCCAGGAAATGCTGCTTTTGCTATACTCCCTCCAACCAGGGATACATAAAAAATACTAATTCGCCATTATCTCTGAAAAATACTAACTTCACCTTTATCACCAAACCCACTTCTAAGGAGACAGAATATTTTTCTTGACTAGCTATTCCCTTGCCTTACCATGAAGAATGGAGGGTTAGGGAAAAGGAGAGTAGAAGCTTAGAGTAGCAAGATTATATAAACAGAGGAAGGAAAAAGGAAAGTAGGGGATGAGGAAAAGAGAATCAACATATAAATTTAAAAAAAACGCCTTTAGAGATCCAACTTTAGGTGCTGGCAACACACCCCATACACCTGTTATGCAATGGAAAATGAGATTTTTCCAGTTTTTAACCACTACGGAGAGCTGAGGCAAAAGCAATTTGAAAGAGAACGGACACAGGTAAATTTTTAGCAGGATCTGAGGTAAATGAGAATGTGTTTAGACAGAAGTAGTAAATGAGGACCATGGTGCAAGAAAATGGTTTGGGGATTCTGTGTGAAAAAAGTAATTACTAGAGTTAATCCCGTTGGGAGCTTAGAAACCCCAAAGCTATTGTTTCCATTAGAGGCACATAAAAGTATGGTGGGTTGTAATGAGGAGACAATATACAGAAGGAATAAAAATTTGAACAGATGCACATCGTGGCCTTGGTCTTCTTCATGAAAGGAAAAAAGTATGACATCTGTGAGTCAGGAATGGACCATAATCTCAATTTGAGATGGATTTCATGGGGAACAGGTTACAGAATGGACAAGACGCATACAGAAAACTGTCTATAAGGATTCAGTTGAAGTTGCAGAACATGAATCAACAATTGTGGGTTTTGCCAAATATATTCGTTAGCCCAGAAATAAGACATAGCAGATGACCGAGCACTTATAACTCACAGGTAAGAAAAGGAAAAGGTACAAAGAAATCTGCAGTCACAGTAATACCAGTAGTTGAAACTGCAGATTGGAAGAAGGTAAGAGGACACATAAACACAAAAGAGACTCACAGATTGGAAAAGTTGTATAGTAATCGCTTTTGGTTTCAGTCTGGCCTGAGTTCAAGTCTAAGCTCACCTTCTAACTAGTTATTTGATCTTAGACAAAGCACGTATCTTCATTTTGTGTCAGTTTCCTCATCCACTCAAAGAAGATAATAGCACTTACCTATGGAGTTATCATAAGGATAAAGTTAAATGATTTATGTAAGGCAGCAGAACAGGAGAATATAGTACTATGACCATTAATAAAAAGAGAGGATAAGAGTGTGACAGGAGACGTCAGTGAATGCCAGTGGTCATGCTTCCCTGTCCGTCTCCACTTCTTCCTTTCCTCAGTGATGCCCAGAGATCCTAGCACAGCCCTCCCTCTCAGGCAAGCTCCTCACTTCTCCTTTCTATTACATCACAGCCCTTGAATTTAGCCATTGTTTCCACCAGGGCCAATAACCCTGCTTTACAGCATAATGAAACTCCCCACTGCAGTTCTTTTTTTCTTATAAATTTCTACCTTGCCTGGGCTTTCAGAATTATCAACTCAAATATATATTTCTCACTACACCTAGGGCAAACTTTCTGGAATCTGACTAATGTCCTGCAATGAAAATGGACATTTTTAAGCATGGCCTGGCCCTATTACCCCAACTTCTTTCTCCAACACGCTCCCAGCATCTCCTCCCATAGTAGATATGCTAAATCATGTAACATGCCTAGAAGGCACCACGTTTTTTCATGCCTCTGTGTCTTTTCAGTAGTCTTCATCGTCTTGCCTTCTTGGTAAAGTCCTTCAAGACTCATGCCAAACCCTAACATCATACCCCTCTCCTCAGAAGGGGGGACTCCTCTATGAATGTCACAGCTCTGAAACACACCTTCTCTTACAGTACTTATTACACTGAGTTTTAATCATGAATTTCCTTTGGACCCCACCAAACTATGAGAATCTTGGAAGCTTTATCTGATCGATTTCTGCATGGGTACAACCTGCATGAAGATGGTAACAAGAGCTATTACATCGAAGGCCTACTACCATGTACCAGACACAAGTGATCTACAAAACCACCCTATGGGATATGTATCTTTCTTATCATTGCCATTCTATAGAAGAGGAAACCAACACATAGAGAGGTGAAGAAATTTGCCCAAGGTCACAAACTTTTAAGGTTTCGAATTGGGCCATGAACCAGGCTGCTTGAGCTATCCAAGTCTCCTAATGAATCAATCCCACTGGCCAATCAATCCCAAAAGCTTGCTGAATAGTAGGTGCTCAATAAATATGTAAAAGATGAATAAACATGTAAGCTTTAGTTGAAGAAGGCTTAGAATAAAATCAGCCTTGATATTCATCTGGCATTGGCACTGCTAGTCTGTTAACTTCTTTCAGGCAATCTCCTGATCTCTCTATGTAGGTAAAGTTCCAAAACCATTCTGCACCAGACAGCTTGCATGCATTTAAATATTTATTGAGTGCCACTTACAACTCTTCTTTCAAGTGATGCCTGAGAGAGTACAGTTAGAAAATTACATTCATGAGGAGATGGGGGAATCTCAGGAATGGGCCTGGCCAGACAGCTGCTCCAAGCTCAGCTACCAAGCCCCTTCACCAATGAAAGGACCTTGGAGAGAATGTTTGGTAACAGAACCAAGGCTAGTTTTTTTGTTTTGTTTTCTTTTCTTTCCCGTTTATACTTTCTTCTCTCTTAATCAGCTAGCACAAAAGTTCACCTGATTTCTCTGACACCTCCCATCACTGCCACTCTACCAGTCGTAAATGAAAGGAATTGAGAAGTGTGGGCTCAGAGAGAGGCTGAGCAAAGTGTAAGGAACATGAGAACAAGTTCAAGGCTGGCTCTGCAGCAGGAAGGGGTGGCAAGCTCCTCGAGGAACAAAATCTACCTCTCTACTGCATTGCTAACCTCTATTTCATTTAAGAAAAAGACACAAATTTAGCATTACCAATTCAGATACTGTTTAGGGGATAGATAGGATAGTAGTTATTGTTGAGTCCATTTAAAGACATAGCCACTCAAAGATAACTTTAAGCCAAACTTAGCCTTGCCTATCACAGCAAATTGGCAAGTTCAAGTTCTTTGTGACTGGCCAGTTATAGACACCCACCCTACAGAAGAAGCTGGAGTGTTGCCAGGTCTTGCTGGCCAGCTCCCAAAAGCAACCTGTCTTGCTCTGCTGTGTGGGGCTCTAGGAGGAGGGGGCCTTAGGTTGTGGGGTGAATGTGGGGGTCAGTCACATGGATCCTTGCTCTTCTGCAGCACGCCCGTAAACAGAAAGCTTTCACTGCAGTTAACAGATGCTTTGGTCCTGTTCTGGGAAGCACCTGGACCTTTTAAGGTTTTTTAGGTCCTGTGTATAGATGGACAAAATGGCAGATGGACAAAAAAAGTTTTATAGAGACCTATGTAGCCGTCCCTGCCAAGGAACATTCCTTCCTGTAGTGCTTTGGAAACCAGTCTCTGCCAGGTGCAGGTTCTGACTTTCTAAACACAGAAAGACCACTTTTACCAAGACAAGCAGGCAACAGGTAGGTTCAGCCTGGAAAGGTCGGAGAGCAAATTCAGGCACAATTCCATCTTAAAGAGGCACAGTTTATAACAATGAACATATGAAAATTACCTATACGTGACTAAGAAAGTGCACTGTTGTTCACTAGCTAGGGAGAAGATGGTGATAAAAGGGGAAACATTCTCTCTAGATTCTGTTTTTAGTTTTATTTTTCCCTGGAGAGAAGAAACGAGTTTAAAGACGAGTACAGACATGTGGTACTGTATTAGTCTGCTTTCGCTGCTATAACAAAACACCGAAGACCTGGTGGCTTAGACATTTATTTCTCACAGTCCTAGAGGCTGGGAACTACAAGATCGAGGTGCTGGTGAGGGCCCTCTTCCTGACTTTTAGACAGTAACCTTCTCGATGTGTCCTCACATGGCAGAGAGCAAGTGAGCTCTCTGGTGTCTCTCCTTTAAAACACAGCAATCCTATCATGGCCCCACTCTTATAACCTCACTAAACTTTAATTATACCCTTATGAGGTACAGTCACGTTGGCGGTTAGGGCTTTATCGTATGAATTTGGTGTTGGGTGCGGGGGTACACAATTCAGCCTATATTAGGCACCTTTACAAAAAAAACTAAGCCACATGTTATGTAATAGAGTAATGCTATGAGGACACTCAGGAAAGAGACAAGAATTATGAGTGTTCTATGAAAGTATTACAAAGATATTTATACAGAAGCATTATAAAGATGCACTACTCAGAAGTGTCACAGAGATATATCATGGTTGATTCGTGAGAAATTATAAATCAGGTTTCTCCTAAATTTCAATGCTATCTTGAGCAATAATTTTAGCCAAAGATACTTGCTAGTGTTCTACGTACATGCCCTCAAATCACTTCCTCCATTTTTTGTTTTTGTATGTTTCTCTAACTCAGTGGACTTTTATTTCTAACATCCTGTATTTGTGGCTGTCTTCAGATCACTGTCCTTAGCTACTGGAGCTGTTTTGCCAACGCAATGGAGAACCAGAAGTGCCTCGGAATTCACTTCTTCAGTCAGCCATTGACCAATATGTGACAGATGCATGGATATGAAAGCCCAGGTCCCTTGCTTCAGTCGGGGTACCTCTAGGGGTTAATGTATAACCTAAATTTTCCCTGTGGGATGAGGCTGACGCTACCCTTATTTGTCTCCCCTACTTCCTTGTCCAGATTCTCTCAACTTTACCAGTCTCCCCTGGGAGCGCTTCCTTAAGAAACCCCTTACACCCCAATACTCAGGGTCATCTGGGGAATGTAACCTCAGACAGCACTTGAGATAACATCTATGACACTACCAAGAAGATACAATGGGGATAAATAGGAGATGTCAAATGTTAGCAGCTTTCATACTGACAACCTCCTAGCTGACTTTCTTTTAGCAATTCAAACTTAATCCCTCATTCTTCAGTTCACTGTCTCACCCAGGACTTATTTTTTTTCCCTTTCACTTTTCTCAGCCTGTCTGAGACACATGATTTCACCTTATTTCTTACTTTTTCCTAACACTCCTGTTATCCTTAATGAACCCCAAAGCACAGTTCTCAGGATTGATGGAAATACAGTTGGGAAGGCGGGGAAGTGTCAGCCTCTGGCGTTTGACAGAGTAGTAACAGAGACTTGAACAGCACAGGATAACTGCAATACCAGCATAAAGAGGGGATGAATCCAAGGAAACAGACAGAAGGCTGGCAGATGGCAGTGACAAAAAGAGCTAGAGGGAGTGTGAGGCGGGAAATGAGCGTCCATGCTTCCTGTTCAGTGCACGCACTATGCACTCAGGGGTGGCTCTGCCCCTTCTTTATTTAGCAGTGGTATTCAGGACTCAGGGGCCTGACCGCCATCTTCCTGACTTCAACTTTCGGTGAGTTGGAGACTAAATAGTTTCTGCTTGTGTTTTTCACAGAGAAGAATGTTCCTAGGAGAGAACTGGTTTTTAGTTGAGGAGGAGAGAGGATGCAGGAAAGAGGTCAGTGAATGGAGGTGGGAGAGAATCATAGGGGTAGTACTTTAAAAAATGTAACAGAATCCCTATGAATAGAGAAGCTCACTACAACATGTTTCAACCCAACCAATCCATGGAAGCTCCATTCAGGAAGGTAATCAAACAACTCACTCCTGTCAAATTTACTACCAGCTCTCCTGTCATGATCGTCTTTCCCTTTCAGTGGCATGTGTCCCGAGCCATTCTGCCATCTTGAACTCTGTCTACCCTTGGTTTTCCTGGTACTTTCTTAGATGTTCTTCACCCTCTCTGGGCAAGCACTCTGTCTCCTTGGATTTTTCTTCTTCAGTGTCCTCATAAACTCTGATATCATTAAGGCCTTTCTCGTCCTACGTATTTTCTTTTTCTGTCCCTACATTACCTCTATGATTTCAAAAGCATTTTTATCAAATTACAAGGAATAACATTGATGTATTTGTCTTTTTTAAGACTAAAAATTCCATTATGAGGGCAAATCCATGGGTAATCTTTACATTTCCATTGCCTGAAACCTAGAATGTAACTAGTCACTGATTTTTCAGTAAATAAACAACATACAATCAAAAAATAATAATTCATATACTCTTCTTTTGAGGAAATGCTTTAAAATCTCATTTAAAAATCCCATAAAAGAGAAACATTATATTTGCTTCATCATGAGTGAACTATGGAAACATTTTATTTTCTGTGTTAAGTAAAATGATGTTACCCGATATTTTATAAATGACATAAACCAAGCAAACTGCCTTTGCACAAGTAGAACACAGCTTTGGAAAAAGTTACATTTTTGATTCCTACTTACCTAGGTCTGACTTACATAACTTGTAGGAATAGCTTTCCTTCTCCCTTAACAGAGAGGTCATGTCAGTACAGAAATTTACAAAATCTCTCATGCACTTATTTTCTGTGAATCCACCTGAGGTACATTAAAGGAAAGGATATTCTCAAATCTTCTACAACAGAATGAAATAGAAAGGCCAGAACTATCTCTAAGAAATCTGGACCTAAAGTTCCAAAAGCTGAGAAATGTCTGATATCTGTGAGTTCTTACTCAAAGGAAAAAAAAAATTCCAAGTTGTTTTCATTACTCACCAAGTCAGCACTTCTAGGAATGCAGGGAACACAATCTGTGCAGTGGCCATGCCACATTCCTAGAAGCAGGTGGTGTGTTTTCTGAATTTATCCAGTCATTGTACATAACACAGAACTGTGGCTTTTTAAAGCTTGTCTTAGAACAAAGTTATTCCTAATAGGAATATATTTTCTTTCTTTTTGGTTTTCTTTTAATCATTGGACTTAATACTCTCTCTGATTTTTTTATCTGATTAATTTTCTACATGCATATCACAAATCCAACCTCCAACCCTCCACCAGTTGTCTTAGTTCTCTTTCAATACTACTCCCATCAGATTCACTGCCCCGAAGAAATCTCTCTTGGACCCTCTGCCCAGAAGCCTCTTGGATTGGCTGTCCTCCCTTGGTGCACACACTCATTGTGAGATGGCCCATCACTCTTCGCTGGGGATTTCTTTTACTCCTTCCTGATTTGAATCGCCTCTTTCTAGATCTAACCCTTTGTTGCTTTATTCTCCTGTTATGGTGAGCACATCTTCAGTTTCTTAAGAAACAGTACATCAAGGTTAACTATTTGAAAACTTGCATGTCTAAAATTTATTCAATCACCTATGTTAATTGATATTTTGGCTAGATATAGAATTCTACACTGGAAAGTATTCTCCTCTGAAATTTGAATGCATTTTTCTGTTGCATCCTGGATTTAAGGGTTAAAGCTATGAAGGACCAAGCATTTCTAATCTCTGAAAAGCATACAACCTGCTTATTTTCTCCAGAACCTCACAGAGTCTTCTATTTTTTTCCCAGTGGTCTAAAATGTTATGATGACCTGCTTTGGTATGAGTTTGTTTCCATCCATTGTACTGGGCCCTCTCAATCTAGAAATAATTTCTTTAAGTACAAAGAAATTTTCTTCAGTGACTTTATTGATAACTTCTCTTGCACATTCCTTATTTTCTCTTTCTTCAATACTTATTTTTTGAGCTTCTGAGTTGCCCCTAAATTTTCTTATGTTGTCTCACTTTTTCCATCCATCTTCTCTTTTCTTCCTCTACATCTAGGATATTTCCTTAACTTTAATTTTCAAAACCTTTTATGATTTTTATTCATCTCAGATTTTAAATGCAGGGAGCTGTTTTATTTTCTGTCCCTTTTAAAAATAGTACGTGATCCAGTTCCATGAATGCAATATCTTCTCTGATGTTCATGAAGATCTCTTCTTTTTCTCAGCATAGGTTCTGTTCCCTCCAAGCTCCTTCATTTGTTATCGGTTTGTTTGTTTTTTTTTTTTTTGGAACGCCACTTTTTGTTTTAGAAGCTTTCCTCAGCTGCCCAGTGGTCTTGAACTCTATGTTTATATTTAAGAGGGGGCTTAAGAATGGAGGCTCTAAGACATGAGTAGGCCTTGCCAATTGGAGACCTTTGCTATAGAGAGAGTTGGTAGATTGTTGCTTTGAGGATGCCAAGTATCAGTACGTTTCTTTAGACTGGTCATATTCCTCTATGAAGAATATTCCAATTGTGTTCCTGGAGGGCTGCCAGCTATCGAAAGCCTTAGGAGAAGAAGGACAAGCAGTTTTCAATCAATAGTGGGCTGGGGCTGGTGAGAACTCAATCGGAAGGACCGATTATGTGCATTATCTTCCCTACTTTACATTCAGGGACATCATGTTGATAGCATGAAATTGGGCATGATGGTGCTGTTTACACCAAGGAAATCAGAAAATGCTACAAATCAAGTAGACAGCTGGTTGTTGAACATATACCAGCACACTGCTGGTCTTAATATTTAGTCTTTCATCTGGTTCCACTGCTTTCAGTCTAGTCCTTCAGTGCAGAGATGCTCTGTTTTTCCTACTCCAAAGAAAACATTTCAATCTTCACAGAGATATGAGCGAGGAAGTGGCAGGGTTATACTGGATGAGACAGGAGATCTTGGGATTTAATGCTTATTAAACAGACTTCCAAAGTTTTGAATCCACTCTCATAGATACTTGATGCTTCCAATGCCTGAAGCTTTGGGGGCTTCTATGCAATAAATCAGGTTATTTCTCCACTGGGACTTCTGGGGGCTTAGGATATGGTTCTCTTGGTTATGCCAAGTCAATTACGCTCACCCATGTGCTATTCATTTTCCAAAATTAAGCTGCTATTGCTTTCTGTCCCCTTTTTTGTGTAGTGGTTTGTGCCTTTAAAATCCTTTTATGGTACGTGTAGGAAGATGGGGGAGCTTATGAAAATATAGGCACATATGTTATCGATCTTTATCTGACTATGTTTTTAATTAAACATTCGGAGTTTAAGTATGATAGCTTCCAATGTGACCTTATTTGGAATTAAGGATTCTGCACGTGTAGTCAAAGTAAGATTATGTCATACTGGAGTAGGGTGGCCTCTTATCCAATGACTAGCGTTCTTACAAGAGGAGAGAAATTTGGACACAGAGACACAGGGAAGAAGGTCATGTGACAGTGAAGGCGAAGAATGCAAGCCAAGGAATGCCAAGGATTACCAGCAACTACCAGATGCAAGGAAGAGGAAACAAAGGATGCTTCCTTGCACGCTTTAGAGGGAGCATGGCTTTGCCAACACCTGAATTTTGGACTTCTAGCCTCAAGAATTGTGAGAGAATAAATTTCTGTCGTTTAAAGCCACTCAGTTTGTGGTACTTTGTTAAGGTAGCTCTAGAAAATTAACACAACCTCCAATAGTCTGCTTCCAAGGCTTTTGCTTCGCTCTTTCCTTGGAGTGAGCTGGCAAAGAGCGAAAAGGAAGACTAGGCAGTCCGCACTTATATAACCTCTCCATCATTAAGCCCTGATCCTACGGAGGATACGATGCTTAGTTCCCTTCTTCTGCCTACATCGCCCAATTACCTCAGGTATTCAAGAATCAATGTTATAACTAGTGCAAGGACCTCAGAAATATACGTTCAAATCTACCTGCGCTTAAACACTGAAAAGCTACATGTGGCAGACATAAAATAGCAGCCTTTTGGTTTAAATATTTCACCCTTGAAATTTAGAAAGTTCAATCTTAGTTGGTAGCAAAGACCAATAATTTCAATGATTTCTTGAGCTAAGACAGCATTTTTACTATATATTTTTTTTCTCAGAACCAGATATATTACGAATATTTACACAATCCTTTCAATGAGTTTTTTAATTTTTTTTACTTTTGGTCTTTAGTGATGGGAGGGTACAAACTATATCATTTGTAGAAATTATTATAAAAATATTTACACAGTGACGGGCTTCCCTGGTGGCACAGCGGTTGAGAGTCCGCCTGTCGATGCAGGGGATACGGGTTTGTGCCCTGGTCCAGGAAGATCCCACATGCTCTGGAGCGGCTGGGCCCTTGAGCCATGGCCGCTGAGCCTGCGCGTCCGGAGCCTGTGCTCCGCTGTGGAAGAGGCCACAACAGTGACAGGCCCATGTACCGCAAAAAAAAAAAAAAAAAAAAATTTACACAGTGATTATATCTAGAACCTAAGTTTTCTACTAAAGGAATTGAGTAAATATAGATGTGAGTGGTTAAAAGAAGAAAAAAAAAAGAAAGTAAAAGAATAAGTTGTGATGAGGCAGGGACCCTTAAAAGAAAACCAACTTATAACCCCTGTCTATGCATATGATGAAAATGACTCTCTAATTTATATTTAATTACTGAACTTATGTAATTATATGCTTACATATAGTTTTTGTCATAGTTCTTACTGTAATGCTCTTTTTTTTTTTTGCGGTATGTGGGCCTCTCACTGTTGTGGCCTCTCCCGTTGCGGAGCACAGGCTCCGGACACGCAGGCTCAGCGGCCATGGCTCACGGGTCCAGCCGCTCCACGGCATGTGGGATCTTCCCAGACCGGGGCACGAACCCGTGTCCCCTGCATCGGCAGGCAGACTCTCAACCACTGCACCACCAGGGAAGACCCCATAATGCTCTTTTTGATAAGACAAAAATAATTGTCATCTAAGTTAACATAATGAAAATATGGAGTATAAATGAAGTACAAATAGTCTCTATATAATATTCATTGTAAAAACGAATCTTAAGCAAAGGAGCTCTTAAGCGTTTCTAACTAGGTACACTCAAAAATTAAAAAACACCTTGAAGGATGAAAAAACTAAGTATCAAAAATCACAAGTATAATGTCCAATATTTTCATTTCTTTCTCCGAAGTCAAAATTGCACTGCAGTATTATCAGGGATCAAATCGGAGCTTTACTGAAACTGAGGACATAGTTTAACACTAACTAGTGTGAACCACCAACTGGGCCTTGAAAATGGGTGAAGGAATAAACTGCTAACTACAAACTATAAGATATTATTATCAAAGCATAAAGTTTGTCATAGATAAATATTATAGCCAAACTTCCTTCATAATTAAATCAATTCCCTATTCATTTTCTTATTAAATACTCACTCAATAATCCATAAAGGCAAAGAAAAAGGCTGAATAAGTAAAACCCAAGACTCATTATAAAAGCTACTCCTATCCAGATATTTAACTGTTTTAATGTTTTTGCTTAAACTGCATTTGCAATGTATCACCTATAAAATAAATATCTAACATGATTTTTTAAAGTTCTTTTTAAAAAAAATCTTTAAAACAAATACATTTTCAGAGACTATTAGAAGGATAAGATATAAAATACAAATGAAATTGCAGTGATTTATTACTCTTCTCTATCTTCAGAGAGTCTTTAAAAAAAATTTTTTTTTAATGAACCATACTGTAAAAGGGCTTAAAAATGTGAAAAATACACTCAAGTGGAGAAGTAAATACTTTTTAGATAATGAGAGTGTTATGTCCTTACAAAAATCTTCCAAACATGGTCTGAGAATAGAAGAGCACTCAAGTTGCCTATTCGACCCTCATGAAGAGTTATCTTTTTGGTAGAGTATTTCAAATCATTCACATAGTGGTCACTGGAATGTAACATAAGTGTTTTAAATAGTAACTAAAGAATTTTATAACTGCCAGTAGAAGCAGCTCTTCAAATAACTAGAAAATTATATTCCTGATCAAAGGGAAGAAAGGTTATTTCTCCTCTACCACGGAGCAGTGTAACCTGCCATATTCTATGGCCTAAAACTGTACTGTAGTGGTTTCCTCAATATATCTGTTTTTGTTTGCCTGTGACTTTACTTTCCTGCTAAGGGTGAGTGATTCAGAAAGCCATTTTCCAAGGTATATAAGAGTTAATAACTTCTTTCCATACTCTAGATAACTGGTAGAAAATTGAGCTCTGTCAAAAACTAGTAAATATGTTTTACAAAATAATATCAATATATGAGTATATGGTAAAGAGGTTCAATTTCTCATGAAGAAACTAGATCCTGCCTTCAAAAAGATTCACAAACATTTTGTGCCGACAGGTGATCTATGCAATACAAAGGGTTTTTAATCCTAGACTAGGCTGTGGTTAGGTAGGTGGCTGTTCCAGGTGATCAGACCATTCACTACTGGACTCCAGCTAGTAGATCTAGAATTTACTATTACCTGGAAAGGGGTCAGGAGAAAACTCAACAGTGTGATAAAGACCCACCAGTGTGTCAGGAATCCATGGAACAGAAATGCTAGGCAGGGATATAGAAGCAGAAAGCAAGTTTTAGTATTTTCTCAGTGATAGGAATTCAACCTTAATTGGAGTATTTTTTAAAAAAAGGATTCACGTGATTGTTAAGTATATTGGGGTAATTCTCAACGTCAAAGGAATAGGAGCTTTAGGGATTGAAATCAGGGACTCTACACTAGTGCTCTCTTTCTCTTTTTTCCTCTCCCCCTACACATTCATTTCTGATTTTATTTTCCTCTCTCCAGCTGTTGTCAGACCCACTCGGTATGATGGAGAAGAGCTGCAATCAGGCCCAAGGCTGGACTGTATCTAGAGAGACCCTTTGCAACCCACAGAAAACTACTCTTCCACCACAATTTCAAAGAATTAAGGGTTATAACTCTGATTATCCTGACATGCATCTCATGCTCACCCTCTGAAACTAATTTGTATTTAGGGGCATAGAGTACTGTGATGGACCAATAAGTCAAAAATAGTGGAGAGATTTTTAGATATCATGAAAGTCAGCCTCTCCATAAGCACATGGACTCAGGAGCAGCTCCCTAAAGAAAAGGACTTACGCTCAGCTGAAAAGGGAAATGGGACCACGACTACCACATCCCCGTCTACTGGATGGGCAAAAGGAAAAGATTGTTTATTTGAGATTATCTAGATGTCCAAGCCTTTCTTTAAAAATACGAGGAAGCGGGGCTTCCCTGGTGGCGCAGTGGTTGAGAGTCCGCCTGCCGATGCAGGGGACACGGGTTCGTGCCCCGGTCCGAGAAGATCCCACATGCCGCGGAGCAGCTGGGCCCGTGAGCCATGGCCGCTGAGCCTGCGTGTCCGGAGCCTGTGCTCCACAACGGAAGAGGCCACAACAGTGAGAGGCCCGCGTACCACACACACACAATAAAAATACTAGGAACCGACACACTTTCTGGTTGGTAATCTGAAAGTGCTACTGTAATAGGGAAGAACAAATATGACTCCGTATTAGGGCTGTTTCTTTTACTTTAACCTTTGTATTCTATTGCTTTTGCTATCAGTTAAGAATGTTGGGATTTCCCGGGTGCTCCAGTGGTAAAGAATCTGCCCTGCAATGCAGGGGACGTGGGTTTGATCCCTGGTCGGGGAACTAAGATCCCACATGCCACGAGGCAACTAGGCCTGCACACAGTAACTAGTGAACCGGCGCACCTCAACTAGAGAGCCCACGTGCCACGAACTACAAAGCCCATGCGCTCTGGAGCCCGTGCACCACAACTGGAGAGAAGCCCACATGCCACAGCTAGAGAGAAGCCTGCACACCGCAATGAAGAGCCCACACGCCACAACGAAAGATCCCACATGTCGCAACTAAGACCCGACACAGCCCCCCAAAAATAATTATTTTTTTTTTAGAAAAGAATGTTGCCTATAGCCTGAAATATACAGGATAGCCCATTCTCAAGGCTTTGACCTTTAAGGGTATAACACTTTTCCATTCACAGAGAGATAAAAAGCTGCAGAACAGAGAATAACACTTGTCTTGTTGGAGGTTTATAGGAACATCAGTGACCTGACTTACATGGACAGCTATAAGAACAAAGGATTCCTACACCAAGAAGTTCGCAACAACCAACCACGCCCCTCCCTCACCTCGCCTTTAAAATGCTTTGCTGAAACAGCTTCAGGGAATTCAGGGTTTTTGGGAGCGCTAGCCACCCGACTCCTCGCATGGTCCTTCTCTACTCCAAACTCTGACGTTTTCAATTTGTTTGGCCTCACTGTACGTCAGGCACAGGAACTTGGCGTTCAGTAACACTATTATGATAACTACTCAAGTAAGAATGGCTTGGAAATTCTTAAGCAAGGTGGGTTGCTTTTCTACCACTACATATTAGAGCAGAAACTTTTAATATCAGATGTCCTGCTGCTAGGATAGGACCTTCAAAGATGCCCTGCATCCACGTTTAATAAAGAATTAGCCTCTGTTTTGTAAACCATAGAAATCACAATTCTCAGATCATTATATCAGAAGAATGCTTCTGATTTCTTGTAATCTGTATTTTTATCTAGTATCATGCAGTGTACTGTGAAAGGCCTTATTTAGACTGCCTGTGAACTTAATATATGTTAATTAATAAAACTGAATGGTTTTAAACATGTCCAAAAAAAAAGGTGCACCTTAGTCCCACCTGCCAGTTCCTGTTGGCTAATTCTATGACTAGTCCATACGTAGTAGTTCTTTCTTACCACATCCCAGCCCTCATTCATCTGTCACCTGCTAAGTCATGGGTCCCCTGAACAGATAGAAGGTACATTCACATTTGGGTCTCCCACAGCGGGTTTCATCATAGGGATGGGTTCCCAGAAGATGTCTGCCAAACACAATATATGATCAGATGTCCTATTCTAGGTAGAAGTTTCCAAGAGGTAAAGAAAGAGAAGTCATTGTAAATTGGCTCTTAATTAAATGTTTTAAAAAATGAATGAAAACCAAAAGAGTAAACTAGATTTGATTGAGAAAAACATTATACAGACAGACATTACAGATAAAATGTTATGTATCTTCTTCAAACTTTTTCATTATCTACTAGGACAAAAATATAGAAAGAAAAAAATTAATTCAAAGTAGCATAATTGGAAAGAATTGCCATTTTTGGTACATTTTTAGTATCCTGTTTCATGACTTTAAAGTTTCAAGTAAATTGTAAAAGATAAAGATATTATCTTGAAACTTAGTCATGTATTTTTCAAAATAAGATCAATATACTTACTTATATCCTAAAAATTCTTACTTAAAATGATTAAATATAGGTATTTTTCAATATGTATAAACACCTTGTCAGATTTGAATTCAGGTTTTATTCATCCATACCTACTATGTGCTGCCAACTTTTCTAGGTCCTGGGAATAACGCAGTGAGCAAAAGGGATAAAGTCTCTGTTCACATGAACTTACATTTCAAAAGACACGGATACAGAGTTCACGTTGTGAATTGCTTACTACAAGCTTCCGGTCACTATTCTAAGGGCTTCAGAGGTATTAACTTGCTTATTCTCTACAATAGCCCTACAGGGCGGGTCATATTATTTTCTCCATTTTACAGTTTAGAAAACTGAATGGAAAGTTTAACTTGTAAAAGGTCTTAAACAACCAGTAGCAGAGTTGAAATATAAACCAGGTTATTCTGGCTCAAAATGTGTCTTCTGAACCACTCTGCAATACTGCATCTCACCATAAACAAATATAAGAAATATATGTTCTTAATATTATCTTTATACACATAGACGATAGCTAGTCAATGACTTGCTCATAAAAAATAACAGGACTTATTTCTTCAAAAGTATTTGTCACCTGTAGAATTTCAGTCCCCAGTGTCTCAGCTCTCCTGCCTGATGTCTCCTTTACCAATCTCAACTCCAGGCCTTAACAAACAACCTTACTCCTTCCTTCTCTGCTTCAGTTGTGACAATAAGCGCTGCGACGTGCACTGGGGACACCTTCTTTTCGGAAGAAAGGAATTTACTTCCACAGTTGTTGAGCATGCTGCCAACAGAGTTCAGCAATCAGCCCATCCAGGAACTCTCTCAGCTAGAGAGAAAGGGCGCCACTTTGCCCAAGGTCCAGCCCCTTCCCAGGGTGGCCTCTACCCTATGCCTGACGCATGCAGGGGTAAAATGCAGGTTGACTCTGAAAGATCATCCCAGTCTCAGAGCTCCTCCCACAACAGGCTGAGGTCACAGTTGAGACTGCATCTCCATCCAACCTTCTCTGACCGCCCACTCTTGGTTTCCCCCTTCCCTTCCATATGTGTCCCTCCGAAAAGCACTCTCTAATAAACTCCCTGAATGCTAATCTCTCTCAGAGTCTGCTTCTCAGGGAACCCAGCCTGCAATACTCCCCACTATTAATCCCAACGTTTCAAATTTCCATTGGGACAGAAACCCTACAGATGATATAAAATATGTCAGATTATGGATCAGTGTCACAGAGAACACAATAGAAACAAGCTTCATTTATGGCCTTTATTTATGAAGTATAAATGGGATGCAACTCTATCAAATGATAAACAGAAGCAAAGGGTCACTCTGTGTTCATTCTTTTATTCTACAAAGTGCTCTCCTATATTTCATTGCAGTACTGCATTCGTACTCTTTTTTCCTTCTTGTAAAATTAATTCTAGTTATCCTAGTTACTTTAATTTTTATGGTCCTGATTTCCACATCTCTAAATCATTTTGGTCCCTCTAAACTACTCTACAGTATAGTTATTGGCACAAGAGTTGTCCTCCCTGAATTTTTTTTTTCCTTTCATTATCCCCAAGAGATGAACAAGAGAGCATACCAATTACACATATCAATTTGCATCGCTTTAAGGGAAAGTGTTCATGTTGATTTATGAGATACTTTAAATATTTATTTTGGATAAATGTTTTTAATATTTACTAAATCATGTATTCAGAAGTATAATACTTTTATGATAGTTGTTTGGGTTACGCTTCCATAGAAAATACTGCCATTTTAACCTGAAACTAAATAAGCATTATTCACAGGGTGTTTCTCAGTCTTTCAAAGAGATCAAAATACCTCACTTCTTTTTTGTTTTTCTTAATTTTCAAAATAGCACTAAATAAAAATGACCATGATATCCTAGTGGAAGAAATTAGCATTGTACAAAATATTTACAATTTAAACTAAAAGAATGTATTTATTGGTTGAGAGGCAGTGTCACAACCAACGCGGAGATTTTCTCTATGGACTTTTCCAGTCCAGTCCTGATGCTTTTTGTCTCTGCTGCCTTAGGCACATCATCTAACTTTTAAGCTTCAACTTCTCCTCTGTAACATCAGCAATCTACTTTGTCTAACTTTAGACTTCTTATGAGATATCAAATAATATGCTACAAAATATAAAAATCAGACAACACTGTATAAACACATGAACTAATAATAATTCCACTGAAAAACAGAATGATGGGTCACACAGTAGTTGTGTTATACAAAACCAAACCACCCAGTTGCCTAAGTGAACTTTAAAAATGTACCTAGAAGTTATTTGACAAGTCAACCATATCTTAATGCCCTGGGGGCTGTGCTTACTGATGCTCAGGTCAGCCTCCTTCTAAGTCTTCTGTGTTTTAGTTTCATTGCCTCGACATTTTTGCTTATATGACCACAAATCGGGAAATCGCACAATTTCTCTAGGTCAGCACATTTTGCCATTTCACTGATGCAGTACACTCAGCGATGCATTAACTTCTCTAATTCTTATTTCTTTCCTGAGCTCTAAAGTTAATATTGTACCTTTCAACTGGGGCTGGTTAAATAAATCATGGAAGAATCATAACATGGAACACTATATAGCCATTAAAAAGTAGGAGGAAGTTTTATTTGTCGTATGTGGAACAATTTCCAAGACATATATTTTTAATTCAAGATTCTAGTCGGTATAAAATAAATCCAATGTGTCTGTGGAAATATATATGTTCCACATTAAATACATACTAAATTATGTATATTATTATAAGTTGTATATATTCCACATATATAATATACAGTGGATTCATGTGTGTATATATACATTATACACACATATGTCTATAAATAAACACAAACATTTTTCCCTGAAATTACCATGGATTTTCTTAAAGAAAGGAAATTTGGTATTTGCACTTATATGAAAAGTTTTATTTTGGCATACACAATCAATAAAAATGTAAGAATCAACTTCTCCTAATATCTGCCTAATATTATAACTTTTAAGAATGTAAGGTTACCATTTTGTTTATTCCAGTATAAATATTTATTTCTATTTTGTAGGAAAAGCAAACAAGTTGAGAATATGATTATATCTTACTTTGTTTTAAGCAACAAGTCATTGTGTGTATTTATGCTTCCTGATTGGAATATTCTTAATATAGATGTCTTCAAAAATCTATATTTTTGTTTCATGTTTATATGAGATTTATTTACTTATTTAAAATTTATTTTCCAATTTAGAACAGACACTAAGTATGAAAATGCATACATTTAAAGATGCCAAAATATGTTACTTAACAAATATTTTTCTTCTTTTTTAGTGTAAAAATTATGGGGGAAAGAATTATTTATTTTCTCTTGGATTAATCTGAACCACCTTAAGACATAAGGTTGGCACCTATAAAAATAACTTCAAGATAAATATTTGCATTCCACTGTTCCATATGGGCATCCTCAGGAGATGCAACATTTGGCTTTTGGCTCTCAAACCAACACGTGATAAACGTGACTTTTAAAATTAGCCTGTATTGCTGATTGTTATTTCTTCTGGATAAAAGCACGGACAAATTAAGGAAATCTGAAGGAGACATTTCAATGCAAAAACTTAAGATAACACTTAAGAATACAAATCAGGGATCTTTTTAGAATGTAAGGTATCTTTATTTTTCTTGTTATATTCTTTGACTTTTTTCTTTGAGGACATAAAATGGAGGTAGGAAGCTAGCCTCACATTCTAGAAAATGAGTTAATCAACATTGACAGATTTAAGAATTTAGGAAACCTGTGTTCAATTGCCTTTCCTCTCCAGAAAGGAATATTCTCAAAGCGATTTAACATCTCTCTCCCCAACTAGAGCATGAACTTCATGAGGGCAGACACCAAGTCCACCTCATTCTACTTTTAGACAGAAGCACTTAGTAAAGTGACTGGCACATAACACAAATTCAATAAACAGTTTCTGAAAGGATGAATGAATCAATGCATGGATGGACGGCATAATAACATACAGGAAGGCGTAACCTTTTCTTTTCGAAGAAGAAGAAATTTGCTCTGATGGAAACAATCTAACCAGGAATCTTGAAACCTGGGATCAGTTTCTTCTCTGCACCTATTCTGACTAACTTACTTTCAATACTTGTGTTTCATAAGAAAATAAATACCCTAAAAGGGGTTCAGATGATGGTATATAATTTTGAAGTCCTTTTCAGTTTTTAGATAAAACCTAGGTAAAATTATGATCTGTTTGAAAAAACAAAATGCAATAAATGTGAGGCTACAGTCTTGCTTTGACTATTTATGTTCATTTGTTAATGAACTACCATGTGATCTGTAATGTAAGGAATTCTCATCAGAACTTCTGTCTTATAACTTTAATGAAGATGAATATTAAATCCTGAACATAAATTGATTAATTTTACATGGTTTTCTCATTCACCCCCTACAAATATCTAGGATTTCTCCAGCCCTCAAACAGAAATAACTATACCAATAAGCTGTTCGACAACCACTTCCTTCTGTATGTTTCCCTCCTGCCCCTTCACCTGTTTAACTGCCTCTACCTGAATTTCCCTAGGGCATCATGTACAGTCCCAGGATTTACAACCTAAAAGGGAACCTCCCCTTTCTCACTTCAATTTATGTTTAAGTCACAAGTGGAAAGAAAACAAGCAAGTTCCAGAGGCAGAAGAGGAACAACTAAATGCTACACAGATCCTTCATTTGAGACTCCACAGTCCCTACTGCCTCAGCCTGCGCTATTGCACTCTACTGGGAAGTTACCTCCAGCTGAAACTTCCTTTCCTTTTGTTACTGTGCTTAACTGAGATTTGACTAATTAAAAAGGAGCAGGAGAAGAAAAAGTAGGGAGTTACTGGAACTCTTGTCCTCAGATGGCAGAGGCACTGGGGCTGGGTAAGGTCCTTCCCTACTGCCATTGTCCTAAAGAGGAGCTCACTCTCCTTGCTAATACCCACGACTGCGTTTCTGCAAGGGCTTCTTGCCTCTGGAGTTCTCTTTACTCCAAGTGGTACTGACAACTCAATACTGTTCTATGTAACATACTCCAGGGAAAGACAAGGCAGCTCCCCTTTTAAACCTTTTAAACCTATGCTGGCAATTCTAGGTAATTCAGGGCAGCTTTCAAACTTTTTAGACCACGTCCGCCGGTAACAAACAGATTTCACTTCGGAGCCATTAGACAGGTTCATGTCATATATCCGAAAACAAGGTTTCACAAAACAATACTTACTATATGCAGCACTGATATTTTCTGATTTATTTTATCCCATATTAAAAAAACAAGACAAAACACCGGCTGGACCAATTAAATCCCAATCTTTTGGAGTAAGACTCAGGCATCAAGTTGTTTTCACTTTTTGTGGGGTTTTATTGTGGGTTTTTTGGTTTGTTTTTGGCGATTTTTTTTGGCATTGCCCAGGTGATTCCTATGTGTAAATAGCTTTGGGAACCACTTTTCTAAAGGATTTTCAGGTGACCGTCTTGGATTTTTGAGGAATATGGTTTTATCACTTGTAAATAATAATAGTTCTCTCTTCATTTAAAATCACTATATTTCTTAATTGTGTTTCTTGTTTTACTGTATTACCCAGAATTTTTAAAACAATGTTAAACAGTAATAAAAACAAGCATCTATTAAGCAACAACAAAACTGGCCTTTTCCCGTTGCGGCGCTGCCCAGTGAGGAACTCTTGTCTACGTCCGCAGCCGTGCAGCCTTCTGCAGTCTGTGCAGTCTTCCGACACAAGGAAAAGGCCACAGCCTCCGTCTCTCGCTGCAAACCGGGCAAAGAGCTCACTGAGGTGAAACAGGCTGCCGCAAGGCAACGACCGGAACCGCTTCTGCTTCTGAAAGAGCGATTCGGGGGCGTGGTCGTGCGTGTCGGCGTAACGGTAGTGGTCTCGTGACCCAGATTTACCCAATCTGCCAGTCCATCGCCAAAGCCCTGGTGGCGTAGTGCCAGAAATTCGTGGATGAGGCTTCCAAGAACATCAAAGACATCGCCATTCAGTAAGACCGAACCCTGCTGGTGGCTGTCCCCTGTCGCTGCTAATTCAAAAAGTTCGGAGGCCCGGGTGCCCGTATGCGCTACCAGAAATCCTACCGATAAGCCCTTCATGAAGATCGGAGTTCGCCATTTGTAAAAAAACAATGGTTGTGGGATTTAAGGTTTAAATTAAATCCTAAATCCTGTGACCTACAAAATTGATTGCACACTCTATTAAACTCACAATTTGTAAGCCAACTGAGGTAGAGCAGGAGTTGGCAAACTATGACCCATGGACCAAATCAGATCCGCCATCTGTTTTGATAAAGTTGTACTGGTGCACACCCGCACCCACTTTTTAATTTGTTATCCATGGCTGCTTTCCTGCAACAGTGGCAGAGTTGAGTCAATGTGACAGAGACAGTAGGACTCGCAAAGTCTAAGCTATTTCTTATCTGACCTAGAGAAAGTTTGCCTACCCCCCTTTTTTAAAACAAGTATTTTAACTTAGGAGGGGTGGAACTGGGGGCAGAAGCAAAGAGGTTAGAAAAGAATCAGGATGCAAATCTTGAATGGTCTTGTATGTTAAGCTAAGGACTGGATTTTATCCCAGGGGCAGTAATGAACCATTTCCATGTAGGAGTGACCCTTTTTTCTGATCAAGTCTCCAGCTGGGTTCTGAAACTTTGAAAACAGAGCACATTAGGCAGGGATGAAACTGTCTTGTTCCTTGTGCATTTCTAGGCTCCAATAGTTGATGTTCCCTGGGAATCTGCTAAACGTACACTTAGCCTTCGCTTCTCTTTGACTATGAAACTGCTGGAATTTATAATCTTCCTATTTTTAGATTAAAGACTCCTGCCTGACTCTCATCAGAGGATTTCATAACTCTGGACTGTATTCAGTGGGCATCCTGGCTCCACCTAAAGGTGGCTTTCCTCTGTTCTCTAAGGAGAGGTGGTGGTGTGGGTCACCCATGCTTCCTGCCTGAAGCTGCTGTGGTTTTGACGGTGCATAAAATAAGCAGCAAGCCTATTAAAGGTGGTCAAGAGACCAGTGAAAAAAGTAAAGCTTTTTTTTTTTTCCAGCAGGTAATGCTTAATTCATCCATCAAACTGACACAGTAAACATTTACACTATTCATCTATCCATCAAATATGTTTTGCTTTAAGTAAACATAGCAACCATACAGTTCTTAATGGCAACTTAGATTCTATTCATGCTTGCTTCAAAGACAGCACTGAAAAACCTGTTGTTGACCTTGAGAATGATTACTAAAGCCCTACTGGTCTGATGCTATAATTTAAAGGTGACTTTTTATATCTTTTCATATTCTAAAAGGTATGATAAGAAAAATATGCTTCAGGCAAAAGGTCTCAGTTAATTATTTTAATGTTTTATTCACCAGCTGGGTTTTATTAACCGAGGTTAGAAGAAAATAGGAAGATCTTCACAACATGTAGTATAGTAGGTAAATGTACATAGCTTAGAAATAAAGGTCCTATAAGGCTTATGAAAAGTTTATGAAAAGATTTCTAAAAGAAAAAATTTCCAAACCTAAATTATGGTTAAATCTGCATTATAAAGTAAATAAAGGTGGTTTCCAAAGAGAATGGTTATGTGTCAAAAGTGAGATGTGAAGAATGCAGAAAGATTAATAAAACCAAGCAGGATCTCATTAATCAAACATCCCCAAGTGGAAGAACTGATTTGACTTGAATTTGCCTCTATATACACCAGTGATGGAATCTGCTTTTTTTGTGAAGCAGCCAAAATGTCAGCTTGATAAATGGGGTAATTCAAAAGTACCTACTCTGTTTTTTTTAATACGTAGATGAATGTACATAGTAAAACCAAGATTAGTTATTTGTTAAAAATCGAAATAAAGCTTCAATCACTTTGACTAAGAAGATCTGATTCTTTTTAACGAATTGACCAAATAAAATCTTTAAACTGAATCTCTGTTCAAAGGATTGAACATAACAGGGAAATAACCACAACATCAAATGATTTTAGTTTACCAGGAATGCATCTTAGATTAATTAAAACTAATATCTGTTACGAATATCATATTTAGGGCTTCGAATAACAATTTATAAAAATAATGTAATTACCTATATATTTCAGTCCTGATATGAAAGTGCTTTAGGAACGATTAGGTTAATGTTTCATTTATATGGCACTTTTTCTCTGGAATCATTTGAAAATTATGGTAAATATTTATGTCCAAGGCCACCTAAAGGAAAACAAAACAAGTAAAGCAAGTAATAAAAAAAAAAGTCTTGCCTATAAAACAGTTATCTAATAACCAGTTGAACTGAGGTAGTTTAAAAAACCGCCACAAATACAACTTGGGCATATTATTGCCAAATGAATATAAACATCCAGAAACAATACAACAACAAAAAAACAGTATTCCTATTATAGTTAATAATATCCCCAGTGACAGTGACCTCTTTGGCAACCTGGTAAATAACTATTATGGCTAATTTTATCACAGGTTTTCTGTGAAAATGGCTAGTATTTAGTTTCTGTTTTATTCAAAGTTATACATTGCTTTAGATTTAATTTTGTCCCCCCACCCCAAAATTCATATGTTGAAACCCTCACCCCTGATGTGACTTATGTGGACACAGAGCTTTTGGGAGGTAATTAAGTTAGAGGAGCTGATAAGAGTGGGCCTTAATCCAGTAGAATTGGTGGCCTTATAAGAAAAGAGAAAGAGATAAACAACAAGGACCGACTGTACAGCACAGGGAACTAATTCAATATCTTGTAATAACCTATAAGGGAAAAGAATCTGAAAAAGAATATATATATATAACTGAATCCTTTTGCTGTACCCCTGAAACATTGTAACTCAACTATACTTCAATTTTTTTAAAAGTAGCATTAAAAAAATGAAGAAGAAGAAGAGAAAGTGAGAGATCATCTCCCTCCTACCCCTCACCATGTAAGGGGACACAGAGAGAAGGAAACAACTAAAAGCCAGGAAGAAAGTGCTCACCAGAAACCAAATCTTGATCACCTCCAGAACTGTGAGAAATTAATAAATTTCTGTTCTTAATCTATCCTGTCTGTGGTTTTCTGTTATAATAGTCCAAACTAAGACATACATGTTCACAGTTTAAATAATCAAACAGTTCTTCAGTATTTGTTATGAAAAATAGCCATGCCTCCACATTGCAGCTCTCCCACTCCAATTCCCAATCCGTAGAGCAGGGGTTCTTATCTAGGGTAAACCAAGCCCCTGCTCCCACCCCTCCAGTGGCCATTTGGTAACGTCTAGAGACACATTTGGTTATCAAAAATAGGGGGGGAGAGGGCTACTATTAATATCTAGTGGGTAGAGGCCAGTGATGCTTTGAAACATTCCACAATGTATAGGACAGCTCTGCACAACAAAGAATGATCTGACCCCAAATGTCAATCATGCCCATGTTGAGGAACTCTGCCTTAGAGGCAATCACTTTTATGCTACAACTTTTTTCATGTTTATCTTCAAATCTCTAAATAATATGGTCATTTTCCTGCTTCTTAATATTTCTTTTAAGCAGCTTTATTGAGGTATAATTCACATACCATACAATTCACCCATGTAAAGTGTATAATTAAATGGGGTTTAGTATATTCACAGATAAACACAACCATCACCACAGTCAAGTCGGGAACAGTTTCATTACCTCAGAATGAAACCCATACTCTTTAGCTATCACGCCTCTAGCCCTGCTCCCTCCTCTACCCCGTTACCCACCAGCTCTAAACAACCACTAATCTACTTTCTGTGTCTGTAAATTTCCCTATTTTGGACTTTCTTATGAATGAAATCATACAATATGTGAACTTTTGTGACTGGCTTTCTTCACTAAGCATGTTTTTAAGGTTCATCGAGGTGGGAGCATGTATCAGTACTTTGTTCCGTTGTACAAATATACCACATTTAGTTTATCCATTCTTCTGTTGATGGACATTTGGGATGTTTCCACCTTCTGGCTCTTATGAATAATGCTACTATAAACATTTGTGCACAAGTTTCTGTGTGGACATGTGCTTTCATTTCTTTGCGGTATATACCCAGTAGAACTGCTGGGTCATATGATAACTCTGTTTAATCATTTGAGTTACTGTCAGCTGTCTTCCAAAGCAGCTGCACCATTTTACATTCCCATCAGCAGTGTATGAGAGTTCTGATTTCTCCACATCCTTGCCAGCACTTGTTTTCTGGCTTTTTGATTCTAGCCATCCTAGTGGGTATGAAGTATTATCTCATTGCGGTTTTTTTGTGTTTTTTTTGTTTTTTTTTTTTTTGCAGTACGCAGGCCTCTCACCGTTGTGGCCTCTCCCGTTGCGGAGCACAGGTTCCGGACGCGCAGGCTCAGCGGCCATGGCTCACGGGCCCAGCCGCTCCGCGGCATGTGGGATCCTCCCGGACCGGGGCACGAACCCGTGTCCCCCGCATCGGCAGGTGGACTCTCAACCACTGCGCCACCAGGGAAGCCCCTCGCTGTGGTTTTAATTTGCATTTCCCTGATGACTAACGATTGAGCATCTTTTCATGTGCTTATTGGACGCCTGCATATCTTCCTTGGAGAAATATCTATTATCATCTGTCTCTCATCCTACCATAGCAACCCACATCGTGCACTTGCATACCTAGTATTCTCTTTCTTCCAATATACTGAAATTGTGCTTTTGTTAAGTCAGTATTTGGTTATTACATTATTATATTATTATAACTATATAAATATTTTTGACAACTGAACCATATAATTATTATGATTTCATAATTTTCCCCTCTCTGGAGTAATTACCTTCTTGTTGTTTCTTCTATGTACTTCTCACTGCTGCATCTCGGAACTCTTTCGCAGTTGTTATCAATCTCCTCTCAATACATTAAAATCAACTTTATCTTCTTGAATAAATCTCACCATCTGACCTGCTCTAGGTCAGCTACACAAATATTATTTGGGGATCTCTCTTCACAATCACCTAGGAATTCCCTTCCCTCTCTCTCATGTTGAAGACTGGTTTCTGGGATCCCAAGGCTTTCACTTTCTTGGTTTACTCTCTTGTCTTGGTAGTAAAATACGTCCTTGGTATCTTCCTGAGAAAGTGTGCAAAGGGAAGCAAAATTTGTGAGATGTTACTTCTACCCTTTCATTTAATTGATAATTGGTCTAGGCACAGAATTCAGGGCTGGAAATGATTTTGCCTCAGAACTTGGAAGAAATCGGTTTATTGTCTTCTAGCTTAGCACTGCTAATGAGAAGTCCAAAGCCATTCTGACACCTGCTCTTTGTGTGAAACTATGCTTTTTCTCTGGAAGTCCTTGGGATCTTCCTTTGGTCCCAGTACTTTGAAATTGAACAATACTGTGTTTTAGACTGAGTCTTTTCAGCTTTCATACTAACCTTTCCATCTGGGGAAACATTAATTATTTTATTAATTATTTCCTCTTCTCTGTTTTCTGTTTGTCTCCATCTGTCTCTTTGTTTTCCTTTCACTGAGATTTCCTTAATCCTATGTCCAACTCATCTACTGATTTTTTTCAACTGTCATGTGTTTAATGTAAAAAGCTCTTTTTTCTCTAATTTAAAAAAATAGTATTTTTTTGTTGCTTCATGACTGCCATAAGAAGTCAATGAATTATCTCTGAGGATATGAATGAACTTTTTTGTTTGTTTAGTTTTATTGCTTCTGCATAACCTCTATGTTCTCTAACTTGCTTTTTTATAGTAATCTGGATTCTTCACTGAAGTCTTTCCTCAACTACCTGGTGAGACTCAAGGCTATCTGCTCATATATAAGACTGGGACATTAAAAAGTTGATTAGAAGCTCCAATTTTTCATCTATAGGCCCACAGGGTGGTTTTGTTTGGCAACTTTCTAAGGAAGTATAGGATCTTACCTTTGGGCTGGTCTCATTAATCACAAAAGATTATTTCAATCTTTTTATGTTAGGTATAGCTTAGTGCCAGGCTCTGAGAGCCCAGGGGGGAGGAGAGCTAGAATTTCAACATGCTCTAGTAAAATTTCTCTTTATCACCAGATTTTTTAGAAGATTTATCCTCTCTCTCAACTGTGCCTGGTATTCCCCAGTCAGAAAGTCTCTGCTTTATCCTCTACAGGTAATAAACCTTAACTCTTCTGATGATATACAAAGTGGCAGACATCTGGTTGTAGAGAAGGGAGAGTCTGATGTTCTAATTACTTTTTGTTTTATTGAAGTAGAGTTGATTTACAATGTTGTGTTAGGTTCTGGTGTATAGCAAAGTGATTCAGTTATACATACATGCTCTTTCAGATTCTTTTCCATTATAGGTTATTACAAGGTATCGAATATAGTTACCTGTGCTATACAGTAGGACCTTGCTGTTTATCTATCTAATTACTTCTTAAACAGAATTCCAAGCAATCTTCTTATGTTAGCCCCACCTTAGCCCAATTTCAGAGAATCTGGTACTCCCAATTCCCAAACTTTGGGGGTGTTTCCTGTAGATTAAATTTTCTCTCAGTCTTCTTTACTCCAGTTTAGGATCTAGCTTTCTTGCTTTGCTAAATCTGTTATCATTTACCTCTGTGGTTTTCAGCCTTCCAAATGTCACTGCTGCTAAGCCCTCTCTCATCCTTTTTTTTTTTTTTTTTGCGGTACACGGGCCTCTCACTGTTGTGGCCTCTCCCATGGCGGAGCACAGGCTCCGGACGCACAGGCCCAGCGGCCATGGCTCACGGGCCCAGCTGCTCCGTGGCATGTGGGATCTTCCCACACTGAAGCACGAACCCGTGTCCCCTGCATCGGCAGCCGGACTCTCAACCACTGCACCACCAGGGGAAACCCTCATCCTCTTTTCTTAAAGTCATTGCTGTCATGTGCCCCACCCCATACTTTTTTCCTATTGTCATGGCTACCAAATTTTCCATTGGCCTTATCTGCACTTGAGTTGTTGGAGAAAAGGTGAAAGCTAAGGTGCATCTTCTGTCATTTAACAACAACAAAAAAAACCCTTCCTTCCATTTTTAAAGTTAATTTTAGTCTTGAAAGAGGTTGGAGAACAAATTCAATTTTTCTATTAACACCTTTTTTTTTGCATAAAGGGACATGGATATCATTTTAGATCTGAAATTATCCACCAAGCATAATTTTTCTCTAAATATCAATCTAGTAAGACCATATTAATTTTGAGTGTTATATCAATGGGGATATCAACTGGTACTGCTGGTCTTGGAATTGGAAATAACCCAATACATAGTATAAAGATAATTTTCTAAGGACATATATGGCCAAAGTATATTTAATAATATTTCTTCCTTACACTCTGTCTTACTTTATGTCCCTCGAATGCATACATCCATTCTAAATATATCATTCTAAAATATGTAATACTTTCATAAGTAGATGTCAACATTAATATCCTACCAGATATTCTACCTCCACAATTATGGGATGTATAACATAAAGTAATATTTACCAAGTGTTGATCCACAGACTATTTAAAAAATGCAAAAAGTTTGATTAATGATGTCAATTCCTTAGCCTCCGCCAAGAACTACTGTGTGTGGATCTCTGAGGGCAAAGTCTTCATTTTTATTTACCTTCCTAGGTAAATCTGAAGCACAATAAAATTTTAGAATCACAGTGAACCATAAAGAATGTGTTCTGTGAGGTTAGGAACTTAATTTTATCTCTAGGTTTTAATGAATTTGTTTTTTATACGCCAAATTGTGTAAGACACAGGGGGTTTTAACTGTTTTCTGTAAGAAAAGATTTGGCAAATGTGTATCCAAATGACTTAGAGGTCACTTTCATGTTATGTCTGGAGAAAAGAGTTCAAGAAAGGAGATGAGATGCCTAGACCCTCAGTGAAGGGATGACTGAGTACTTTCAGATGCTCAGATCTTTAGGAAAGGGCTTCAACAATGACTCCAACCAATTCATTTGGGGAATGGAAGTTGCCGGCATTTTCTCTACCTCATTAGTTTTGGCAGCATGAATACTAGAGTCTAAGACTGACTTCCTTGAGAGGAAGACTGGGCAGGACTTCTCAAGCAATCTTCGAAGTTATGGAAAGGTTGTAATTACAGTTCCTGTACACTGTGGAGGCAGGGATCATTTCTATCAAATTCCTTGTTTCACCTTCAGCATCCAGCTAAGGACCCACCACACACAGTAGGGGTTAGTAAACACTGAATTAACGAACAGATACTGACGCTTGACCGTGAGAAGCTACAATGCTAAGAAAATATAAATGTTGGATAGGGTAATGCTACTGGATTCCACCAGAATCAGCACTGAGCCTAATTCTTCCCATCAATCCCTGCCCTCTCCTCAAGAGAGGCAAAAACAGAGGTTACTGTTAGCTCATCTGAGAACCCCTCTCAGAGGCCAATGAAACATCAACAACATAGTAACGGGAGACGGTTGAAGGGAGTGATTTTGGCTTAACTTTGATCTCTTTGAAGTAGATAGGAGAACTGTGAACAACCAATGCAGTACTGCCAGCAAATTCAAGTAAACTCCGAGCAGTCATGAAGCTTACCCTGCAGAGGAACTGAAGGACTCTGACTCTCGTATAAGCCCTCAGAGTGAGATCTCCAATGATGGTGGCAGAAATACACACTATGATAGATGGCTTTCTGTAAGTCAGAAGGAATACATAACCTCTCATATTTCCAAGAAGTGCTCTTAGAAGGGGAATGCATGGGAAAACATACTCTAAAAGAGGCCCCAGAAGGATTAGATGAAAGGAAACAGAATCTGTGGAGAGCGGGATGGAAGAGACTGGCATGACCTCACTGCTACAGTCAGTGGTATCCTGTAGGACTTAGCTTTTGATAAGGTCTGCTGTGTAGTCAATCACTGACAGCCAAGATTGAGGCCTGACTCTTTAATGATGGGAATTAAATAAACTGAAAGAGAACTCTGAGGATTTTTAGAGCATTAGTATTCAAAGAAATCAAATGTTTTGTTGTTAACTCTTGTTTTATACTAAAAAAGTCTGAAAACATATTTAAAATATTTTAACAGAAAACAATTTCCTTTTGCTTTTTATATAATAGAACTAGTTATATATGTGTATATAAATTATAGTTATATGATTTTGTTATGTATATAATAGATTTTATATATACATGTGTATATAATGCATTTAAATACATATGTATTTGGTATAATATGTATACATATATTATATGTATACATAGGTATATATATATTAAATGTCTATAATATGTTTTGTTTTGTAAATAATAGAATTAGGCATATATATTATATATGTAATAGAATAGTTGATAGCACTTTGTACTGTTTGAATAGTTAGGCGAGCAAAATAAAATTCAAAGAGGAAAACTTCACCTTTTCGAAAGCATAACTTGAAATAACATGTAATAATTCACCCTAGAAGGCAGACAGAAGATACAGGATTTTTGTTCCCGACATAGATTTTATCCTTACATTTTTATTAGAGTTACTTGGTCTCATAATCAACTTAAATGTCTGTCCCTCTCACTAGACTGTCAGACTCCTGAAGGGCAGGGTTTAGGTGGTAATTTATTTGTTTCTAAGCCACTATAACCGGTACACAGTAGATGCTCAAAAACTTTTTACCAAGTTATTAAATTATAAATTCATATTGTATTGGATAAATAATGGAGAATTTTGAACAATAGCATTTTTGTGGCTTGTAAGTCCAAAAAAAAGAGATGCTTTATATATGTACACACAATATAAAAATTAACTAGTCCTAAGACTTTCAGAAGTTTACTTCCTATGTTAATATGGGCCTCAGTTTTCCTAATTATACCTACATGTAGGACTGATATAAGAGACAATATATAAGTTCTTTGTACATAGTCTGTGCTCAGTAAGTGGTATTGCTATTATTGATAGTCTTGCACTGACAAAACACATAGATGGACTGATTTTGAGTTTGGAGAAACTGAGACAAATAGATTTAAAGTGATTTGGACATGGCAGCCAAAAAAACCCCCCCAAAACCTCACAAACCTCAGTCTTAAATATGGCTATTAATTTCCATGGATCCTCTGAAACACTAAGGGTGTTATTCTAAAAGCAAAGATAACATAAAACTGAATAGATTTCTCTTTGTTTCTTAGGCAAGATAAAAAGCCAAATCCGTTAGGGGTTACAAGTACTAAAATACCTCTTCTGTGATTCCAGGGAGCTTGCATATGTGTCCAGACTCATACAAACTCAAGTTTGTGTTTCTGGTTACTCAATATGGTAAAGTTCCAACTCCTCCTCTTAACAAGCTGCTTTGTAATGGGAAGTCTGTGATTTAATGGCTCTAGAAATTTAAGGTGATATATGTATGTAAAAATGCTTGTGGGGAATCAACAAACTAAGACAGTTCTACTGTAACTACACAAAAACAGTAAAATGAATCCCTCCTGGCACAAGAAGATGACATCAATGGATAGAGGTGGGGAAATTGGTTAAATATGGCTCTTTTTCTAAGCAGATGGATCACGTATTTCCCTGGATTTGTCCTGTGTGCCTATAAAATGATGCACTAAACAGTCTCGACTTCAGAATTACAAACATGCTCCCCTTTTGCTAAGCTACAGGCAAAAGAGGAAACACAAGCTAAAACTTCAAAGTCAGGGTGATGTTTATACTACTCTAGTTTCAAACTTCTTGATCAGTTTACTTTCACCTTTACATTTTAGTTAGGTCAATAATTCTTTCATCATTATGTTTTCCATTTAACCTTTCCTCCTAAAAATCACCTTTAAATTGTTGCTGTTTCTTCTTTCAAGGGGTAGGTTCCTTTTAGAATAAGACATCAACAAAAAAATTCTATAAAGTACTGATAAAATTACTTCTAAGACTTCATAAGACATCTTGGAAATAAGCACTTGCCTAATTGCCTAGTAGAAGACACTAACACTGTATGGGCCTTTAATGGCAGGCTGGTTAAAATATATTTAAGTAGACTCTATAAAGTTTTATATTGTTTCCTTCCTTATTCAACTTTTATCTAAAACTCTAAGTACAGATAAATGAGAACTATAGTGCTTGAACAAATCCAGTGTATATCATAGCAATAATAATATTGTTTAGAAAGTAGTGTTAGTTCTTCATTTGAGCAGCTACACATATAACTAATAATCATTTTTCAACACCAAGTTGATGACTATTTACTGGTATGAATTGTAGGAGACTACAGAGCTCTACTTAGGGAGGCATGAAAGCATCATTGAGAAAGAAAGCTTTGAGAGACAAAACTGTGTTCAGAAGTCTCAGTTAACACAGCAAGTGCCAGAAACCAAGTGCTTACGTGTGTACTTTGTCCTAAGTACTTTACCTGCATTATCTTATTTAACCATCACAACAACTCAGTACAGTAGATACAAAGTTTTTTTTCATTTTATTCATGGGAAAACAGACCTAGGGTTTAATTAGCTTCCCCAAGGACACACTGCCTATACACAGGTAGAGCTGGTATTCCAAGACAAGTATCTCTGAATCTAAGCCTTGAAGGTAGCTTTCCTAATCACTAAGCCAGTAGGGGTCTCATGCTGTAGTCTCATAACACTTATATCTCATCTATATGGGACCCTTGAACTCACTCCTTTATAGCTCCTTGGATTAGTTATGTGTTTTCAAATTCATGATTTAATGGTTTCCTTGGACAAAAGATGTTTACTAATAAAATCAAAAATTCCATTTTTTTCTAATTCACAGGAAAAATTAGACTACTGGATAAAAACACTCTCAACCTTAAACCTTTGGTGCCAGCTAATAAATGCTACCCGCTGAAAAAAATTAATGAACTAGCATCATAAATACATTAATAGGAAACTCAGGATCTGCTGACCTTGCTAAATCCAACAACTTAGTTATTATTTGTCACTCCTGAAAAGAATATTTGGAGATGTGATTTTATTGTACATTGCATGCCCCATTTAATGCTAGTCTCACATTCTAATGAAGAATAAATCAGCGATATGGGCTTCCCTGGTGGCGCAGTGGTTGAGAGTCTGCCTGCCGATGCAGGGGACACGGGTTTGTGCCCCGGTCCGGGAAGATCCCATATGCTGCGGAGCGGCTGGGCCCGTGAGCCATGGCCGCTGAGCCTGCGTGTCCGAAGCCTGTGCTCCGCAACGGGAGAGGCCACAGTGGTGAGAGGCCCGCGTACCGCAAAAATAAATAAATCAGCGATAAATAATAGAGTGACCATTTGAAGCGTGTGTGTGTGTGTGTGTGTATCCTTAGCAAAAAAGATACGAAAGATTTGCGTTCAAAATGCAAACTAGTTAAAGTAAATGTTACCAAATCCTTGGTCAAAGTTCTATTGATGGAGATATTTATCTTACTCAAACTTGTTTAAAAAAAAGTGCATGACAAAATAATTGGAAATGAAATTAAGTAAGCATAATGTCTTAATATGAAACAAGAATGGCAACAATTGAAAACTATAAGCAACTCAAAACAAGGCTGAGGATGAATTAGTAAATTGTCCTTCCGAAAATTTCAACCACCTGCCCAACTCTGCTTAATATTCCGTAATAACCTAAATTGGAAAAGAATCTGAAAAAGGATACATGTATATGTATAACTGAATCACTTTGCTGTACACCTGAAGCTAACACAACATTAATCAACTATACTCCAATATAAAATAAAATTTTTTTTCAAAAAAGAGTTTTGAACAGCTACCAAATGTTAACTGGAGCCAAATTTTCTTTTTAGGATACTGAACTAGAGTCCTAAGTATACTTTAATAAATATTACAACTTTATTTATGGATAAATTATTTATAATAATAATTATAATATAATTATGAATAAATTCATATTTATGGATCTTATGAATGATTTATAAAATTTACTTTTACTTATTAATAAACTTTAATAAGTTACAGTTCAGGTTATTAATTAGCATTTAATTAAATTAGCATTGGGCAGAGTCAGAAATCACAATCTATGGAACTGCACAGTATTCACCTATAAGCACTATATAAGGTCTAATATTCTGAGACCAGTTCATCAGGGTGCCAAGAAGAAACACTCGTCTATAACCTTCCCCTATTTTTTCTCCAGTTTGTAAAACTGTTGGTAAAATTTTAGCAGAAAGTACAGGCTTTCTGCAAAAATACCCTCAACTACAATTTTCTCTATAGGTGTGCTTTCTCTTCACAATGGAATCACTCATTCTGCCATTTTCACAGTCTAAACAAGGAAAGTAACCCCTGGTAGTTTGGTCTGACTGGTCTGCTGTGGTCAGACACACTTTGGTATAAACACTGCCCAAATAAAGCATGTACGATATTATTATATTCTTATTAAATCATATTTAAAGATTTCTGTTTAACCTTAGAAAACTGGCTGCTCGCCAGAACCTCTTGTTTGCTGCTAAAGGTGGTGGTTAGTAGGTTTGTCTAATGCAAACACAGGCCAAGTCAAATTTTCTTCCACCCCCAGAGTTTCAGAGGGGTATATCCTGCCTTTTTGCTGGCAGGTAAGGCAAGCTGCCAGACTCCAGTAGGCTTACTGAGGCAGATATGTGAAAAGGTTCTCCCACTCTAATGCTGGAGTAATCATCAATCTTTCAACAGAAAATGAAATACACGAGAATGAGGAATTGGTAGCATTCCCCAGTCTGGATGAGGCTGTCAGAACCAGATAAATGAACTTTGCCACCCTCAGTAGAATATCTTCTTCCATATCTGGCTCCAGTGAGTCCAAGGTAGGCTCAGAAACCAGAGCCTTGGTCTCCTTTATCTCCTATCTTTGTTCCAGGATTAATCCTTCTCTACTTTCCTTTTAATGCCCTGTGTCTATCCCCAGGCCTTTCCTTTCTCCATTTTCACACCTATGTTTAAGAGCTTTTTAAGAAACAGAGAACTTGATCATTTCTCATACCCACACTGATGCTGTAATTATGATGCAGGTAATTAGAAATATTTAATGACTTTAAGTTTGTTCCACCTCAGAGCCCTATATCATGTTTTTCATTGATTGTTAGAAATAAGTCAAGGTATAAAGGTCTATGATTTGTCCTTCCCCAGGATTTACCTTTTTTATAAAAGTTATAATATTACAGTACTCCGGTTAGGTACCCCCAAAATCTCTTATCTAAGTAAAATTATATATTATTCTGAAACTCCTCTGTACAGGAAGGAAGAGTGTCAATTTAATGCGCTACTGAGACTTCTTCCCTCCCTATAGAGTCTTGAGAAGATCCGAAGCCTCTTTCACATCCAGAAGAATGTTTGGTGAGCAGATTCTCTAGCTCTTATTCACCCTCATCACCTCTAAATAGTCTGTGGTCCCAGGTGCATGGTCGCTCGATAGGTTGTCATCCCTCTGGTGTTTCTCAAACTTGGGAATCAAGCTTCTTATTGAGGCCGAGAACCCTAGTGCCGAGGAACTAAGGACATTCTCCGTAACTAAACCACAGCAGTGTTTTCCTCTTAGGTATGATCACCTCCTTGGAGCAGGGAAATTAAGGAGAGCAGGAGTCCACACTGCTCCCAGAATGTCCCAACTCTCTGGTGCCTTCTAAACTAAGGACTCTTTTTACCCACAAGTTCAACTCCTACCTCTCCGGTCTAAGCAGAAACCCTCAACATTTTAGGTTTCGGAAAACAAAAGCCAGGAAGAGGGCTTACCTCTGTCTGGTAACTTCTTTCAGCCTAACACCACATATGCTCCCAAGACAAAGGAACTCACTACCTTCTGGGAATTTAGAAGTAAAAATAGACCAAAACAAATATCTCATTTTAAACTGTATTTTGTTTCCTACCAAACAGAATTTTTTCTGAAATTTGCATTCTATCACACACTGAAGACTCAATTTTTGAGTCATTTGAAACATTCCTATCAATATCCTCTATCAATTTATACTTGTAAGTCTCTTTAATTTACAAAGTATTACATGTTCTCTCATTTAATCCCTCAACAAACCAGTACTGCTCTTATTATCTCTAAAAATTCAGCCACTAGATTACATACTCCAAAGGATACAGCTAAGTGTAAAAGGAATAGCTTTTCAGATGAACCTGAGTAGAATCCTGATTTCTACCACTTATTATCTGATAATCAAATCCAATGATTCTTTTCCCGTTTTTAACATTTGTCACTATTTTCCTTGACACATTGTCTAACAGCCTCTTTAACGATATATTTTAACATTTTTATCTGTTTAATTTTTATCCCATCTCTATTATTAAAAATTAATGGATATTTATATGTATAACTGATTCACTTTGCTGTACAGCAGAAACTAACACAACATTGTATATCAACTATACTCAAATAAAAATTCATTTTAAAAAAATTAATGGAAATTCTGCTCTTATTTAACTATTTTATCAATTCCCATTGAATCATTTTTGTCTGTACATCTAATGTCTGACTTACCTTTCCTTAATCCTATATCCATAGGACATTTCCACCAATATCACCACTGAAGAAAAAACAACATTTAAAAAGGAGTTTATCCACTTTTTTCCCATCTTCTGCTAGATCCCAGACAAATTTCTCATAAGTTCTAAGTTTTCACTTTACTGTCAGCCATTCTGAATATTTTCTAATTTTCCCAGAAAATTTGATCTTTGTGAGGTCAAATTCAATTCTCTTACTCCCTTTTGTTCTCTGCATCCCTTGTCTTACCAATTTCTCAGAAATGAATGATAAATCATAGTTAATAAGAATTTTCATATTCAAAATCAAGGCGTTTTTCTAGTTTAATCAAACAAGCTAGATCATCCACACTATAAACACTAGAACGTCAGAATACCCTCTGCTAATTCTGCAGAAAATCTACTCGAGTCCATTATTTTTTGCAAAGTAAAGACCACGGTTTTATTTACACTGCTTTAGGTTACACAAGTTAATCGCAAAAAATATGTTAAAGAAATATCCAGAGCCTAGAAAATCAACTGTCTTCATTTATCTAATCCCGCTTCAATATTAAACACATATGGTGTTGAATCTGTAGGTCACCAATCATTTGGAGAAGTAGTAACACCTACATTCACAATTCCATAAGACAGATGATACTTTGTGTTGATCTGAAATCCTTGCTTTGAAGAACTGATCAAATTTTTCTTATCTTAAAATGATTATTTTATTCAATTCCCATAGGCTAGCTTCTGAATCCCTGTGCATATGTGTGGAACCCAACAATATCAGTGGAATGCTTATACATATATGCACATATAGGTATGATGGGGCAATACTTCATTTCACCATTTTATATTTATCTTTTCCAAATAGGGGAAAATGGAGTTGTTGTTCTTTCTTCATTTTTTGTTGATTCTTTAAAAGTTGTGCCATATCTTTTTCAAAAGGTAAACATAGTAATACATTCTAAGTATGAATAAGAAGTTACCGTCTGACATTCCATTCATTTATCAAAGAAACATGACCTTTTAGAGAATTTTTTTCACTTTTTATACTATAGCACAGCCATCAGTTTCAGTGTCTCGCTCTCTATTACTACAATGTGACAGATTAAAGATAAAATATTTAAAATGGGGCTTCCCTGGTGGCGCAGTGGTTGAGATTCCGCCTGCTGATGCAGGGGACGCGGGTTCGTGCCCCGGTCTGGGAAGATCCCACATGCCACAGAGCGGCTGGGCCCATGAGCCATGGCTGCTGAGCCTGCGCATCTGGAGCCAGTGCTCTGCAATGGGAGAGGCCACAACAGTGAGAGGCCCGCGTACCGCAAAAAAATATATATATATATATATATATTTATTTAAAATGGCAGAAATAAAATATCTCCAAATGAGATTTATTTTCTTAACATTCTTTTATCATGTACCCATCAGGGGATTCTTTTTTCTTTTAATCAAGCAGTTCTGATGAGTTGACAAGGAAAAACTCTAAGCATTTCCTGGGATCATTAATTCTTGATATTGCACAACAGAATTGGAAAATATATACAAAACCTTCAAATCAACAAGAAAAATGCAAATATATCAGTAGAAAAATAGGCATGAAATATGATTAGCTTTCACAAAACAGGAAATACAAATGTCAAAACACATATGTAAACATTAGTAATAAAATAATTATTTTATTAAGAAGACCTCAATGAGGTATAATTTTAGACCCATCAGATTGGAAAAAATAAAGAAATCAGATAATACTAAGTGTTGATTAATATGTGAATCAAAAGGAACACTCACATACTCATGCTGGTAGGACTATACAGTGGTATAACCTTTGGGAAAGTGTGTCATTATCTATACATTCACATGCCCTATGACCTAGCAATTCCACTCCTAAGTATATACCCTAAAAGAATTGTTGTATATACCCGTCAGGAGATACAATAATGTTTATCACATTCCGTTCATAACACCAAAAAACACGGAAAATAAGCCCAAATAGCCATCAAAAGAAGACTGGCTATATAAATTTAGCATACACTCACCATGTGCTAATAGGCAGCAGTGACCATAAATGAAATATGGCTACTCTCAACGATGTTAAAAATTCTTAAAAACATAGTACTGAGTGAAATATAAACACATAACAGAAGGACACATGGGTCATGATGCTGTTTTTATGAAGTGTGAAACCAAGCACAATTAAACTATTATTTAAGGACAAACTTTTTTAAAAGAATAAGAATGAAATATAAAATTCATAATAACAATTACCTCCTGGAAGAAACTAAGAGGATGAGTTAGGGAAATAGCACACAGGCAGATGACATGGAACAGGGAAGGTTCTAGATCTTAAACTGAGTAATAGGGTCACAGGTACACATGTTTTATAATTTACAGTATAATTTACTCATACTAAAACATTTACTTGCATGAATGAATATCAGAGAACTCAGCGCTTTGTTTTCCTTGCACTTTTCATAAAACACGATCAATAGTAATCTCAGAGAAGGGTTTCTCAAGCTTGGCACTATTGACATTTTGGGCCAGAACATTGTTCCGTGGTGTGGGGCTGTCTCTGCATTGTAGAATGTTGAGCAGCATCCCTTGTCTCTACTCCCAGATGCGAGAAGCAAGATGCCAGTTGTAACAGCCAAAAATGACTTTAGAAGGTGGCAAATATCCCTTGGGGGCAAAATATCCTCCACTTGAGACCTATTGTCTTATAGGAATAATTTATGTGAGATTTGCACAACATACGATTAGAGCATCTTTGTCTCTGAAGATGGAGAGACGCTGAGAGGAATTCAAACAGACCTTGCTAAGTTTCCCCCAGTTTCCTATACTCAGCTTGTACCCTTTTCCCCACCATATCTTTCCACTTTTCATCAAACCTAGTATAAAAAGACTCAGGTTTAACCACACCTTTGGGTCTTCATTTCCCTATGAAGGCTCCTGTGTCACGTGAAACTTATATTAAATAAATTTGTATGCTTTTTCCCTTTGAATGTACTTTTCATTACACAGCCCCAGCTGAGAATCTAGAATGGTAGAAGGAAAAGAAATTTTTTTCCTCCTGTATACAATACTAATCCATAAATTAAATATAAAATCTCTTGCTGACTTATCTTTGAAGAACTATGGAATGTCTCTTTCAGGTCAATATTTTTGTATTTGTGTCATGCAAATTTTCAAGCATATATAAGAGTTGAGAGTATAACACTGTGAATCCCCATGCACTTATTTAAATCTAATGATTATTATGATTTTGCCCTAATTGCTTTCTCTATCCACTTTGATTTTATTATTTTCTTTGCTGAATTATTATTTCAAATTCCATACGTCAGAAGTATTTCACTCCTGCATACTTAAGTATGCAACTCTAAAACACTTGAATGTGTCAAGACTTTGTTCTCACAATCACATTTGTAACAAAAACTAAAAAATAAATATAACAACTCTTTGTCATAGCACTTTAACTCAGAGTTATGTATGTTGTATGTATAAAGCAATTATTTTCACATTTTATGATAAAAATAATGATTATTGACTTTCTATGTAAACATAGGTGTGAACGACTGTAATTTCTTCTAAGGTTTCAATGTAATCTTAAAATCAATGTTGTCAAATTAACAAGAAATGGAAAGATGAATCCACAGAGAAAAGCTGAAACCAAATTGCTTGCTATATGATCAGGCCACCCAAGATGTTCTCTTGCTCTCCGTATATCCTCTGCTTGACCAGTGCTTGTTTCACCTATGCCCTACACACATGACTGACCTTCCAACATGCCCCAGGCCCCAGCTAGTGGTTGTTCTAATCTTTAGATCAGAACATCTCCACCATGATAGTTTAGCAAAGGAGCAGTGAGGGGCGGGCCCCTCCGTTTGTCTCCCCGGTAACCCATGAGTCAACCTGCCATCAATTCCCCCTATAACTGGTAACCTCCCCCTCCCCTTGGGAGCAAAGCTTGCAGCCCTGTCCTGTCAGTCATCTGCCCTACACAGGGAGGTGTCACTCCAGGACCTTGCTTCAGACATGTAAGATCCCCCATCCATTAAGCCACTGATGTCTCTGTCACGCACTCTGGGCTCTTTCTTCAGATCCAAGGATGGGCAAATACAGGGCTTTCAGGCCTGCGGGGTGCAGTCCGACACTTGACAGGAAGCAGCACCCAGTCTTCTCCAGACCTTGAGTAGAGATACGCGCATTCACTAAAGCTTCTAAAATCTGTATAGAGCTGAGCCAATTTTGCTGACCACTCTAGAAATGTAGATACACGTGAGAAATCTGAAGAGGAAAAAAAAGTATCTGGACTTTTGAAAAGATCCAGTTTACAAAACTTAGTATGTCAACATTTTCCTAATCCAGTGAAGAGCGATGACCTTGCCACTTAAGGTAAAAGAAGGGAAAGTTTCTTGGGCATTATTCTTAATGCATAATGTCAGAACATTCACTTTATAAAAGCATAAGAACACTTTAAAGACTTGGATTTCTCATAGAAACAATCCAATTTAACAGAGAAAATTTAAATGTAAGTGAAATAATCATGCTTTCTTCAGAATAGATGCAGCCTTGAATTCTGTGATGCAAACACTACTTTTCCTATTGTAATTTATTGTAGACCAAAAAAAAATTCATTTCACCAAAAAATATTTTGCCCTGACATAAGGTACAGGAATAAATCTAACTAATACTAGTTTCCTTTATGCATCAAAAAGTTTGTGGATGAGTGTGTTACTTTTTCCTTTTTTTCTTTCTCCCACTTAAATGGGTTGGAAAGAACAAAGTGCATGATGGAAGTCACAGCAGTTTTTTCTGCCATAGAGATAAAAATATGTGCTTTATTAGCTAAAATTATCTATATCCTAAACTACTTCTATTACCTTTTCTTTTTACATATTCTCTTTTCCCACAAGAGGCAAATGTGTTTCCCATGTATAAATGGGACCTAAGAAAGTGAGGTGCAGTGCAATCATGATTTGCTCATGTCTCAGTGCAAATCACTGAACAAATCAACTCATGTAATTTGTACAGATGTAAAAAAGATACTAGAGATACTCTGGAATACCCATTTTACACATGAGGAAGTTGGGTCTTTTTGCACCCTCATGATACATTCTCATTTTTTTTCCTGAATATACTAATTTCTCCTGCCATGCTTTAGTAACTCCAATTTACTTTTCCTTGTTTCACATCTGCGTTTGGTGGCATGGATCACTCATTATAAACCTGTCGTCCATGGACATACTAAAACTACAAGTGTGGAGACCTTGCAAGGAACTCCCACCCAAGAGGGACCATGCCATGCATCCAATATATTCTGACATCCAATTTTTTAAACTACAGATTTTTAAATTTCTGTCCTGCAACCTGTGATTGTCCTCAGTCTAACCTCTAATAAATGAGAAAGGCAGCTCCAAATGCACTTTGGTCTGTTCTATTTATGGCATGATAGAAAATTTTCATATAGGTAAGATGAACTTGTTAAAAATTTAAAAAATTAAAGAAAAAACTAAAATGAGGAAAAAAAATTTCCTCCCCCCCACCCTCTCTGCATATTCCTTTTTCTTCCTGAAGTAACTATTGATAATAATTTGGTATATATCTATGGAGAAATGAGCCTTTCCGTACGCCAAGGACTTTTCATGGATATTCTCATTCAATCTATCTTATCAAGGCCAAGTGGCTCGTTTAAGTATTATTCATTCATTCAACAGCTATTTATTGACCTCCTTATTAAATGCCAGGCACAATTTTTAGAGTCATGATACATCAATGAACAAAATAAGCAATGGTTCCCACTCTCATGTATCTCATATTTTATGAAAAAACTGTTTAGAAAAAGACATAGACATTCAGGGGATAGGGAACAAATCCTAAATTTTAATGACTCTATATTTTGTTTAATAGAGTTTTACAGTGGAGGCATTTGTAGGTACAGGTGGCAGGCACATAATAATGATATAGAATATTATCTGGGGATCTCAAAATATATTTGATTTATGAATTAGCTTACTAATTAGTTTAAAAATTGCTGAATAAATGTAAGGATTACAATATATTAAGGATCAAAAAAGCCTTATGTCAATATATTTCACTTGAAAGTGAATTTTCTATTACTAAATTTACATAACAATTACATTTATGTGTGAACCTTAGGTAATGAACCTTACCTAATTTTTCATTGAGCAGGAGAAAGATAAGCAATTCTTATTAATTTATATTAATCTATAACTAGGACATAAAATAAAAAAAATCACTACATGTATTTTTAAATATAGGAATTAATAGCTTACATTAATATAGTTTAATTAATTAATGAAGCACATTAAAATAGAATTTTATTGAAATGAATGTTTTTATTATGGGATAATAATTTAAAATTAATTCTATCTAATTTATGTTATAAACATTTCTATGCTCATCATTTCCAATTTAAAAATATTAAAGTATTCAAAAGACCCTGAATAGCCAAAGCAATCTTGAGAAAGAAAAACAGAGCTTGAGGAATCATGTTCCATGACTTCAGACTAAACTACAAAGCTACAGTAACCAAGACAGTATGGTACTGGTACAAAAATAGAAATATAGATCAATGGAACAGGATAGAAAGCGTAGAGATAAACCCATGCACCTAAGGTCAACTAATCTATGACAAAGGAGGCAAGGATATACAATGGAGAAAAGACAGTTTCTTCAGTAAGTGGTGCTGGGAAAACTGGACAGCTACATGTAAAAGAATGAAATTAGAATACTCCCTAACACCATACACAAAAATAAACTCAAAATGGATTAAAGACATAAATGTAAGACCGGACACTATAAAACTCTTAGAGGAAAACATAGGAAAAACACTCTTTGACATAAATGGCAGCAAGATCTTTTTTGACCCACCTCCTAGAGTAATGAAAATAAAAGCAAACAAATGGGACCTAATGAAACTTAAAAGCTTCTGCACAGCAAAGGAAACCATAAATAAGATGAAAAGACAACCCTCAGAATGGGAGAAAATATTTGCAAACGAAGCAACGGACAAACGATTAATCTCCAAAATATATAAGCAGCTCATGCAGCTCAATATCAAAAAATAAACAAGCCAATCAAAAAATGGGCAGAAGACCTAAATAGACATTTCTCCAAAGAAGACGTACAGATGGCCAACAAACATGAAAAGATGCTCAACATCACTAATTATTAGAGAACTGCAAATCAAAAGCACAGTGAGGTATCATCTCACACAGGTCAGAATGGCCATCATCAAAAAATCTACAAACAATAAATGCTGGAGAGGGTGTGGAGAAAAGGAAACCCTCATGTACTCTTGGTGGGAATGTAAACTGATACAGTCACTAATGGAAAACAGTATGGAGGTTCCTTAAAAATCTAAAAATAGAACTACCATATGACCCAGCAATCCCCCTCCTGGGCATATACGCAGAGAAACCCATAATGCAAAAAGACACATGCATCCCAATGTTCATTGCAGCTCTATTTACAACAGCCGGGACATGGAAGCAACCTAAATGTCCGTTGACAGATGAATGGATCAAGAAGATGTGGTACATATATACAATGGAATATTACTCAGCCATTAAAATGAATGAAATTGGGTCATTTGTAGAAACGTGGATGGACTTCATACAGAGTGAAGTAAGTCAGAAAGAGGAAAACAAATATCGTATACTATCACACATATGTGGAATCTAGAAAAATGATATAGATGATCTTATTTGCAAAGCAGAAATAGACACACAGACATAGAGAACAAATGTATGGATACCAAGGGGGAAGGGGGTGGTGGTGGGAAGAATTGGAAGAGTGGGATTGACACATATACACTATTGATAATACCTATAAAATAGACAACTAATGAGAACATACTGTATAGCACAGGGAACTCTACTTAATGCACTGTGGTGACCTAAACAGGAAGGAAATCTAAAAAAGAGGGGATATATGTATATGTAGAGCTGATTCATTTTGCTGTACAGCAGAAACTAACACAACATTGTAAAGCAACTATACTCCAATAAAAATTAATTAAAAAAGTCAAATAAGGGACTTCCCTAACAGCACAGTGGTTGAGAGTCTACCTGCCAATGCAGGGGACACAGGCTCGATCCCTGGTCCGGGAGGATCCCACATGCCACAGAGCAACTAAGCCTGTGCACCACAACACTGAGCCTGCACTCTAGAGCCCATGAGCCACAATTACTGAGCCTGCGTGCCACAACTACTGAAGCCTGCATGCCACAACTACTGAAGCCTGCACGCCTAGAGCCCATGCTCCGCAACAAGAGAAGCCACTGCAGTGAGAAGCCAGCGCACCACAACGAAGAGTAGCCCCCACTCGCCACAACTAGAGAAAGCCCGCATGCAACAACGAAGACCCAACGCAGCCAAAAATAAATAAATAAAAATTAAAAAGAATAAAATAGGGCTTCCCTGGTGGTGCAATGGTTGAGAGTCCGTCTGCCAATGCAGGGGACACGGGTTCGTGCCCCGGTCCGGGAAGATCCCACATGCCGTGGAGCAGCTAGGCCCGTGAGCCATGGCCGCTGAGCCTGCGCGTCCAGAGCCTGTGCTCTGCAACAGGAGAGGCCACAGTAGTGACAGGCCCGCGTACCGCAAATAAATAAATAAATAAATAAAAATAAATATAATAAAAATATTAAAGTGTTCATTAATTATCATGAACGCCAGTTATTAGGGAACTCTCAAAGGATACAAGTAGTTATTTTAAACAAACAGTTGACATTTGACAAATTATTCAAGAAAAACGTTTTATGAGGTTCTATAAATTACAAGTAAAATTCTATGCTTTATGTCAGTAAAAATGCCAACAGATGTACAAAGAAAAGAAATATATCCTTATTTCCTCCTATTCATCTAAAAAATACAATTTTTATGGCTGGTAGCTTGTGTTTCTTTAGCATAAAGTTTACTTGATTAAATGTACACTCCTCTATTCCTCATCTTCCCCAACTAAGAATTATTCTGACACGGAGGTATGAGGCAAATTCCAGTTTTATCCCCAGGAATAAGGCATTATCACTTCATTCAAAATGAACACAATGTGCTTCTGAAATAATTAATTTCTTATTTGCACATATACCCAAGATTGTTAAACCCAGTAATACACCTTTCTATATGAGCACGGTGTAGAGGGATAAACATTTCTTCTGTGTACCAGGTTATAGGAGAAAATTGAAGTCCTTGTCCAATTAAGCTCTTCATTTCACTTGTTCACTAAAATATATTCCTAATAATAGCTTTCATAACGTTCATAATTTAACAATCTGGAAAAGTAGATGTAATGTAGAGTAAACAATTTCAATCCATGCTGGGGGAAAGCTCTGAGATAAATAGAGCTATTAAAAAAAAAAAAAGACAAGGATTTGAGGATATTTCCAGTGATGCTTAATTTTATGCGTCAACTTGACAGGGTCATGAGATGCCTAGACATTTGGTCAAACATTATTCTTGGTCTGTCGGTGATGGTATTTCTGGATGATATTAACATTTGAATCTACACTGAGTAGAGCAGAGTGGGTCTCATCTAATCAAAGACCAGAATAGAACAAAAATGCTGAGTAAGAGAACTCCACCTGCCTGACTCATGAGCTAGGACACTGATCTTTTCCTGCCTTTGGGCTTGAACTTAAAAACTGTCTCTTCTTGGATCTGGAGCCTGCTGATTTTCAGATGGGAACGACACCATTGCTCTCCTGAGTCTCCAATTTGCCAGCTGCAGATCTTGAGACTTCTCAGCCTCCACAACTGCATGAGACTGTTCCTTATAACAAATCCCTTTCTCCCTGTATACACCCTATTGGTTCTGTTTCTCTAGAGAACCCTGACGAATACATCGCCAAAGGTGCCCCATTCCATCATGAGTAATAATTCAGATAATACAGTTGATTTTTTCTTTGTTAGCAAATGTATTTTATTAATGAAGAATGAAGTGGATAACGTTTATAAAATAGTCTTTCATGGTAAGTCTGAGAAAAAGGTATTCTAAAGACCAGCGTCTAGAGGCCCATCCCCTTGTCTTTATTTCTTCTGCTGCTGCCCAAGGTCAAGATTCATTATCTCTAACTGGGATCCTTAACATAGCCTTCATTCTTTCTGATGTCCTGCACTCTCATTATGATGTGTCTAGGAGTGAATTTCTGTTTTTTATCCTGCTGAGAATTCACTGGGCTTCTAGAATCTCTGGATTGGTGCATTTCATCTGCTCTGGAAAATTTTCGGCCATCATCTTCTTTCCCATTTCTCACTCCTGTCCTTCTAGGATTTAAATTAAATGTATATTAGACTTCTTCACTCTATTCATTGTGTCTCTTATCCTAGATTTTTTTTTTCATATAATTCATTTCTCCAGGCAAAATTCTGGATGATTTCTTTGGTCTATCTTCTAATTCAGTAATTCTCTCTTAGGTTTATTTCTCTTCATCGCATTTATCATCATCTAATGATTATGTTTAGCCTTCTGTTAAACTCATCCATTAAACCCTCAATTATTATATTGTTTAGTCCTAGATGTCCTATTTGATTCTTTTTCAAATTGGCTTTTTAGGATTTAATTCTGTTCCCTGAAAATATTTTAAAGCTTATTTTTTAATTTTTTGAACTATAGTAGGACATAGTGATTATAGTCTGTGTCTCATAATTCTGATATCTGAAATATTTCTGAATTTGTTTTCATTGTCTATTTTTTCTTTGGGCTGTCACTTACAATGTATTTTTTTTGCTTAAGTGTCCACTTATCTTTGACTATGTGCCAATATATTATTATTATTTTTATATCTTTATTGGAGTATAATTGCTTTACAATGGTGTGTTAGTTTCTGCTTTACAACAAAGTGAATCAGTTATACATATACATATGTTACCATATCTCTTCCCTCTTGTGTCTCCCTCCCTCCCACCCTCCCTATCCCACCCCTCTAGGTGGTCACAAAGCACCGAGCTGATCTCCCTGTGCTATTCGGCTGCTTCCCACTAGCTATCTATTTTACGTTTGGTAGTGTATATATGTCCATGCCACTCTCTCACTTTGTCACAGCTTACCCTTCCCCCTCCCCATATCCTCAAGTCCATTCTCTAGTAGGTCTGTGTCTTTATTCCTGTCTTACCCCTAGGTTCTTCATGGTATTTTTTTTTCTTAAATTCCATATATATGTGTTAGCATACGGTATTTGTCTTTCTCTTTCTGACTTACTTCACTCTAATACAGTTGACTCTTGAACAACACGGGGGTTTGGGGAGCCAACCTTCATGTAGTAGAAAATCTGCATATAACTTATAGTCAGCCCTCCACATCCACACATTCAGTCAACTGCAGATCGTGCAGTATTGTAGTACTTATTATTGAAAAGAAATCCATGTATAAGTGGACTCGTGCAGTTCAAAGCTGTGTTGTCCAAAGATCAACTGTAATATAGCTGAAAAAATACCAGCCTTGATTTTTCAAAACAACACACTTTCCACACTGTTTTAATTTATAGGGACTGGTACCAAGATTTTACTGAATAATTTTTTTGTGGTCTTCTATGCTACTGGTATTTGGTTTCAAAAGACAAATATAGGAATCTTGCAATAGCATATTTTTAGTAATTTCCCTTTAAAATGTAAAATGTGGCATTTGGGGAGAGAAAGAAAGTTATAAAAATATACATTTATCCACTTTTCAAAAAGTGCAGTTGTCAAATTATGAAGCAGGAAAAAACAATAGAACCACTAATATTAGCAGAGATGTATTCCAGATGGGTTTCCTAAATTATGGTTATATTTCAGAACTAAACTAAATATTCTAATACATTTTAATAAAAATATGGTTGAGAATCAATGCTGCAATGACAAACCATAATAAAATACAATAATAATTCTTCTATTTTAGCATCCTAAAGATGGAAGATTAAAATTCTTATCTATAGTAATATTAGGAATGACTAATCATGTGTCATGTCATTACAAAAATCAAATTTTCAACAAATATACAATATTTTCTTTAATAAACAAATGCAACAGAAATTAAATATAAGCTTCCAAATTTGGCTCTCTTTTTTGCTTTTCTTGAATTGTTAAATCCAGTTAGGCCACCGGTTGAAAGTGATGTTTATTCTTAATAATATTTCACTTCACAGGTTTTGAATAAAGTATAAACTTAACGAGCTACATGTTTAGTTGATAAATAAAACGATTTTGCTCTTTAATCATCCTAAATTAGCACCAATAATTACTGCTTTTCTTTGACTGTATCAATTTTGAAGTAGCAAAAACAGTTTTGGACTTGGAGCAAGAGAAAAAGTCCACATCATCACTGTGATAGTTGCTAACTATGGTACTTCTGAAAGGTTATTTTCTTGAGCCCTAGTTCCCTATTCTGTAAAATGGTACCTTTCCCTAATGGTATTTAACAGACTTGGAAGAATATATATACTTATATAATATATATATATTCTTATATATATATATAAGAATATATATACACACACACACACACACACACACATATATACATATAGATATAGATATACAGCGTTGTGCCACAATAAAAAGCAATCATTAGTGGAAACTCAGTCTTAGTGGTTTAGCTATATTCATATTTGTTTTGATATTCAAAGTATTATTACTATCAGAAAATAATACTTTAAAAACAGGGAGAAAATTGTGGTGCCCCATCTAGCTCACCTAATTGCCTTTCGTGTAAAAAACTGATAATAATCCAAATGATTCTTGTCCACAGAAATGCAAATTTATTGTGTGTGACGGTATGCAATTGATTATTGCCTTGTGAATAGATATGTTTTGCATGTATTTATAAATTCATTTGAAAATTCCTTTTTCTCTATTCATATGAGGTTCTTAGGCTCTCCTTTGAACTGATAATATCATCTTACTAGTTCCCTCTTTAGTAATGAGTTAAATTAACCATTGACACATGTTCATCTAATGTTTATACGAGCTGAGACTAACTTTTAAAAAATATTCTTTAAATCTGCTCTACATTTTAAATAACTTGTATGATCCACTTATCAATGGAATTTGCAAATTAGAAAATAATTTTTTAGAAGACTACATTGAGCATATTATTTTTGTTCTTATTATATCTTTTTAATTTTCACACTAGATAATTTTTTGAAGTGTGTAATGGAGTTTTAAACATATGGATTGGGGTAAACTAATCTGGTCAATTCATAATGCTGCTTTCCAAAGCACAGTTTTTAAAAAAATGGAATAAAGACACATGATAAACTATGAGTTCATTTTTTAGAATTTCCTAATCTAGAAATCTTAAAGAAATTATAATATACAATATGGGAATTTTAGTGTTCTTTTATTGCATCCATTAATTATGCTAAGAAAGTACAGCTGTTCTCAAAGAATTAACAAAACCAACAAGGAATCTTTATTTACCAAACTTTGTACAAAGTTGCCAGTGTGAAAATACAGAATAAATTGAGAGCCCTACTTTTTCAACATGACAGATGTGAAAACTCACCTTGACCTCCAAAATAACAATCCATTTTAACTGAGCTTTAATCTTCCACAAAATAAACTAGGAGTTTATTCAAAGGAAAAACTTTTCATTCCTCTATACTTCATTTATGATAAAATATTTCCCATGGGGTTCTTCTCTTGATTCCCTTAAAATTTTGACTGCCTACCTCCCTGTTGAGTTTCTAAAATAATTGCATGGTAGAATTTTCAGGTTTCTGCAAATACTTCAGTTTTCTCTTCCCTGCTTTTCAATTTTGCCTGCCTCTTCTTCCCTGATAATATTCTTACCTCTGGCAGGCAACTTTGTCCTTAATGCCCTGTTCCTGAAAGAATCAACTGACACTTTGAATTAAGCTGCTTTTTTTAAGCATATGAGCTCTCACAGTAACTAGCTGATAGCGTTTTCAATTCACTCTAGAAAATGTGTGTCAATCTACCTGTAGCTGAATTATAACAAACTGATTTTAAAAGTTAATCTATTTATTGGGGTAAGTATTTCATCAATATGCTAACGAAAATGATATTTTCAGATACCCCACTGCTGGTATATATAGCATCACTGATTTATAGTTAATAAAATTGAAAATATTGGACTTTTTAGCTTATATAAGTGGGGAATTATATAATATCTAAGCACTGCATTTTCAAACAGTCTTTAGTCACAGAACTCTTCCTGAAAGAAAAACACACATGAAATCACGGCTAAGCTCCCTATTGACTTTGAGCCCTGGGTCGGGAGGAAGCATTTCGTCCATGGCTGATACTAGACTCCTATATACATAGTATGGAAAATGCCAGAGGCTACCAAGTATTGTATTCATAATTCATAAGTATGACATTCAGCATTTTAGTTATTGAATGTGCATACTTTAAATGAATATCTTTCAAAAGAAATTATTCGAAAAGCACGTTTAAAAAGGAACAATCCAGAACCACAGAGTTTTCTTAACCTTAAAATTGAAAACTCTATCTTGGAAAATGATTTCTGATTACATTTACTTTCAGGTTTTTGTTTCTTTGTTTGTTTGTTTTGGTTGAGAGTTTTAAATTGAAAAAAGGACTTACTTTTTCCAAATACTGACTATAAACTCCTTTTCCTCAATGCAGTTGAGAATGGGGGTGTCTGAATATTTTCCCACCTGGCTTTGGCTCCTGCCAAGAAGCATGCAGAATCCCAGGTTCACACCCAGGACTACAGGCAGTGGCAGCCAGAGTGGAATCTCCTTTTTCAGCTGAATGTATAAAATGACTATGATAGCACAAGCACTATCTCAGAAAGGCACATTCTGCCCCCGCTCTCCCTTGAGATTGGCAGGTATCGACAGTAAAAGCAGGATCTTCCTTAGAAAACCTCATTTGTCTGTAGCAAAGGGAATTTGGTTTCAGCTGACAAAACTGCCTTCTGCAACCTTTAGAAGTGGTTATAATAACGTTTGCAACTAATGCCAAGGAAATGAGCCTTTTGGTCCTAGTGTGAGCTTTTTGGTGGCATGGAGCAAAGACATATCCAATCTATCTTCAAAAAGGGGAGAGAGGGAAGAGTTACTCTATAGATATTGGGGAATTTTTAAGAAGCTAAAAGGAGGAAACAAAATAGAGCACATTTCAGTGGCATAGGAAAGTCATTTGAAGCAGACCAGCTGCTTTCAAGAATGGGGCTACACCTTCTCCAGCTCTCTCCTCTCTACGTACTGGATTCCCTGTTTACTCTTGGTTTCCACTTACTCATGATTTTGGTGGAATCAGTTCATTTCTTAGCTCCAGTGTCCACTGTGGGCAGCCTCTGTGTGTCTCAGTTCAGATTCCTGAGAGTCAGAATCGGGTCCTTAGACAGCCCATGGGTTGAATAAACTGTGCAGTCAGGGACAGTGTAACAAACACAGTGATGAAAAAGACAGGCAAAGTCCCTGGCTTCATGGAGCTTACAGCGTCATGATTATCGCTTGTAATAGGACATGATAATTTAAAGGCAGCAGGACTGTGGGAACGTCAACTTTTCTATAAATGAGCTGTAACGAAGCATACAATGAAACAACCCCCTAGCACACTTTGCCCACAGCTTTTTCTTTTGCCATTGCTTTGCCTCTGCCACTACTGTTATTATTTTTGTTTTTATTGTTGATGACTTTTTTACTCAAAGGCTACTACTCTTAACCAGAGATACTCTAAGCCAGTGAGTCTCATAGTGTGGTGCCCAGACCTCAGGCAGTAGAAGTACCTGGGAAGTCATTAGAAATGCCAATGTTAGGGTCTTAACCCAGACCTACTTAATCAGAAACTGAAGAACTGCTGCTTTATCCCTTCAATTCAAATATGTCAGTCTGCCTTTATTCTACCTGCTTCCTGATAACTTCAATGGATTCTCTGTTTAATTGTTCCTCAATACTTGACTTGTATGAAAATATAAATACATAACTGTTTAAAATGATTCTCCCACCCCCATTTAGCCTTCCTGCATCTAAGCTAAACACAACTTTTCACATTATTCTTCTTGCCCGCAGGAGACAAAGCTGTTAATCAACTCCTACTTGGTATCTGTCTGGAATTGTGCCTAAAACTCAACTCACCAAAAAAGAAATACAATCAATCAATTTTAAATTTAAGATGACAACAATTCAACTAGATTGACCATTTATCCCTTCATTCTTCAACCAGTCCAACCTATCATGTAATAAACAGTGCCAAATAAGAGCCATCAAACTTCCTATAATTCTCTATGGAGGACGATTTTAGAAATATAATAAAATACAGAATTAAAATCTCTTAGTGGGCAATGAACTCCGTTTCTCTAAAAAGCCATTGCTTAATACAGCCTCTCAAAATATATTTTGCAAATAAAGCCACTTTTTAAAATGAACTTGTGGGCTTCCCTGGTGGCACAGTGGTTAAGAATCCGCCTGCCCATGCAGGGGACACGGGTTAGAGCCCTGGCCCAGGAAGATCCCACGTGCCGCAGAACAACTAAGCCCATGGGCCACAACTACCGAGCCTGTGTTCTAGAGACCGCGAGCCACAACTACTGAGTCCATGTGCCACGACTACTGAAGCCCGTGCGCCCAGAGCCCGTGCTCTGCAACGAGAAGCCACAACAGTGAGAAGTCTGCACACTGCAATGAAGAGTAGCCCCCGTTTGCCACTAGAGAAAGCCCGTGCACAGCAATGAAGACCCAACACAGCCAAAAATAAAAACAAATAAATAAATTTATAATAAATAAATAAATAAAATAAAATAAAATGAACTTGTATTCTGGGGGAAAATTACATTGTAAGGAGTTTAAAAAAAAAGCCTCAAGTGTTACAGAAAAAATTACATTCACAAAGCATTCCTGGAATGCCACGTTGAGGTCTTTCTGGATCACTGTTCTCTACACTACACTTTCATTAGCATATTTTAAAAAGCTTTCCACCAATATATCACTCCCATTTTTACTAAAATATCTTTAGTAAATATTTTCGTTCCATAGGCATTGTTCTTGTATAACAATTGTTAACCATTTATGCAAATCTTTCTTCCAATTAACCGTCAGCTCCATGAAAGTGGGAAATTGTCTTTTTAACTGCTGTAACTTTAGCACCTGACTCAACACCTGGCTCATATTTGCGTTTTTTTTTGTTTTGTTTTTTTGTTTTTTGGGGCCATACCACGCAGCATGCGGGATCTTAGTTCCCTGACCAAGGATCTAACCCACGCCTCCTGCAGTGGAAGTGCAGAGTCTTAACTGCCGGGCCACCAGGGATGTGCCCCCAGCTCATATTTGTTGTTTAATATATGTTTGCAGGAATGATGGAATAGAAGGATGAAAATTTTGTGGTTGGTAAAAAAGAATAAACATAATTTTTCAAAAAGAAAATAAATGATAGGCTTAGAAATTGTTGTGAACTCAAAAATACTTCCTGGGAATAGATAGTAAATGCATGAAGGTTTAATGTGTTTTGTGATTCATTGCCAATTTGTGTATGGATGCCCAGAATATATACTTGATAGCCAAACTTTAATACTGGTTTTGTGGAAGAGACTTGAGAGTGTTTCTGCTCCAGCTTCCTTGCCTCAAGGCTACAGGATATTGAAACAGAACAAACAGCTGTCAATGTTTTTCTCACTTTCCAGGGGTGGAAATTTTATGAGATCTTTGGAATTCTGGCATTTTATCATATTGACAGTAAAGAAGTTACTCCTTCCCCCCGCCCCCGCCAATAGCTTCTCCACATTAACTTATTTCTTTTAAAAAGCTTTTTCTGAGAACTTTAAATCTTACCATGATTCAGTTTTTTGAACACATCTTAAAGTTGTATTTGATTTATACGCTTCCTTCCTTACTTACCCAAAGTTTTCATTCTTTTGTTCTAAAAACACCTAACTCATTTCACCTCTTCTCATACGCTACATTTGCAACCTTAAAATCAATGACTGATTCTTCTCTGGCCTTTCTCATGTTTTTTAAAATTCTATTTCATATGTGGGGTTACTATTTCAGTCTACATCAGACATATTAACCCTTGGGCTCATCATCTTATACAAGTTCTAACATGACCTACTGTGGTATTGGCTTTTTCTCCCTTCAAGAGCAGAGAGTTTGACTTTAGCCTGCAGGTCCAAGACATTCTCATGGCATTATACCTTAACGGCTGTCCCCCAGTCTGTGTTGTTAGTGTTGATTATTTTCCCCAACATAGTTAGCTTTTCTAAATTCTAGCATGTTTTGAAGAACAACTTATTTTCCCCTTCATTCTGTCAATGTCTATTTATATGCTATTTTGGTTTTCCAGAATATTGACAACTTCATACTTATAATCTTTGCCTAAAAAATTTGTTTATGACAATCTTAATTCTCTATCACAGAAATAAACTTGAAAGCAGCTCTTTTGTCCTTTTCGTGTTTGCCCATTTCTGTCACCCTTTAACCTTGAAAGAACCCAATAAGATCACTAGGCAATTTATCCTAATTCCTGACTTATGCCCTCCCAAATGCACACCATGCCTTATCTAACCTGTTGATTCTTTTCCTAGATTAAAAGAAGTAAGAATGAAGAATTAAATAGTTAAACAATGACTAGCTCTTTACCCCCAACAGCCCCCTTACCAATCCTGCAGGCAGATCACATGGGGAAGGTAACATCTGAAGGGAATCAGCTAGTCTGCAGGCAATGGAGAATGATGCAGAACCCAACCTTCTGCCTTGATGATTCACAGAGATTCTTTCCCCCCTTTTCCCTTTAAAAACTGTCATGGCTGAGCAGAATCTTCAGAGTTGGTCTCAGGACATGAGTCCACCTTCTCTCCAGATTGCCGGCTTTTCTGATTAAAGCATCTTTCCTTTCTACTGACACTTGCCTTTTGATTATTGGCTTTTGAGTGTCAAGCAGCCAAAACTGAGCTCTGTAAGAAACTATGAGATAGAGAAAAATTTTGGAACATTAACTTTGGACTCTTCTAATTTTGGTTCCAACACTTTATAGTTATGTGATACAAGGCAAGTTGAGTTCTAGCTCTCAACAACCTTATTTTTAGAGGAATACAGGCAATATTGTGACAACTAGGGATGACACATCCTGAGTACAAAATAGACACTCAATAAATGTTAGCTATTTTATTTTTAGAATTGTTTTCAAAATTGTAGGGACTGCTCAGAATTGGTTTCTATAAGACTCTTACACTGAAGAAGAATGTCATTGTCAATTTTTATTCAGTCTTCAAGCATTTTTTTTAGATATCCTTAAATTAGTCAAATTCATACTTTTACAGACTACTATATTTAACATAATTAAAATTCATAACACAAAGTGTACGGACACATACGCAAATGATTAATTTGTCTTAAGACAAATTTTGTCACAGGAAAAATTGATATTTTCTGGCAAAAATCAACATTCTGCGAATGAAGGGGGGAAATCTAGTTGGTTGCTATCACCATTCTGAAATTGTCTGATCAGTTCTAAAAATAAGAGGAAGATAAAGACATTTTGACTTAAGCATAAATAATAAGCATATATTTGTAATTTTCTGTGACCTCTGTAATTAAATATAACCTTCAAAATTAGGGAGTTCAACTTATTTAATATCTATTGTTTTGGCTTTCTTATCTTTCCTCTTTGAGTAACTAGTTCATCATAAATAAAGAAATGTATACATTAATGTTATCCTTTTAAATTGTGGAAGTAATAATAAAAATAGCTGTTTTATTATATATCAGATACTCCATTCTTCTTGGGTTCTTATTTTTATCAGAAAAATATTTTAATCTTGTGTAATATTGTTTCCTTTAGCATTTTATAAAATAAGATAATTTTAAAAATAGCTCTTATATGAGGTGATGGATGAGAACTAAACTTATTGTTGTAATCATTTTATAATATATGTAAATCAAACCATCATGCTGTATACCTTAAACTTATTCAGTGGTGTATGTCAATTATTTTTCAATAAAGCTGTAAAAACTAAAAAAAAAAAAAAAGGAAATGTGAAAGGTGAAAAAAATAATAAAAAATACTCTAATCAGTTTCATTACTGGCTCCTGGAAGCCATGTTAAAAAAAAAGCAATTGTAAGGTTTTAAATAGGCTTTAAAAATGGGCTAAGATTGTAAATTTTAGAGCTACAAGTTCTCCTGCCTCTGATCAATGCTCATGTTTTTTATATGTAAATACTAGGACTGCAGCTTGATCTTCAAATATTAACCTTGACTCCTCTTCCCATTTCTTTACTAAATAGAAATGCAAACCAAATCCTTAGGGACTTGCATGATTCGGTGTAGAATTTTCAACATTCAGGCCTTTTTCTGCCTGAAAGAGATCTCAAGTTTGTTCCCAGCACTATTTAGGATTTAAGAACAAAGCTATAGAAAAGGATATAATCCTATTTTTCTAATTTGATATTAGTCAAAAACTTTTACTTAATAAAAGTGGGAAAATAAAATTTAACTTAATTTTTCACCCTTAGGAAAAGAGAGAAAGAATAAAAGAAAATGGAAAGGATAGGGATATGGGAGAGGAATCTCTCCCATGGGAAAGAAATAAAAGAGAGTCTCCAAATGAAAGAGAGACCATAATACATACAATGAGAAGGAGATCCATACTTTGGAAAAAAAAAAAAAAGAAAAAAAAAGTTAAAAAAAAGAGAGTAAGGGAGATTGCTAGCAAAATGTCAGTAATTAACTCCCTTCCCTGCATCTGCATCACTGGATAACCCTCACCCACGTAAACCTGTGTTGCACCACGTGACTCTCTCTAGCCAATGAGATAAGTGTCAACACTATACAAGTGGAGACTTCAACAGAGTTTGCCTACTGAGACTTCCTCTCTCATGCTGTGCTTGGAAACCTTAGACCAGGTGAACAAGTCTGTGCTAATCTGCTGGAGAATGAGAGGCCACGTAGAGAAGTGAGGAGCCTCAGCCAACAGCCCATTAGCCAACCATCTGCCAATAGCCAGATATGTGTGAGGCCATTCTAGATCATCCATGGCCAGCCAGCCTGGCAGCTAGCCACAGACCCATGATAGAGGCCAGGAGAGATCCTGCTCATTCCAACCACAAAACTGGGAACAAAAGAAACTGGACTGTTTTAAGTCATTAAGTTTTAGAGTGGTGTGATCCACAGCAAAAGCCAACTGATGCAGGGAACAATAAACAGAAATGAGGAAACAGTAGCCTGTGCTGAGAGGAAAAAAACACTTCTTCACTTGGTATTTCATTTTAGTTGCTGGCTTCAGAATAGGTTACTATTTCACTTCTCTTTGAAATGTGCATTTGTTTAATAGGTCTGATTCACTGTAGGTTTGCTTTTACCCTAAAAGACCACCTTGCTAAAAAGCTAGAAGTAACAGTACACACCTCCCCTCCTATCCCTAGTTGGAGGAGAGGGGCAGCACGGATGCAATATCTTAAATTTTTCTTTGGATAGAAATAGATCACAATTTTATCACTTGCTTACAAGAAACAATCAAACCAAAGATCAGATCTAGCATTGTATTCGATGGACTATGATATCTTAAATATATGTAACATTTAGAGACAAGGTAAAAATAGTCATTTTTATTAGTACTTAATAATATAAATATTATTGATTGATTTTACTTACATATGCTACTCAATAAAGTTTTATTTGGTTCCACTATAAATTCAACAAGTATTTATCGAAAGTGATTTCTGATATGCCTGACATTTTACTCATATTCCTGTGCTCTACTCTTTTTGAGTTTTAAGATAAAAAACTCTCATGCAAAACTATTTGATTTATTTTATTTTTACGTCAGCCCTTGGGCTCGTAGCTCTCTGAAACTGCACAGAGTGTGCTCTCAGTGATAATTAAATGTTACTGTAAGCTGTGGGTCAATTCCTTTCTGAACACCAAAGATATATACCATCTCCTCTCTGATTTTTCTACCCTCAGAATAATAGAAAAAGGTGAGCTATCTTAACATTTTCCCTTGTATTTATAGGGGAAAATACCAATTTATAAATCCTTAATGGAAGAACAAGGATACATGCTATAATCTGCAGAGTGTAATTTCATTAAACCCATAAACAACTAGATAACCTCACCTATTTACAGCATTACAAAGAAAGCTTTATCCATGTAGTTAAGCACTTGCGTGGTTAAGTATTTATCCAACTGCAGAGTTTCAGTGTATCGTTATATTAGTTCACACAGAAAAGATAACTTCAAGTGAATGGTGTCACATTACTACTGAAGAATATGAACTGGAATATATATAAGGATATAAACCTATTGACGATATGCATAAAAATAAATTTCATTGTAAGAATTATTATACGAATGATAAGCAACTAAAGGTTTGTTTCTCATAGCCAGCGTCTTAATAAGTAACAAAAAATTTTTATTCGCATATGCTAGATGCCTTGGTCATTTATTCTTTAATTTACATGAGCACTCTTTAGAAGTTAATTTATCGAGTTTTGACACTTAATATTTTAAAAATTTTATTGGAAAATTTCCGATGTATGTAAATGTTGAGTAAATAGTATATAAATTATAAGGGAGATAGGAAATGCAGGCTTTAAAATAGGTAACATTAAGCCCAGCTAAAAATTAGGTTCTGTTTCTAAACAACAAGAGGAAAATGTCACAGAATAGATAACCATGAAATGCTAAAACTTACCAAGGAGTTTCTAATTAGCGGCCTTTTTCTATAAGTGAATTTGCCATATAAATCTGTGTTTTTAATCTCTCAGATGAATGTGTAAAATGTATTATGCTGAAAGAACATGACTGATCTATATTTAATAGTCATCATCATTAGTTAAATTCTAAACAATTTCCATGATAGTTATATTTGTTTTATATCATGTTAAAACCTATAAATTGGATTTAACATTTTCTGACTTATGCAATGTTTTATATTCACCTCACTTATATACATTATGCACCTAATCACTATTCAAACCACCGAAGAGTTAGATCTAAATTTTAAAATACTTATATTAAAATTTATACATGAACATGTGTATCAACATGTAATGATAGATATATATGGATAGCAGATTAGATAGATGAGACAGATAGATAGATAGGATGCCACTACCCTGCCCTTAGTCTCTAACAAGAGTTGAGACATATTTTATACAGAACTCAAAAAAATGAAGAATAAAAAAGATAAATTAATAGACATTGGAAGAATATACAGCTCCTTTCGTCCAAAAGGACCAAAACATGAGGAAAGTTTTAAAAACCCTGTGTTGTATGACAGCCTTTGGTTGTTTAGCTTGTATTTGCCATACTCACTACAACTTTCACTGAAGTTAGAATTTGAACAATAGGGTATCAGTAACTTGCCAAGATTTAAGACGTTGTTCAAAAAATACTAGGGGACGGGCTTCCCTGGTGGCGCAGTGGTTGAAAGTACGCCTGCCGATGCAGGGGACATGGGTTCGTGCCCCGGTCCAGGAAGATCCCACATGCCGCGGAGCGGCTGGGCCCGTGAGCCATGGCCGCTGAGCCTGCGCGTCCGGAGCCTGTGCTCCGCAACGGGAGAGGCCACAGCAGTGAGAGGTCCGCGTGCCGCAAAAAAAATAAAAAAAAAAATAGGGGCTAATGCAATGTCCAAGAAATGTCCTAGTAGTTATGAACTCACATATGTCTCACAGGTAGCCATTTAATCAGTACTGCATTTGTTTTACAGGTAGGGGAAATCACTGTAATGTGATACACGGATAAGTAATGATTTGCCTAAATGAGTTAAATCCTTATAATATTTTAATATACAAAAACTAGATGAAATTGAAATAAAGTGCTGGCAGATTATCCACTTATTTTAATTCTAGAGGCCTGTGGTAGATGATAGACAGTTTAAAATGAGAATAGAGGAAAATTTGCCCTAGGAGAGAAAAAGGGAATTTTTGAAATTAAAATATAGTTGGAAGAAACAAATCTCAATTCAGAAGTTTGAAAATAATGTAATATTCTGTTATTCTTTCATATTTATTGTAAGTGTAAATAATCTTACAGCATTTGCATCTTAACAAGCAGTAAGGACATAGCAAAAATGTCTCCATATAAAATTTTAATCTCAATTTTTATATTACTCTTTTTTATTTTTAAATAAAGAAACCTAAAATACACTCATTCTGAGGAACATGTGTAATTTAATAGCTGCCAGAATGTGAAAAATATCTAAGTATTAACTCATAATGTTGGCACATGCAAGGCAAAGGATATTACCTCATACTTTCTACCTTTCTAAGTTTCTGTGAAAGAACATTGTTTGCATCCCGTTATGACTATGACAGCTTTCTCATAAGAAAATGCTGCAATAAAATAATAAAAATGCTTCACACATTCCCCCAAAAGTTTTTTAAGTTTCTAATATTAAATTTGGTTTAATGGTTATATCGTGTAATATTGCTACACCAATTACCTTTTTTACTGTTGCAGTTATTAAAAGATAGAATCCATAGCGGGGACTATTAAAAGGTACCATTCAACACAGAAAACTGTTTTAAACATTCATGGCAATGTATAAAACAAACAAAAAAGTAATTATTAAGATGAACTTAGAGACTATTTATTTTCTTCCATGACTATTCCAAAACAAACTTCCTCTCATAGTAGAATCAGTTATAACTAAAAAGAGAAGACCTAGAAATGAAGGACTCACTATAATAAAAAGCAGATGACTTCAGAATAAAAATATATGCCTAAATTTGATTAAATGTAGTCATAATAAAAGACAGCTTATTCAAATATCGGCCCTTTAGACTTGTGAGCTTTGTTAAGTCCTTGAATAATAAGTCACAGAAGTTATGGAATCAATTAGTACCATTATTTGAATTAATTAGACGTGTGTAGAAATTCAGTTAATAACTACTCATATTGTCGTACTGAATATATAAACAGCTAAGTTTGGCTATGTTTTATTAAGACAAATAGATCCTAAAAGATCTAATACAATTTATCCTATCATGTAATTTAACTGTTTGCAAATATATGTCGAATTGGATAGAAGTTTTGTTAGATTTTTACTTTTCATAATTGAATGACATTATTTAATTATACTTTAATAGGACAGAGATTGTTTTGAAAGAAACTAAAAGCTATTGCTTATATGCATAAATTGTGTATTATATAATAAACTATGTAAATACAATCTACTCATATGTTTTAATTGCTTTAGTGTGATAATCTCAGTTTGGATTAGCAGAACAATTTTGAGTATTCTTTTAAAAAATTACCAATTTTCAAATTCAAATTTGAAATTAAAAATATCTTAGAAAAAGTTTAAAGAAATCAGTCTATCATTTGTAATATAGACAAATAAATAGAATTTAGAGTTGCACAACTGTACAGTATATTTTGACATAGATTAGTGTAAATCAGGTTGTGATTAAAACTGGCCCACTACACTGGCAGATATTTCTAAATATCATTTGTATACCATTGGTATATGCTAAGAAATATGGAAAAAGAAACTGTTAATAAAAATTCTGGGTCAATGCAAAATGTTTTGTATAATTTTCCACTTTGTATAGAAAATATAAAGTAAATTTGGATAAAAACCCTAGGAACAAGTTTCAACACCACAATTACATTTTTCCTTTCTTAATTCACATTTACCATAGCCAGTTAAAGACTGTCTAGCTAGAAAAGCACCTAAGACTAGTCCATAAATCTGGCTTGTTAAATTTGTTTCTGGAAGACTAACAATGAATGAACTCACTGAAGGAATGAGTCATTCTTAGGAACATAATAAAGATTCTTGCTTTTGTCCACTTTAGTTAACCAAAGCACACTCTACCCTGCCTAAACAACAATCAATTTAGTTCTATGAGTGAATTCCGTTAAAAAAAAAAAGGCACAGCAACAACAAAAATTTTGACTTAGGTAAAAGGATGACCTTGATGACATCTTAAGTCCTTTATCCAAAATTCTTCCTAAAACTCAACAGGAATAATTACAAATAGGCAGAATATTCTAATCTCTCTATTTCCTATTTTTAAAGTAGAAAATTTCTTGACTGCTCAACAAATTCCACAATTTCTTGACTGTTCTCAAATTTATTCTCCTTACATTAATCACCTCTACTGCAAAGTACATAATGTGGTCAAAGGTGAATTCACCCTTACTAGCACCTTCATTTTAGTTAATGTTGTAGCCTCAAGTTGAATCATTCCAGACGCCTTCCTTTCAATCAGCTCTCTCATTTCCATTTTCTCATCAAATCCTGTATGTTCCATCCATTTACTATCTATCATGTGCATCCCTTCCACTTCACCTTCACTGGTCCTTCCTCCATTTAGACTATGATCATTTTGTGGTTGTATCTTACTAACTGAATGATTGCCACCTGTCTTGCATGCACTTCCTCAACTCTCATCCACATAACTAACTCCAACTCTTATATCAAACACAGTTCATGAATTATCTCAGGGAGGCCTTCGTTAACACTTCAATTTGATAAGTTTCTTTTCTAGACTTCCTTAATCCTCTCTATTTTCGTATTTATGCCACTGAACTATAATTGTCAATTTATATAACCCTCTCCTCTTTCCCTTGAAGGCAAAGCCTATATTATTTTAAGTTTTTAACTCCCGTTCCAAGCAAACGTGAGGCACTAAATACTGTGAATGTTCGTTCAATGAATACTGTTACCAAGAATTTTATTTTTAATTCTTGATCCTTGTACTTATGAATATGTTGAATTTCATGTCAAAATAATATCAGATCTTTATTATTGCATAGTTTATTACATTCCCTAGATGAATTTGTATTTTAAGAACAAAGTTAATGTTAAATAGTTTAAAGTTTCATAAATTAAGCCTTGTACATGTCTACCCTGAAACTGATTTATTATCCTAGCCCTTCAAAAGTAATATCAGAATGCTAAAGTCATTCTATACGGTAACTGGAATTAAGATCTAAAACTTCACAAGATTCAGCATCTTTCAAGGATCCATATCATGGCTAAGGTTCTTAACTCCTCAAATGCCTTTAAAAATAAAAATCAACACATATTTTCTAAGTCCCTACCATTGAGTATTATTTCACCATTAAAGATTCCAAACTTTTTAAAAATGTTCCACACAGTCTACTGTAGCAGACTACTACATTGCTCATAGTAACAACTACAGACCTGGACCTTGAATTATTTTTCTTGTAACTTAAACGTCCATGTTTCAAAAAGAGGGAAGTGAATTCTATCAATTTTCCTGTTTGAAGGACCTCTCTTAGTGAATAATAGTACCACTGGGTTTTAAACTAGAAATACTGTTTTATTTTGGTTTTTAGGGTATGTTTATTTGTTTAACCTGTAGAGTGTTTTTAAAACTAAAATCTTCAAACTACTATTTTTAATATTTTCAATTTAATAAATTGAATTTTGCACCATGGAAAAGAAATTTTGCAAACATGAGTAGATTAAATCTAAAAACAAATATGGCATAAAATGACATGTAACTCATATCACAGTAAGTGATAATTAAAATCTGGAATTTGATGAAAGCTATTAGCTGACCAATTACTCATTAAACTGCTACTGAAGTCAGAGTATTAGAAACTAAACTAAAACCCCATGTAAAACAGTCTTTCAGAGTGTATAGGTAGAAATGAATTGGGAATGTTTTTATTTCATTCACAAGAAGTTTTGTCTACAATGCCAATCAAGGGTAATGGTTGGGGGACTTGACTTAGCAATAGGAAATCCTGTTATTATTTTCACTAGTAGAAAGTAACTGAATTAACTGAAAAATACCAACATTATTCCTCTCCATGTGCTATGAGAAGAAATAGAATCACACATCTTAAGACTACTAAAGTGTTTAAGGCAGGTCTAATGAGGGGCCATAGCTCTATACCAACCCTTGACTTCTGAGTCATGGAGAGAATATTGCTTTCTATTGAAGTCACAAGTGCAAGTATTTTTCTCGTATGTACAAGGAAAAAAGAATTGTATTATCCCTGTTTAAAAAAAAATCACAATTAGAAGTCTGGACTCATAAGGAAAAATGGAATTGGAAACTAACTGCATTTAGAGTTTTCGTAAGACACAAATTAGTACAATTCTGTTTTCAGATTGTTCATGTCCACATGAAAATCTAGACAATAAGATAATATATCTCCTTCCCCCATTGGCTGAATGAAGGTCTGACAACCAGTAATCATTCTGCTCTGTAGACGGTCACACCTCTATCAAGCGTTCAAGTGAAAGCAAAGTTGCATAGCAGTACAGACAGGTAAATAAGGATCACTATTTATTAATGATAAATTTTTATTTGGATAGCCAAATGCTACAAAGAAGAGATTGCTCTCAAATCTCTTCCTGAGATAAATTATTTTTAGATAAATTTTCTCCTTTATATAACAATGAAACAAATATGGCTACCATATGTGTGTGTGTATATATATATACATATATATATATAATATTCAACATTTACATACTACAAGGTAATTGGTACCAAATAATTGATTATATATGTGTATATATACACACACACAGTACTATTGACTATACATAAAAACTTTTTTTTTAAAGTACAATGTACTCTTCATAATATCAGAGACAGGCCATCATTCAAGCGAACTCTGAACACTGAAAGAGAATTTTTAATTTCTCCAAGCCTCTTCACTGGTCCCTCCTCCTCCATTCTTGCCCCTCTCCAGTCCATGCTCCATAAAAGAGCAGAAGCAATCATTCCCAAAGCAACTCAGTTATGTCATTTCCCTCCTTAATCCCCGTAGTGTTTTCCCAAAACACCCAGGAAAAAATCCTTATTTGTTTCCCTTGTGCAGGAGTCTGCATCTCCTGACCCCTGCCTATTTCAAAGTATGTTACACTCCTATTACTAATCATTGTTTTCAGTTCTTTGAAGATGCTAAACATTCTCTGGTCTTGGGTGATTTGAATATGTTGTTCCCTCAGTCTACAATGCTCTTTCTTTGCTCTTATCATAGGTAAGTGCTTCTCTGTGCTTACAGCTCAGCAGCAATGCCCCATTCACAGAGAGGTCTTCCCTCACCATCCCACCTGAGCTAGGATCCCATTCAGTATGCTCTAACAGAGATTCCCATTTCTTTCCTTGCATTCACTAGTATTAGCAACCAGTTTATATATTTGCCTTTCCATTGCTGTCTGTCTTTCCCACTTGCATGTATATTGGGACAGAGACAACATTTGTTTTTGTTTTCTTTTTTAACCATTACATCTTAAGTGTATAACACAATTTTCTGGTACTCCATAAATATTGAATAGATGAAGGATTGAGTGCTCATTAAGTAAGGCAGCATAAATTTGCATATATGAGTATTAAAATAATGAGACAGACTGTCACATGAGACATTATAATCAGCCTCATCATATTAGGGTATTAAGACACCACAAACTGATAAATGACCGGGTAATCAGCTCCCTCTGAATACCCTTAAAAATTTATATATATTTCTCTTCACTCTATGTACCTTCTATTTTGTATCTCAGCTATTTGTGTTCATATATTTTCTATTTCATTAAATCACAAAGTCCAAGAGGTCTTTAAGGACTTTCATTTGTTTGTTCTGATTTCCTCTGGGTAACTGAGTCCTCCTTAAAAGCCTTCAGCAGTGAGAATATAGGCCAAGCAAGAACTCCACCACTAACTAAGCTGTACGAAGTCTGGAATGTTAACTTCTGTGGGTCTCCAGTTCCTCATTGGTAATAAGTACCCTTCTACCTACTTCACAGAATTTTGGTGAATCAAAAGAAATCGTATATATAATACCACTTGCCTAACATATGATCAATAACAATAACTATAGTGAGTCGAATGGCATTCCCAAAAACATACGAGATCATTCTCATGGACCTTAAATGCAATGACAAGTGTTCTCTTGTAAGTGACACATGGAGAGAAGAAGAAAAGGCCATGTGTAAATGAAGGCAGAGATTGGATTTCTTAAATTCAGCTTAACATATATTACAAAAAGCAAATATACCACTGCACATGCATATGCAAATAGAGAGAGAAATGTACGCAGTTGAGCACATATCCCCATGTCATCATCTTCATCTTGTCAAATCATTTTTATTATATGTGTAAAAAACAGTGGCACTGGGCCAGGTTAGAAGTTGTGAATCTGATATTAGTGGGCCTTGTGGGGCACCTGCAGAGTCCTGAATTCCTGCCAAGCATGCAAATGTTACAGTTATAGTTAAATATACCTTCTTCTAAGGAGAACGTGCATAAATTTCATCAGATCTCAGAAGGGTTTGGGACTGCCAAAAGAGATATAATCTCAAATTTGAAGAATCTTGAAGGTCCTTTCTAGCTATTATACTGATATAATGTTTCAGGTTTATATGACTTTGAAACAGCCAAAGAGATTTGGAAAGCTATTTTAATCAGTAAGATCCTATCTTTGAAGACCAAGAGCAAGCCAATGAAGAGACTATAATAGAAGTTGTTTTAAGTAAACTTATCTTCCTCCAAACATTATAATAAAAATCTACAGGTTTCCGTTTTCTTATGTGCAGTCTGTCATTACCCACCATCCTCCAGCAAAGGAAATAACCTCTACAGTCAACAATATAAATACAGACTCCAGGTTTCCTTGAGCTCTGAAATTGCTATATTCAAGTTAAAGGGTCATAGTAAGAATAAAGACAGAAAAAAAAAGCAAATGAAAAATACACAGTTTCCTTATTTCTTTCAGCAAAGGAAACTTCTTTGCTGAAGTTTCTTCTTTGCTGGTCATTCTTATCAGAACAGCCATATTTCTGCATTTTGTACATTGAAGGCTATGAAAGAAAAGTTAGAATAGATGTACATCTAGGAAGAATTGGATACTAATGTTCTTAAAGTTTACTGTTTCTCTGTGAATCCTTTCTAATGTTTACCAAACAGAAACTGAAGAACTTTCTGCAGAATATGATCCATGAAGCAAATATCAACAGTACAAACATATAATAAATCTTATGTCAAGTGATTTCTTGTAAATAAATTATATAAATAAAATAAATTATATAAATAAATAAATTGTATATGTTTCTCACCTCTTTCAAGTTAACAGAATCTTAACTTTGAGGCTTGAAGTAATTGGAGGCTTTTAAGAAATATATTATGGATATGCTGGGGAGGGTGTGGAGAAAAAGGAACCCTCCTACACTGTTGGTGGGAATGTAAATTGGTGCAGCCACTGTGGAAAACACTACAAAGGTTCCTTAAAAAACTAAAAATAGAGTTACCATATGATCCAGCAATCCCACTCCTGGGCATATATCCAGAGAAAACTCTAATTTAAAAACATACATGCACCTCAATGACCTCAATGTTCACTGCTGCACTATTTACAATAGCCAAGGCATGGAAACAACCTAAATGCCCATGAACAGATGAATGGATACAGAAGATGTGCCGAATATATATATATATATATATGTATATAGATATATATATACACACACACATATACACACAATGGGATATTACTCAGCCATAAAAAGGAATTATTGCCATTTGCAGCAACATGGATGGACCTAGAGACTGCCACATTAAGTGAAGTCAGACAAAGGCAAATATATGATATCACTTATATGTGGAATCTAAAAAGATGAATCTATGTACAAAACTCAAACACACAGACATAGAAAACAAACTTATGCTTACCAAAGGGGATAGTGGCAGCAGCAGGGGTTGTGCGGGAGATAAATTAGGAGTTGGGATTAACATATATATATGTATGTGTGTATATATATATATTCAGTTCCATTTATATATATGGAACTGAATCGCTTTGCTGTATACTTGAAACTAACACAACATTGTAAATTAACTATACTTCAATTAAAAAAGAAATATATTATGGATTATCAGGCCGTGTCTCTTGAAAATTAAAGCAAGCTTAATTTTCAGTTCATTCACTATGTATACATAGGAAGAATATACGGAAGACAAATTATTAGATTGGAACAAGGTGTTGTAGATCTGACAAACAGCCCTTTTTATGTGGTATGGACAATAAATGTCCCTTTATTCTTTGTAAAGCACAGAAGTAATTATGTGGGTGGAAGCCTTTCACTTGAAAGTCATCAAATTGGTTTTAAAAGTTATGCCTTTGAAGAGTGATTGCTTTCCCTTAAAAATGAACTTTGCTGTGGCTTTTAAATATAGCTTAGATGAACTGCTATGTGAGGCAATGGTAAGCAGTGGTTAAGAGTACAAGTTCTTGCACCAGATTTCCAGGATTCAGATGTTGTATCCACCAGTGAAAAGTTGGGCAACATGAGCAAGTTACTTAACTTATGCATGTCTCAGTTTTCTCGAAAATGCCAGTAACAGTAACTAAGAGTTGTTTGAGGATTAAATGAGTTAATACTGCAACTTACTTTGAATTTATTAAATTCATGGAATATAGTAAGTGTCCAATAAGTGTTAGCTATAATCTTATTTAAATTATGATGAAAAAGGTTTTTATTAATGTATACTTTGTTGAATCTAAGTTTCAAAAGTTTTTCTATATACCAATATCATGGCATTGAGGTTTACAGGAAATAAATTCCTTATGTACTATGAACCATGTTGATCACTCATTCTTGTATTTAGATATTAGTAATCAGATATTTGTAATATCTTATAATATCTTTGTAACATCTTATAATCAGATATTTGCAGTATCTGACTCAAAAATACATTAGGATATACTACTAATCCCATTTTACATATAATATTTTGAATTCTACCTTACATTTAATATTTCTCACAGGAAATGTTAGTAAATTAAAAATTTAGGTTAGGTCAGAAATTAATACATTTAGATTAGGTCAGAAATTCAGTTACATCCATGTTATCTTAAAGTGTTAATATTTAATAATGCCTGTATGATAGTTAACCCTTTATTAATTAATCATGCCTGTTCCATGGTAGTACATTCTTATATGGTTTCCATTTCTCTTCAGTTACATCTTTCCTGTACCCTGCTCAAAGATTCACTCTCTTACAATTCAGTTTTCATCATGTGCCCTTTCCCTTCATGTTGAAGTATTTAAAAATTAACTCCCAACTGACACTCCTCAGCCTGGTATTTCTTATATTTTATGGCTTCTCATGCATTTGTATTTCTCTTTCCAATACTTTCTGTTTCTGTTCTTGCTATTTCTTCTTGTTTGTTTATTCAAGATGTTTTGTTCAATTTAATACACCCTTATACAGCATGCTAAATACTTTTCGGCAAATTCAATCTATTTTTCAAATTTTCTTTACACACTTTAATTTCGTATTTGAAAAATCATAAAAAGTTTACCAATCTATACTAAAATCTTTCCTAAATGGCAAAGAGAGATCCCACTCATAATGTACAGAAAAAAACCCTCCCCATCTTCCCATCTCATTTACACAGAAGCTGCCCACAAAAATTTCAGTCTTTTCTCCAAGAATTTAAAATCTGTTTTCTCAGGCTTCCCTGGTGGCGCAGTGGTTGAGAGTCCGCCTGCCGATGCAGGGGACACGGGTTCGTGCCCCGGTCCGGAAAGATCCCACATGCTGCGGAGCGGCTGGGCCCATGAGCCATGGCCGCTGAGCCTGCGCGTCCGGAGCCTGTGCTCCGCAGCGGGAGAGACCACAACAGTGAGAGGCCCCCGTACCGCAAAATAAATAAATAAATAAAAAATAATAAAAACTTTCTTCTCTTTCCTTCCTTTATGAATTTATTACTTTTCTCTTCCAGAAATAAAGTTGTCCTTTCCAATTTAATCTACCACTCCTGGTATCTACTTTTTTTTCTAACCATTACCCCGATTAAGCTTAGCAAAGGACCAGGAGCCGACCTAGCAGACTCAGAATCTTTTTAGCAGACAGGAAGGGAAAGGACTGTGGAGATACATATCCTACCCCTTTGGGGGGGCTTCATGGCTCTAAAGTTTGTCTTTAGATATTAATCATAGGAAATTAAGAAGAATTCATTATAATTTTCAATAAAAATTTGTTGAGTTCAATCCTTTGCAAAAGGAATGCAGATCATTTAAATAGATTTATATATATGTATGTATACATATACATACATACATATATATATATATATATACTTGCCACTAAAATGGCAATTTATCCAAGAAATGTAGCTGCACATATGTTGGGTAATTGCTACCATGTTGTCATAGTCACTTAAGGATTCATGCATGATTCAATTTCATTTTAATACCAATCAAAACCTATATTCCATAATATCTATTAGGTATTTTTTTTTTTTTTTGGCTGCTCCACGTGGCTTGTGGGATCTCAGTTCCCCCACCAGGGATCCAACCTGAGCTCCGGCAGTGGAAGGCCAGAATCCTAACCACTAGGCCACCAGGCAACTCCCTCCATTAGGTATTTACTTGTGTGTTTTTCCTTAATCAGAAATACTGCTTCATCACAACTATATATTCAGCTCAAATATCTCTTCTTTTATACCATCCTTAATTCAGTCAAATGTATTCACACATTGCTGACACAAACGGGAGGCTGTCAAATACAGGACATCGGCACGCAATTTACTGGTTGACCTGTGGTATGTTTCTTACGCTCTCTGGACATGGTTTCCTTATATGTAAATGCAGATGATAAATGCAGGGCATCTCACATATGAAACCCTTGGAAGCTCACATACTCTAGACTAAAAAAATATAGTTTATTCTCATAAATAAAGCAATTTGCTTTCTTCAATTTTATTGAAAATTATTTTACTTTATTTACTATGATTTATCCATACTATAAAAATCTAAGCAGCCCTTTAAAAGAATAAGGTAGATTGAGATATGCCGATAGGGGAAGAATCCCAGATATACTGTTGATTAAAACTCAAGTTCCCAAATAGTCTATTATTTTATGGTATGAGCCCATTTATGTAGAAAACAGCTAAAAACCACACATACACATATAAAAACTTGTGCATACACGGTCATGTAAATATATATGCATGTGTACACAATTATAAATAGCATATTGTAAATACATAAGATTATGTAGGAAAAAGTTTGAAAGTATACTACAGAATTTTTTAAGATAATGATTATATAAAAGGAGTGGAGATGAAAATGTGTTATAAAATATGTATCTGTGTTATATGACTTTTTTAACCCAAACAGGTTATTTGAGAATTACTTATGTAATTAAAATATTTAAATACAGCTCTAAGCAGCAACTTCTATGTTTTCATAACTTTTTTTTTTTTTTTTGTGGTACGCGGGCCTCTCACTGTTGTGGGCCTCTCCCCTTGCGGAGCACAGGGTCCAGACGCGCAGGCTCAGCGGCCATGGCTCACGGGCCCAGCCGCTCCGCGGCATGTGGGATCTTCCCGGACCGGGGCACGAACCCGTGTCCCCTGCATTGGCAGGCGGACTCTCAACCACTGCGCCACCAGGGAAGCCCTTCATAACTTTTTATACTTCAGTTATTATTGATTTTTATATACGTTAATTGTATTTGGTGAGAAACTGACAATATTTATACTAGTAGCCCTTTACTAACTTATTTTTAATGTTAAAAGTCACTCCGTGTCTATACTGGTATAATAATTGATTCTCATACACTTAAAGAAGCTCAAAAAATGTTTATTAACAACGACCTAGATGGTTGGGATAGGGAGGGTGGGAGCGAGACTCAAGAGGGAGGGGATATGGGGATATATGTGTACATATAACTGATTCATTTTGTTGTACAGCAGACACTAACACAACATTGTAAAGCAATTATACTCCAGTAAAGATATTTTAAAAAATAAGAAAAATAAAAACATAAGCATTGTGAAAACCTCTGTAGTTAAATGCCTGGGCAGATGATCATTAAGAAACTGCCATTTAAAAGCAGCCAGGTATTTCTCCTTCTAGGTGAAGACACTGATGCTCACCTACTGTGAAGCGTCTCTACTAATTAATTTGAATATTAATGCAATGTCACTTATTAGTATTCGAAGCTAGTGAAGGAGATGACAAAAGTCACACAATTATCATAGATGCATTTGCTAATAGCTTAAAGTTTAAAGGTGTTAGACCCTTTTCCCTCTATCTTAGTGGTCTTTAATGACTTCATCTCGTTTCTGAATGTTCTAAATAGTCCACATTTGCCTTAGATCACATTAGCATGAAAAGTAAACAAGGTCACGATAATAAAAAACAAAGAAACAGGCAATCTTAGTTACAGCCCCACTAGTGTAATCTCTGGAAATCTCATCCCCAAATCCCCATGGCTACTTCCTAAAGCTGCTAGGGGATCTTACAACTATAGCACCCTGCTCCTCAGATGCTCCCAACAGAGGCTGACAAGCTCCTGTCTCTGTGGTGACAACCCTGGAACCTTCCAAAAACGATGCCTCCCTTACTTCTCATCTTTTGCAGCTCACTTAACTGAGGTGTGTGAGTCGCAAAGAAGGGTAGAAACCCTCTTCACTTCCGTGTTCAATTCCATCATCAAGTCAGAATCAAGTGCCTCCATCCTCAGCCCTCAGGGTACTTCACTGGCTCTACCAATGATCATTTTCTCAAGTTAATTGTAGTTTTACCCAGTTGTTATTATACCTAGTCCAGAAGATACTCTGATTGGCAAGGTTTTCTCTTACTCTCAACACTATTCCTTTCCTGAGACTTTTAACAAGTAAGCAGGCTTATTTGTTTTATACTCCTCTCTTGTTTCTTCAGTGCGAGTTTCTTTCCCACCTAAGATAATTATTTATTGAGATTCTGCCTATATTTTATATATATAAATTATAATCATCTATGATATTAAAAATTGCTCTTGTTCCTGAGAGACTTAAAGATGGGAGTTTGGTAAATTTCACTTCATTCCCAGCACATTCAAGTACTGGCCTTTACATGAGGCTGCTTAGCTTTCAGACAACTGGAACCTAATTGGACCGCCTCATGGGACATCTAGACCTGTGCTGTACAATAGAAATATAATGTGAGCCACAGATGTGCACCACATATGTAACTTCACATCTTTTATAAGCTACATTTTTAAAAAAGTAAATAAGTATCAGATGAAAATAATTTTAGTAACATATTTTTATTAACCAAATATATCTAAAGTAGTATTTCAATATGTAATCAAAATAAAATTTAATGACAAATTTTATATTTATTGAAAAGGAGTATCGGGACTTCCCTGGTGGCGCAGTGGTTAAGAATCCGCCTGCCAAGGCAGGGGACACAGGTTCGAGCCCTGCCTGGGAAGATCCCACATGCCACAGATCGACTAACTAAACCCGTGCACGACTACTGAGCCTGCGCTCTAGAGCCTGCACGCCACAACTACTGAAGTCCACACGCCTAGAGCCGGTGCTCCACAACAAGAGAAGCCACTGCAATGAGAAACCCACACACCACAACAAAGAGTAGACTCGCTCACCGCAGATAGAGAAAGCCCGCATGCAGCAACGAAGACCCAATGCAACCAAAAATAAATTAATTAATTAATTTTTTAAAAAAGGAGTTATCTATTTTACACTTATAGCACATCTCAATTTAGACTAGCCACACTGCAAATGCATAACTGCATGTGTTTAGTGGCTACTTTATTGCTTAGTAGAGATCTGGCTACTCAAAAAATTCTGGGTTTCAACTGGCTCAACAGTTTAAGCTTGATCTAAAAACTTTGTTTCATGTTAAGACTTTTCTTAAATACCAAACTAACTTCGGTACAGCATGTCCAGTGATGAACTCCTCGCATCTTGAGAAACGGTTTCCTCAGATCAGTACATAATTGCCTGCTCCCTGCACTACATGCTTTATAATGCTTTTTTAAAGTTGCAGAAACAATATTTCTTTTTAATGCAATCATTTTGTAATTTATACAATTAGGAAAAACAATTTCGTTTTTAAAGTAAAAGATTAATAACAAATCCTTACTGTAAAAAATCAAACACCACAGAAGCACATAAATTAAAAACTGAAAGTAGTCTCCCCTTGCATTCCCTATTCTGTTCCCTAGAGTTACTCAAGGTTGCTGTGTATCATTCTAGACATTTTTCTATGTTAAATAGATGTTCAGACAGAGGTACTAAATACTGCATCCAGATTTGCCTAATGAGGATGAGTAGATTCACTGGCAAAGTCTAGTGCATTAACATGTTTGATGACTACTGGAAACATTAGGTGGCCTAACAGAAGGCACTGTACTCTTCCTTGCTGGTAGAGCTCCTATTTTGTCTGAGTGTTCACAATCACTGTTGCCATGTGTGCACAGAAGAGCTAAAAAGTGGGATATTGATTTGTCTGAGCCCATGCGGTAATTCCCTTTCCCTAGCCAATGACTGACTTTGTCAAAGGTGTACGATGTAGTTTTGTCCAATGAAAACAAGGGACAAGGAAGGGATTTTCTTGCTCATAAAACAGCTGCATGGAAATGAAAAGTCTTCTTTTTCTTTGGACTTTGCTGTCTACCTGTGATGCCTGCAATGACATGTTGTGGCCCTGAAAGGAATCAGCCTAAGGATAGAAGTTAACATATCAAAATAAGCATATGACAGCTCAATATTAAAAAAACAAATGACCCAATCAAAAAATGGGCAGAAGACCTAAATAGACATTTCCCCAAAGAAGACATACAGATGGCCAAGAAGCACATGAAAAGCTGCTCAACATCACTGATGATTAGAGAAATGCAAATCAAAACTACAATGAGGTATCACCTCAGACCAGTTAGAATGGCCATCATCAGAAAATCTACAAACAACAAATGCTGGAGAGGGTGTGGAGAACAGGGAACCCTCTTGCACTGTTGGTGGGAATGTAAATTGATACAGCTGCCATGGAGAACAGTATGGACATTCCTTAAAAAACTAAAAATAGAACTATCATACGACGCAGCAATCCCACTACTGGGCATATACTCTGAGAAAACCATAATTCAAAAAGACACATGCACCCCAATGTTCATTGCAGCACTATTTACAATAGCTAGGACATGGAAGCAACCTAAATGCCCATCAACAGACGAATGGATAAAGAAGATGTGGTACATATATACAGTGGAATATTACTCAGCCATAAAAAGGAACAAAATTGGGTCATTTGTAGAGACGTGGATGGATCTAGAGACTGTCATACAGAGTGAAGTAAGTCAGAAAGAAAAAAACAAATATCATATATTAACGCATACATGTGGAACCTAGAAAAATGGTACAGATGAACCGGTTTGCAGGACAACAGTAGAAGCACAGATGTAGAGAACAAACATATGGACACAAAGGGGAGAAAGTGGCGGGGAAGGGGGTGGTGGTGTTGGGATGAATTGAGAGATTGGGATTGACATATATACACTAATATGTATAAAATGGATAACTAATAAGAACCTGCTGTATAAAAAAATAAATAAAATTCAAAAAAAAGCCAATAAGCATAAGAAATGATGGACAGGATCTCTGATGTCATCACAGAACTGGTGTCTTCCTTAGATGTGAGATAATAACCTTCTTATTGCTAACCCACTGTTGGTTGTGTTTTCTGTTCCTTGAAACTTAAAGCATCTTAACTGAGGCAAACATCAAGAAAAATATGTTTTATAGACATTAGTCAAAATGAAATAGGAATAATTTTCATTAGTGAATTGAGAATTTAAGCCACCAGTTCTCGATGAGGAAGTTATTGATTTTCTGTCAATTTACTTCCATACATCATCCATACATTATAACTTTATCTGAGAGTTATTTGCAAAGAAAGAGTAACTCTCAAAAGAATAGAAAAACAAATGTTCAATTTTACTGCCAGTAGAAATAACATTGACACAATTTAGGTAAGCAAACTGTAAACACACCATCAGAATTGTTTATTTTAAAATGCTTTTGTATGTGTGGAAACCTTCACTGGATTATAGGATATCATGGGACCTGCTGTCAGTAGCAAGTTATAATTGTTTATTTTTATAGTGTGGTGATTTTCTTCCTGTTCAATTACTATAGTCTACACATTGCTCAGAGTATTCCACACCCTGAGCTTGAAGAAAAGTAAAATATAAACTATGTATTATATTTAAAATATATAGTACAATATTAACAAAAATAGTTTTAGCTACCATTTGGTAAAGCCAAATTCAAATATTCTTTCAACATTTCAACTTAACATACACTTCTAAACATAGAAATTAAGAATTTTGATAGATTTAATGGAGTGGGATCAAACCATATAAATTAATCATATAAAACTACCATTTTTGTAAGCAAAATGATGAACTATTGGCAATTTCACATGATTTGAACTAAAATAAACATTTAAAACTTTTTCAAGAAATACAAAAACTGGTATTATTTTGAATTTCAAAGTTTTTTTTCTTTTCATAATGCTCATAGAAGTTCAGAATGCTTATGTCACTTACCTAAGAAACTAGAGCTCTACTTGGTAAGACAACTGTAACATAGCAGATGGGAAAGGGATAGGGTGGGGATTTTATTCTTTGCTGATGTACATCAATTTATTCTATGTAATTCTAAGTCAAACATTTTTTGATCCAGTTATAACATTAAATCTGTTTGCAGATACAGTCATACAAAAAAAAAGCACAACCACAACACTGCCTTATAACTATAATGAATGTTCTATTCTAATTGTGGGAATAAAAATATTTATAGGTATTGGTATATTCACAGAGCACAGTATTAATATGCTAATGTATATTCTTAACACATCTTTGCCATAAACTTTAGAAATACTATATATGGTAATGCTTTTATTTTTAGAATATCATTTACATGGAAAAGGCTGAAATTGAGACTTCTAAATTATTCAGCTGCTCTAGCTGACGATTACTATTCAAAATCAAACTTCTGCTTTGTGCTAAGTGTGACAGACGCTAGATAAAATGAATAAATATGTAATTAGGGTTAGGCTAATGGGTATGTTGGGGGTAATACTTTGCTTGCTGCATTGACAAAGCATTAATTATTTCTAGGTTTTAAAGTACTATTGCGTCTATCCTATCTTTTTAGCATTTTCTCTGATTCATATAATTTTAAAATAACAGACCCAAATTTACATTTTTTCCCCTATCTCATCCTAGCCAATGGTCATCATCCGGATTAAGCCAAAAGGCTTAGAACTTTTCTAACATCACTGTGATATTTAGGAGGTGGGATTATCAATACCTGATGATTGAATATAGAGGGACATAGTAAATGGGGAGAGGAAAGTGATAGGTTCAATTTGGTATCCAGGAGGATATAGTAAGTAGTAGGCAGTTGATATATAAGTTTGGGATTCAGCAAAGTATCCCAGCTGAAGGCACCAAACTTGGGAATAATTACCGTAGAGGTAGCTAAAATAAAGGAAGTGGATGAAACAGCTGAAGAAAACCTGGTCGGAGAGTATAAGGGACTGAATGTTTGTGTCCCTTCCAAATTCATATGATGAAATTCTAACATGCAATGTGATGGTATTAGGAGGTGGGGTTTGGGGGAGGTAATTAGGTCATGAGGGTGGAGCCCTCTTGAATGGGATTAGTACCTTTATAAAGAAAGACCCCATAGAACTCTCTTGCCCACTTTGAGCCATGTGAGGATGAAGAGAGTTCGGCAGTCTGCAACACTGAAGAGGGCCTTCACCAGAACCTGACCATGCTAGCACCCTGATCTAAGACCTCCAGCCTCCAGAACAGTGGGAAATAACTTTCTGCTGTTTATAAGCTTCCCAGGCTATGGTATTATACTTTGATATAGGAATCCTAACTGCCTAAGACAAAGAGGGAAGAGAAATAGGAGAGAGAGGTGCCTTGGAGAATGAGAGACGCAAGTGTTTGTAAAAAGGAGGACATGAGTAAAGTCAATGAAGCTGAGACCTAAAAAGCATTTCCTGAAGTAGACTGCTAAGGTAGTTAGTGGCCAAATTATGGAGAGCCTCGTCTATTAAACTGTAGTTACTTCACTGGCCGTCAAATATTTTGAAGTGGGGAGTGACAATATCATAAAATCAAATCCGTGTAGTATCTCTGTGTGTGTGTGTGTGTGTGTGTGTGTGTGTGTGTGTGTGTGTGTGTGTGTGTGTGTGTGTGTGTGTGTGTGTGTGTGTGTGTGTGTGTGTGTGTGTGTGTGTGTGTGTGTGTGTGTGTGTGTGTGTTCCGGGAAGGGGTTGCTGAGAGAGGGAGACAATTTTGGACCAGCTAGAAAATACGTAGTCTGTTTTAACAAGTTGATCATTGTGGGAATGAAAAGGAAAGCACAGATTAAAAGAACACTTAGATATAAAATCAAGAGCACTTAGTAACAGCATGTAGAGGCTGAAAAGCAGCTAGGAGAAATTAGAGATGATAGTGGGAGTCACAGACTGAAGTCACCAGCAGGATGGTGGTACTCTCAACTGGAAGTACAGATGTGGGGAGAAGAATAGGTCCGGGTTGTATTATAATGAGTTCCATTTTTGAAAGACTGAGTTTGAGCAGTCAAGAGAATGCCAGCAAGCAGTAAGATACTGGATCTATTGACAACGAATATTTCAGATCTACAGATGTGGATTTAATTGATCCTCAGTGCAAGAGCAATTTATCCATATATTTTGAAATACTTTTAAATACACCACAGATCATGAAGAACCTAGGGGCAGGATGGGAATAAAGATGCAGACCTACTAGAGAATGGACTTGAGGACACGGGCAGGGGGAAGGGTAAGCTGGGACGAAGTGAGAGAGTGGCATGAACATATATACACTACCAAATGTAAAACCCATAGCTAGTGGGAAGCAGCCCCATAGCACAGGGAGAGAGGGGTGGGATAGGGAGGGTGGGAGGGAGGGAGACGTAAGAGGGAAGAGATATGGGGATATATGCATATGTATAGTTGACTCACTTTGTTATAAAGCAGAAACTAACACACCACTGTAAAGCAATTATACTCCAATAAAGGTGTTAAAAGATAAATAAATACACCATAGAAATACCCAACGAAACATGTAGTGTATAAATGGAAGTTGGTTTCCGTTGATGGCATTTGCAAAACTATACTTTAATTACCTGTAGATAATAATTTTTAAAACTATATTTGGGGCTTCCCTGGTGGCACAGTGGTTGAGAGTCCGCCTGCCGATGCGGGGGACACGAGTTCGTGCCCCAGTCCGGGAAGATCCCACATGCCGCGGAGCGGCTGGGCCCATGAGCCATGGCCGCTGAGCCTGTGCGTCTGGAGCCTGTGCTCCGCAACGGGAGAGGGCGCAACGGGAGAGGCCACAACAGTGAGAGGCCCGCGTACCGCAAAAAAAAAAAAAAAAAAAAAAAAAGAATACTAGTCAGTTATTTTGTACAATGTCACTTAACTTGTGTTTGTACGGTGTTTTCTCAAAATTCGATTGAGGTTATGCATTGGGGATACCACAGATATACATTACGTCTCAGTGCATCATAATAGAAACTCAAGATTTGATAAGTCTGGTGATGTTCACACTGATTGTTCTGTAAGGTAGCAACTGCCAGGTTTCTCCACTGTAAAGTTACTATGTTTTTCTTTGTAATTGATAGATTTGGGGAAGGGATAGCTACTGAGTATGCAAATATCCCCTTTCTCCTTAAACTTTTGTCTACTAATTTTAGCATCCATCATTGGGTCTTGCCTGCAGCAATTATTACAATGGTGTTCTAAGGGTGATTTTCTATTTCTCTCATTTCTTCTACACTTTTAACTGAAATTCTTCTATAGGAAAGAGTTGTCCCTTTTCCCATTCACTTATTTATTTATTTATTTATAATAGCATGGGCTCACAGATATTTACATCATTCTCTTGGTATAATCAAATACTGTCAAAATTTATGTGTTGCTTGAATTGTTCCAGGCTTGGTCATAGTGAGCTCTTCTAGGTTGGATCCTGTGTCCTTTTGACACTTCACTTTTCCTTCCTTTCCCTTTCTTTTTTTCCTCCCTTCCCTCCCTCTCTCCCACACTCCCTCCCTCCCTTCCTTCTTTCCTTCCTTCCTCTCCCTCCCTCCTTCCTCCCTTTCTTCCATCTTTCCTCACCCCCTCCCTTCCCCTCCCTCTCTTTTTCTCTTTTCTTTGCTTTCTTTAGAGTACATTCATGCTCCAGACTCATCTTGTATTTTCCCTACTCCAGTCAAACATTAAATCTATTTGCAGATACAGTCTGCAAACTCCAACCACTCCTCCAAAGAACCTCAGCTCCTTTTAATGGAGAATGTTATGTACTGGAAATGCTCTTCGCTGCTTGAGTGTCACTGTTTCTAGGTTCTCTCAATGAATAAAGACAGGAGATATATGTATGTATATTAACACATTCATAAACACTGTTGCATGTCCCAATCTCTTTCATATGTCCTCCCCCCACCCTCTGATCTCATGATGGCATCTTGGACCTTGGACCTTCCTATATTTATATGAATTGATGTGAATCTTTTGGCTGCCCCCTAAAATTTTCCTAGGCACAGAGAAAAAATATCAGTGGGGTCAAATATTCTAATTGAAAATGGTAACTTCCTGAGGTAGGACTCTTAACCTGATCTCTCTTACATGACAGTCTATCAGTGGTGTACCCCAATTACAGATTTCCCATTTAACCCTCAACACCACGACCACACTGTTCTCAATTAATCTATAAACTGATGGCTAGACCAGTTGGACAGGTGAGAGTCTGACACTTCTAGAAACAACACTAATACTCAGCTTATAGAACCATCAGCACAATTATCTATCTATGGATAGCACCCATATACTTTATAGTCCTGGCAAGGGACACATCTATTTAAGTATCTCTTCTGACACTAACACTGTGACACAAAGTCTTACGCCACAGTGAGCCAGACTAGACAAGAACCAGAAAAAAACACTTGAAATCATGCTCTAAGCCTAGCCAGTTTTGATCATGAAGGTCTCTGGTTATTGTAGGACCCAGATCTCACGTGGAAAAACTTGATACTTTTTTATGGCAGTTATTTTTGCTAATGAAAATGTGTCACCGGCAAGGAGAGCCTTCAGTGATATTCACTCTGTAATATTCCATCTCTGTGGACTCTCTGGTAAGAATGCATTAGATCAATACACTGTCTTAGCACTCTGTTTTTTATGTCCATCCATTTTACTGTCTTGACTGTGTTTTGCTCAACACTAGTTCTTTTGTTACCAGCTTTCACTCAGCTGTGGTTCCATGAACTGTCCTACCAATTAGAAAGTGTCCTATGAATACATTCATACACATTGTTTCAGTTTAGCAAGCTTGACCGATCAGTAACTGATCAGTAACTGATGCTACATTTTATCGGACTATATTCAACTTTGTCCAAACATAGGTTCCACGTAGATAAGACAATATAGCACAACTCTATTTTTCTTGGTTATTGCTGTGGCAACAGTAGGAATTCATGGAAAATTTACTCTGTAGGTAGTATAGGGTCAAGTTGTTGTAATCTAATATCAAACTCAATTCAAATACTTCACCACGATCCCTCACTGTTCCTATAGAACTAATATTTCATAATTTGATACGAAGAAAAAATTATCCTAATGGGAAAATATATATATGTACAAAAGAATATATATATGAGGCAAGGAATTAGAAATAATTTAGATTAAAAGAATGGCCATGTTCATCTGATGGTGTATTTCTGGGAATTGAGAGGAAGAAAACTATTTGGAAGGCATTGCAACGAACTTTGCACTATTATTATGAAACGTCGTACAAACATATCAATTGTGGTTTCCAAAAGGTTCTCACATGTACTATAGTCTCTCATGAATATGGAGATTTACGGTCGTTGGCGCCCCTGAAGCTGAGAATGCTAGGGGAGAGGTGAGCTAAATCTACCTGCAGCGGTAGGTGTAGCCTGGATCTCCCAGATGGCACAAGGACTGGGCCAAAACAAATGCAGTGAGATCCTGGATCTAGCATTTCTCCAGTATCTTTTTATATACTTCAAGTTTTCACAATATTAAAATGTAATTGTTTTAGAGATCCTTTAAAAGACTGTAAGAATGGTACCATGATAAATGATGCCACTTTATTCTGTTGGTCAACTTTAGTAAATGAGTTAGTGAGGGAAAGCAGTGAAGTAATTAAATAGTATAAAGTACTGAATACTAGTGGCTTTTATAAAGTGATCTTGGGTTTTACTCATCCCTTCTTTGCTTTCCCAGGTAGACAACTAAGTCAGTGTTTATATATAAAAATCAATGGTGAGTCGCTGCTATTACTCAGGCTAGAGTCCTCTCATTGGAAATATGCTGCATTAATAATGCCTGCAGTTTGCTGCTCTGGACATTTGCAGACCTTAAGCCAGGAGAACTCCAATCTTCTCTTAAGGAATCAAACACAGAATGAACAAGGCTCCTAAGGCTTAGCGATAACATAATTTACCTCCGGAAAACCTGTTGTGATACCCCTCTGCTTCTACAGCATCTCTACGTGTCTTTATCAGCACTTATCCCATGAAATGCTATGTACTTAACTGTATATCAATTTTCTCCTTAGAACAAAATCTGTATGTTATATATTTTTATATCTCTTAAGACTTCGTATCTCTATAAGACTGCATGCCTAAATACGTGGCACTGAGTAAAGATCAGCTAAATAAATTTATAAGCAGAAAACATTATGGAAGTTTTTCTTTATAAACACAGTCTCTAGGAAAATTTTTGTAGGCAAAGTAGTTCTGAGTTAAATTTGCTTAAATGTTTGGATTTACTTTTTATCACACTTCAGAAAATAATGTCCAATATGAAAAGTCTAAGAACTCGAGTTTTTGAGAGCAAAAACTGAAAGTAGATAAAGCTCTGTGGTTTTAAAAGTCTTAGTGAAGTATTAAGTACACATTTTAATTAAATACAGAATGATGTCATTGTAAGTCAGCAGCATCTAACATTTTCCACTTCTAGCCCTTTCTAAAATAGTAAATCTAGAGGAAACATTAAGTTATACATAACACAATGTCCCTTTCATTAAAAAGCTATGAGATTATTATTTTTCTTCCTTCTAGAGGGTAAAGTATTTTGTGGTTAAGCAAAAGTACAAAACTTCCTATGTGAATATGAGACACGAGAGAAGCAATTTAATCATTTTAATCTAATGAATGCCAAAATAGTTCATTTATACTGGGAGCTTAAATATAATCATTTAAAACTTTCACTCCAAGGTTGATTTATAGCTATTAAATACTTTCATAGCTGTTCCTTAATGACTGTAAAATTAAGTTGATTTTTGTTACATAAATATGAGTAGTTCTACACAAGATGAATACAACAGAAGTGAGTATACAGATGGCCCATTAGGCATTTACAACCTGACAGTTTACATATAGACTAATTTCCACATTCAGACATTCAAAAAACCATTCAATAGTATTAAAAATCATTAGAACTACATAATGAGATAAGCAGAATAAATAAACCCTTGTTCAAAGTTATATGCCTATAGTGTTCCAATCCTGTTTTATAGCCAGCATTGCATGAGGTCCTGCTAATGTGTTGCTGTGTGTGTGTGTGTATCTATTTCTAAATAATAAATAGTACAATTGTTTTTGAAAGAAGTTTTTGGAATTTTAAAGGTCAGTGTATAAAAAGAAGAGCACGCTTTTTAAAAATGGGCATTTACCACACAATAAACACATTTTATCAGTAATGGATTTGTAGAAAACTTAATTTTATAATAAAGATCATTTTTTCCGTCAATCATATTACATAAGTATACTACTGATTAATTTGAGGGCTTCTGAAAAATGGCTCCCATATTTTATTTTTCCTCTCTCATCCTACAGACTATCAAATGTTCCCTATAGACTAGGTAACATTATTTTATTTGGTTCTACCTTATATATCTTGCTCTGGGCCTTTGTTCATCAAAATCCTTCAAAATAAAATACTCTCCCTTTGTTTCTATCTCTGTCAAAATTAAAACTTTTCCTCAAAGTCCTTCTCAAGAAACAGACGGATTACATCAGAAATTAAAACCTAGGAATTACCACTACCAAGAAATATTCATTATTAGAAGCATGGCAGAATCTCAAGCAATATGAAGGTAAAACAAAGAAAAATTGTGGCTTTTTTTTTTTTTCTAAACAGGGTCATAATCCTAGAGAAATAAGGATAACTAGAAATAAGTGGAAACTTAGGAGGCAAAAAGAAGATTGAAAGATAAATTCCAATGGCAAAATTAAGTAGGAATGGACTAGGCTCTAGAGAGTTGCGGTAGGCTGAATAATGGCCTCTCCAAAGGCAAGCGCACCCTGATCCCTGGAAATTTGTGAATATGTTACCTTACACAGCCAAAGGGACTTCAGTGTCGTAAAGAAGTTAAGGTTTTTGAAATGGGAGATAATCCTGGATTATCCAGGTGAATCCAATGCAATCACAAGGGTCCTTGTGAAAAGGGAACAGAAGGATCAGAGTGAGAGAAAGAGGTGTGACGAAGAAAGCAGAGGTTTGAAATGATTCAAGGAAGAGGCCACAGGTCAAGGGATGTAAGTGGCCTCTAGATGCTATAAAAAGACAAGAAAATGGATACTTCCTAGGGCTTCTAGAGGGAACATCGCCCTTGCAACCTCCAGAACTGCAAGCTAATAACTCTGTTTTGTTTAAAGACACTAAGTTTATAATCATTTGCTACATTAACAATAGGAAACTAATACAAAAGTCAATACAATTCAATGAACGCCACTTTGGCTTTAACTCAGACAAAATTTGTGTTCTGAAGTCCCATTTTGTCATTTATTTACTGTATGAACTTGGATTAACTACTTACTCTCTTTGATCCATCCTATTCACTGTGATATGCACATAAGATCCCTTTCTGAACACTCTTCCCCTGCATATTCCACGTGAACCTCACTCACCAGCTAAAGTTCTTTGGCTATTTAACTCATTTGAGTATCATAAGTTGCATATAGTAGGTCCTCAATAAATATTTGTTAAGTGAAATTGAAACTGATATTTAGTCCACCAAAAATACGGAATTTCATAGATACTTGTTCAAGAAAAAACAGTTAAGTTGTACAGTATTTCTTCAATAAGCTTCCAACCCAGCACTATATTTCTCCAAGAAATACCACTTACCCACTGGGCGAAGTCCCCCACTTCTGGGAATAATAAAGCATTTAGAAGCACAGTATGAATGTGTACATCATTAACTCTCATTTCCCCACCCCACGCCCCCAAAAAACCCCTGAAGTTCATACGTTAATACAAGTGTTGGATTATTGTCACTGCTTGCTGGCTATATGAGGAAGGTGAAACATAAAAGAGAAAAAGGAGTAAAAAAGCATAAAACTTTATGGTGGATTCTTTTTTGCTTTATACTGTAAATAGGAATATCTTCAAGTTACTACTAGGTAGAGGAAGTGAGAAAAGGTCTCATATTTTTATGACATGAAAGCTAATACTATTTAAATCATAACTACTCGTATAGAAAAATGGCACACCTATTCTGAACAAAGCTAGATGCTGCTATAGACATTTTATTAAGGAAATCAGAAGGTACTCTGCCCCCTGTGCTAGTTTAAGTTTAGTTCTTTAACTCAGTTCTAATACCAGCAGTGAGACAGGTACAGTTTTATTTTAAAGTGTAAAGAAAAAGACCAAAAGTTCAATGATTTTCTCACAAAAGTAAATATTTTCTAATCCTTTAAGCCACATGAATATATTTTGTTTGCTGTAAATCTCTGCATTCATCTAAAATATTGTATAAAAACCTAGCCATTTAATCATTGGAGCCATCTATTGCAACACAACAGTACTTATAAAAAGTATTTATACAAACACTTGCCTTCTTTGGATTTGGCTACTCCTCTTGCACATGTGTTTTTTAAAAGCTGTAAGAAAATTAAGGTGCTAAGAAACTGAACAGGAAGTTAAATTTGTGTAGAGCTTATCTCACCAAATCACCCACTGTCAGAAGTTTCTTCAGGTACCGAAAGGGAAGATTGATATCCCTAATTGCATGGTTCACCTAATGAAACTGAATATAATCACATTTCTGGAAAGTGAAATTGTTCTAGCTTCTGATAAAGCACTTCTTCTTTAACTGTTGGAATAAAGTGCATTAGTACATTTGCAAAGCAAATAGGTTTAAGGAGGAGGAGAGAGGAATTTCATCCCTTACTCCTGAAAGTGAAGCAAAATCTGTTTAAGAAGCAATAAATGTATAGAAAGAAAGGGAATGCCTCTCTTCAGATATATTGTTCCATTTAAGTGCTATGTGTATATACTCTGAATCAAGCTGTCTATAATTTATGAAAAAATACCTGGCTGTAAGGGCTCTTAGATGGAATTCAAGTAGACGTGATCCAATTTTTTGGTTTTAAACCTAAGTGGTTTTTTCCTTACTATTTAGATATGCATAGAAACCTTTTATTCTATGAACCTTTAAATATGTACAAAGATACAATTTTAAAATTAAGAACAATTGAAACAAATAATAAAAGTTTCCATCTCTCAAATATGTTATTAAACATTTTGAGACCAGAATCCTAATTACCCTTTGGTGAACAGCAATCATTAGATATCTACTCAGCATTCAGCAGGTTTAGGAAATGGTACCTGGTAAGAAAATTGAAAACTTTCAGACTGCTGCCTTGGATGCAAAACCTTTGAAAGTCTTGATTTACAGAATTAAGGGAACAAAATGGTTGACAGTTCTTCCGGTCAGGGTGACCTACAAAACGCCATTGAATTGATGATTTGTTAGCCTTAATATTTTAGCAGCTCATCCATTTCCTGAGTAGTCTTATGAGATTAAAAATGTCAGGTTGGATATTATGGTTTTAAACAAATATATGTATTTTCCTATTTGCATATTATATTGTGACCAATATAAGATTACAGAATAGGATCTACTAAAGTAAAGCTTCCAAGACTATTTGAAATTAAAGCTAAAAACAGTGTAATTTCATGATCTTTGTTGTACTAAGGCTATTTGAAGCAAAATGCAGGATGTGATATATATCACCATTCCTTAAATGTTAAGTCCACAGGAATGAAGCTACGTAAACTTGTACCAACACTTTCTGGTTGGTAAAACTGGAAAGAGTTCAAGAAGGCTGAACTTCTATATGAACACGCAGAAGTGCTATTCCAACCATAGAGATGATGCTGAGATTAGCACCCACTGAGCTAATTTGTCTTTCCTCTTGAACCCCCCAGAGTGAAATGACCTAAGGCAGGACTTACGTAACTTTAAAGAAATACAGATTCAATCTGTTAGCTATTGTGTCCACATGACGACAAATAACATGTTGGACTCAATTTTTTTTTTAACTTAATTTACTTTCATTTTCTCTGAACGTTTGAAAATTGCTGGATGTTTTTGGGTCATATTATCAGCCTAAATCTCAAAAAATAAACTGTAAGTGTTATAAAATACTTTCTCCACTCGAGCACTTTCTCTACCTTTGTAATCTCCTTACTATACTATCTTGAAGAGGACTTGCCTTACATATGTTAATATTATAAGAGTGGGCTGTCCGTATTGATTAAATTAGTCAATTGGAATGCTTTGCTCGCAGTATTATCTATATGTATGTAAAAAAAAACTTCATGTTTTTAATCTTTTAATGTTTTACAAAAAATATGAACTGTCTTGTGGGTTTATTAGTCATTCCTTCCACAAAAAAATCTATGAAATTAAAATCAGAATGCTTGTAAGTGTGAATAATGCAGTACTGTTCTCAAGCTGGAGAATAAATAGGATCTTTCCTTAACAAGTAAAGTTGGAGCTGAAATCTAAACGATGAGTAACATTGAGGAGAGGAGAGCAGGAGAACCAGAGGATGAATGTGCAAAGTCAAGTGTAGAGGCAGAGAGGCAAGGAGGAGTAGGCTTTTTCTGGGAAAGGCTAGTGAAGTGGGGGAAATGTAGGGAGATGGGCAAAGGCCATCTCATGAAAAGGAGACTGGGAGACCATAGTCAGAAGCTACTGAGTAGCTTTAATTGCAGAGGTGGTATAAGCAGACTGAATTTTTTTTATGATTATTTTAGCTTCAGTCAAGAGAACAAAAAGGAAGATGATAAAAAGAAAAGAAAAAAAGAATGATGTTCAATGAGCACCTAAGGAATGATTGCATTTGTCCAGGTTATACATTATCTCTTTTGTAGGTTTCTCCTATTGCTATATTGTTTTTAATACAAAACAATATAGCATTTTTAAAAATAAGGAATTTTTAAAAGAAAAATTTTCATAATCCTACTACTTTTAGACAGCTACTTTAGTTTTATATGAGTTTAAAAATGTTTTGTCGAGATGTGTAGTTTATATCATTGTAATCATAGTACATATATAACTTTGTGTTTTGCTTTTGTCATGCTTCAGTTCATCATAAACATCCCCCTGTTCCTGTTATACATTATATTCCATCAAGATAAGTCATAATTGGTATAACCAGGCTATTACCATTAGTCTAGAAGCACTATAATCTGAAGTCCATGGATATTCACGGGCTGTCTTACGGGAATCCATGAATTGCTTGAATCTGGATGCAATGTTTTGAATGTACGTGCAAAGTCTTGAATTTTTCTAAAGAATCCATAGTATTCATCTGGTTTTCAAATGGCATGCAACCCAAACGGCTACGAGTACAGATAAGCATTCAAAGTTGGTAAAATCCCAAGTCGCACTGTGTGAGAGAGCTAAGTGAAAGGAAAGTACACTGTGGTACAACTTGCAGCATAAAATTTCATTCATTTTAAGGATTCAAGGGACGCCTGCCAAGAAGTAAAAGTAAAGCCATCTGACATATTTCTAAGTATTGAGAAAGTATAGAGAAATGTCTAACAATTTGTATTGAGAAAGATAATTTAAACATTATACCATATGCAATTTATTCTTCTCTCTCATTTACCTCTTATTTTGGGGGGAATTTTATTTATTTACTTATAAGCAGGTTCTTATTATTTATTTTATCCATATTAGTGTATATATGTCAATTCCAACCTCCCAACTCATCCCACCACCACCACCCCTCCACCCCCCTTTCCCCCGTTGGTGTCCATACATTTGTTCGCTACGTCTGTATCTCTATTTCTGCCTTGCAAACCGGATCATCTGGAATATTTTTCTAGATTCCACATATATATGTTAATATACGATATCTGTTTTTCTCTTTCTGACTTACTTCACTCTGTATGACAATCCCTAGGTCCATCCACATCTCTACAAATAATTCAATTTCGTTTCCTTTTATGGCTGAGTAATATTCCATTGTATATATGTGCCACATCTTCATCATCCATTCATCTGTCGATAGACACTAAGGTTGCTTCCATGTCCTGGCTATTGTAAACAGAGCTGCAATGAACACTGTGGTATATGACTCGTTTTGAATTATGGTTTTCTCAGGGCATATGCCCAGTAGTGGGATTGCTGGGTCGTATGGTAGTTTTTAGTTTTTTAAAGAACATCTATACTGTTCTCCATGGTGGCTGTATCAATTTACATTCCCACCAAAAATGCAAGAGGGTTCCCTTTTCTCCACCCCTCTCCAGCATTTGTTGTTTGTAGTTTGGTATCTGATGATACCCATTCTAACTGGTGTGAGGTGATACCTCATTGTACTTTTGATTTGCATTTCTCTACTAATTAGTGATGTTGAGCAGCTTTTCACGTGCTTCTTGGCCATCTGTATGTCTTCTTTGGAGAAATGTCTATTTAGGTCTTCTGCCCATTTTTTAATTGGGTCGTTTGTTTTTTTAATATTGAGCTACATGAGCTGTTTATATATTTTGGAGATTAATCCTTTGTCCGTTGATTCATTTGCAAATACTTTCTCCCATTCTTAGGGTTGTCTTTTCGTCTTGTTTACAGTTTCCTTTGCTGTGCAAAAGTGTTTAAGTTTCATTAGGTCCCATTTGTTTAGTTTTGTTTTTATTGCCATTACTATAGGGGGTGGGTCAAAAACGATCTTGCTGTTATTTATGTCAAACAGTGTTCTTCTTATGTTTTCCTCTGAGAGTTTTATAGCGTCCAGTCTTACATTTACGTCATCAATCCATTATGAGTTTATCTTTGTGTATGTGCTAGGGAGTGTTCTAATTTCATTCTTTTACATGTAGCTGTCCAGTTTTCCCAGCACCACTTATTGAAGAGACTGGCTTTTCTCAATTGTATATCCTTGCCTCCTTTGCCAGAGAGTAGTTGACTGGTTTATCCCTGGGCTTTCTATCCTGTTCCATTGGTCTATATTTCTGTTTTTGTGCCAGTACCATATTGTCTTGATTACTATAGCTTTGTAGTATAGTCTGAAGTCAGGGAGTCTGATTCCTCTAACTCTGTTTTTTTCCCTCAAGATTGCTTTGGCTATTCAGGGTCTTTTGTGTATCCATACAAATTTTAAGATTGTTTGTTCTAGTTCTGTAAAAAATGCCATTGGTAATTCGATAGGGATTGCACTGAATCTGTAGATTGCTTTGGGTAGTATAGTCATTTTCACAATATTGATTCTTCCAATCCAAGAACATGGTATATCTCTCCATCTGTTTGTGTCATCATTGATTTCTTCCATCAGTGTCTTACAGTTTTCTGAGTACAGGTCTTTTACCTCCTTAGGTAGGTTTATTCTTAGGTATTTTATTCTTTTTATTGCAGTGGTGAACGGGATTGTTTCCTTAATTTCTCTTTCTGATCTTTTGTTGTTAGTATATAGGAATGCAAGAGATTTTTGTGCATTAATTTTCTATCCTGCAACTTTACCAAACTCATTGATTGGCTCTAGTAGTTTTCTGGTGGCATCTTTAGGATTATCTATATATAGTATCATGTCATCTGCAAACAGTGACAGTTTTACTTCTTCTTTCCCAATCTATACTCCTTTTAATTCTTTTTCTTTTCTGATTGCCATGGCTAGGACTTCCAAAACTATGTTGAATAACAGTGGTGAGAGTGGACATCCTTGTCTTGTTCCTGATCTTAGAGGAAATGATTTCAGTTTTTCACCATTGAGAATAATGTTTGCTTTGGATTTGTTGTATATGGCCTTTATTACGTTGAGGTAGGTTCCATCTATGCCCACTTTCTGGAGAGTTTTTATCATAAATCGGTGTTGAATTTTGTCAAAAGCTTTTTCTGCATCTATTGAGATGTTCATATGGTTTTCATTCTTCAGTTTGTTAATACAGTGCATCACATTGATTGATTTGTGTATATTGAAGAATCCTTGCATCCCTGAGATAAATCCCACTTGATCATGGTGTATGATCCTTTTACTGTATTGCTGGATTCTGTTTGCTAGTATTTTGTTGAGGATTTTTGCATCTATATTCATCAGTGATATTGGTCTGTAATTTTCTTTTTTTGTAGTATCTTTGTCTGGTTTTGGTATCAGGGTGATGATGGCCTTGTAGAATGAGTTTGGGAGTGTTCCTTCCTCTGCAATTTTTTGGAAGAGTTTGGGAAGGATGGGTGTTAGCTCTTCTCTACATGTTTGATAGAATTCACCTGTGAAGCCATCTGGTCCTGGACTTCCATTTGTTGGCATACAGAGTGAAGTAAGTCAGAAAGAGAAAGACAAATACTGTTTGTTGGAAGATTTTTTTTTTTTTTTTTTTTGCAGTACGCGGGCCTCTCACTGCTGTGGCCTCTCCCGTTGCGGAGCACAGGCTCCGGACGCGCAGGTTCAGTGGCCATGGCTCACGGGCCCAGCCACTCCACGGCATGTGGGATCTTCCCGGACCGGGGCACGAACCCGTGTCCCCTGCATCGGCAGGCGGACTCTCAACCACTGCGCCACCAGGGAAGCCCTGTTGGAAGATTTTTAATCACAGTTTCAATTTCATTACTTGTGATTGGTCTGTTCATATTTTCTATTTCTTCCTCATTCAGTCTTGGAAGGTTATACCTTTCTAAGAATTTGTCCATTTCTTCCAGGTTGCCCATTTTACTGGCATAGAGTTGCTTACAGTAGTCTCTTATGATGCTTTGTATTTCTGCGGTGTCCATTGTAACTTCTCCTTTTTCATTTCTAATTTTACTGATTTGAGTTCTCTCCCTCTTTTTCTTGAAGAGTTTGGCTAAAGATTTATCAATTTTGTTTACCTTCTTAAAGAACAGCTTCTACTTTTATTGATATTTGCTATTGTTTTCTTTGTTTCTATTTCATTTATTTCTGCTCTGATCCTTATGATTTCTTTTCTTCTACTAACTTTGGGCTTTGTTTGTTCTTCTTTCTCTAGTTCCTTTAGGTATAAGGTTAGATTGTTTATTTGAGATTTTTCTTGTTTCTTGAGGTAGGATTGTATTGCTATAAACTTCCCTGTTAGAAGTGTTTTTGCTGCATCCCATAGGTATTGGATTGTCGTGTTTTCATTGTCATTTGTCTCTAGGTATTTTCTGATTTCCTCTTTGATTTCTTCAGTGATCTCTTGGTTATTTAGTAACATATTGTTTAGCCTCATGTGTCTGCGTTTTTTACGTTTTTTTCCCTGTATTTTATTTCTAATCTCATAGCATTGTGGTCAGAAAAGATGCCTGATATTACTTCAATTTTCTTAAATTTCCCAAGGCTTGATTTGTGACCCAAGATATGATCTATCCTAGAGAATGTTCCATGTGCACTTGAGAAGAAAGTGTAATCTGCTGTTTTCGGATGGAATGTCCTCTAAATAGCAATTAAATATATCTAGTCTATTGTGTCGTTTAAAGCTTGTGTTTCCTTATTAATTTTCTGTCTGGATATCTGTCCATTGGTGTAAGTGAGGTGTTAAAGTCCCCCACTATTATTGTGTTACTGTCAATTTCCTCTTTTATAGCTCTTAGCATTTGCCTTATGTAGTGGGGTGCATATATATTTATAATTGTTATATCTTCTTCTTGGATTGATCCCCTGATCATTATGTAGTGTCCTTCCTTGTCTCTTGCAACATTCTTTATTTTAACTTCTATCTTATCTGATATGAGTATTGCCACTCCAGCTTTCTTTTGATTTCCATTTGCATGGAATATCTTTTTCCATCCCCTCACTTTCAGTCTGTATGTGTCCTTAGGTCTGAAGTGGGTCTCTTGTAGACAGCATATATATGGGTCTGGTTTTTGTATCCATTCAGCAAGCCTGTGTCTTCTGGTTGGAGCATTTAATCCATTCACATTTAAGGTATTTATCAGTATGTATGTTCTTATTACCATTTTCTTAATTGTTTTGGTTTTGTTTTGGTAGGTGTTTTTCTTCTCTTGTGTTTCCCACTTAGAGAAGTTCCTTTAGCATTTATTGTAGAGCTCGTTTGGTGGTGCTGAATTCTCTTAGCTTTCACTTCTCTGTAAAGCTTTTGATTTCTCCATGAAATCTGAATGAGATCCTTGCTGGGTAGAGTAATCTTGGTTGCAGGTTCTTCCCTTTCATCACTTTAAATATATCGTATCACTCCCTTCTGGTTTGTAGAGTTTCTGCTGAGAAATCAGCTGTTAACCTTATGGGAGTTCCCTTGTATGTTACTTGTCATTTTCCTCTTGTTGCTTTTAATAATTTTGTCTTTAATTTTCATCAGTTTGATTACTATGTGTCCCGGCGTGTTTCTCCTTGGATTTATCCTGCCTGGGACTCTCAGCGCTTCCTGGAGTTGGGTGGCTATTTCCTTTCCCATGTTAAGGAAGTTTTCGACTATAATCACTTCAAATATTTTCTCAGGTCCTTTCTCTCTCTCTTGCCCTTCTGGGACCCCTATAATGGGAATGTTGGTGCATTTAATGTTGTCCTAGAGGTCTCTTAGGCTGTCTTCATTTCTTTTCATTCTTTTTCTTTATTCTGTTCCACAGCAGTGATTTCCACCATTCTGTCTTCCAGGTCACTTATCTGTTCTTCTGCCTCAGTTACTCTGCTATCGATTCCTTCTACTGTATCTTTCATTTCAGTGATTGTATTGTTCATCTGTTTGTTCTTTAATTCTTCTAGGTGTTTGTTCTTTAATTCTTCTAGGTATTTGTTAAATGTTTCTTGCATCTTCTCGATCTTTGCCTCCATTCTTTTTCTGAGGTGCTGGATCATCTTCACTATCATTATTCTGAATTCTTTTCCTGGAAGTTACCTATCTCCACTTCATTTAGTTGTTTTTATGGGGTTTTATCTTGTTCCTTCATCTGGTACATAGTCCTCTGCCTTTTCCTTTTGTCTGTCTTTCTGTGAATGTGTTTTTGTTCCACAGGCTGCAGGATTGTAGTTCTTCTTGCTTCTGTTGTCTGCCCTCTGGTGGATAAGACTATCTAAGAGGCTTCTGCCAGCTTCCCGAAGGGAGGGACTGGCTGTGGGCAGAGCTCAGTAAAACTTTAATCCCCTTATCTGCTGATGGGAGGGGCTGAGTTCCTTCCCTGTTGGTTGTTTGGCCTGAGGTGACCCAGCACTGGAGGCTACAGGCTCTTTGGTGGGGCTAATGGCGGACTCTGGGAGGGCTCACGCCAAAGAGTACTTCCCAGAACTTCTGCTGCCAGTGTCCTTGTCCCTTGGTGAGCCACAGCTGCCCCCTGCCTCTGCAGGAGACCCTCCAACACTAGCAGGTAGGTCTGGTTCAGTCTGCTAGGGGGTCACTGCTCCTTCCCCCTGGGTCCTGATGCACACACTACGGACATCTGTGGTATGTGTCCTTCCAAGAGTGAAGTCTCTGTTTTCCCCCAGTCCTGTCAAAGTCCTGCAATCAAATCCCACTAGCCTTCAAAGTCTGATTCTCTCAGACTTCCTCCTCCCGTTGCTGGACCCCCAGGTTGGGAAGCCTGACGTGGGGCTCAGAATCTTCACTCCAATGGGTGGACTTCTGTGGTATAAGTGTTCTCCAGTCTGTGAGTCACCCAACCAGCAGTTATGGGATTTGATTTTACTGTGATTGTGCCCCTCCTACCATCTCACTGTGGCTTCTCCTTTGTTTTTGGATGTGGGGTACAGTTTTTGGTGTGTTCCAGTGTCTTCCTGTCAATGATTGTTCAGCACTTAGCTGTGATTCTGGTGCTCTCACAGGAGGGAGTGAGCGCACGTTCTTCTACTCCACCATCTTAGAATTGGTCCCACCTCTCTTAAAAAAAAACATTCTGAATAATATTTTTAACCACTGCTGATTATATTTGATCACATAGCATGACCATGAGTTTTCAGAAGATACCCCATCGATAGTACAAAAAGGTATGTTGAAATCATGTATGTTAGTCTCCTACTTAAATATTTGCTATGTGTTTTCTTCATTTTCTACTGTATTTTAAACATTACAGTAATAAAATTAAACATCGCATACTGAGAGATTATGGATAAGTTTTAAGAAAGCCAAAGAGATTCCCCTTTATTTGTATAACTAATTTTTAAATTTGCTAAAGTGAACTGTAAAATAAAATCAAGATATTTGTGGAATATATTAAATCTTGCTTTAAAGACAAACTATAAATAAATTTTGAAAAAACTGTATATTATGTGTTAAATACCCAAAGCGGAGAATGGACATAGATTTTTCATACTGAATATAAGACTGCTGTAGACATAGACTTTTCATACTGAATAGAAGACTGTTGTAGAGACTAGTAGAAGCTGGACTTTAGTCTGAAGGCCATGGGATGAAAGATGTAGAGAGTTCACTCTACCTATTTCCCCCGCTTTTCTAGTTTTCTAATCTTGACCCCCTGTGGGCATAATTTATGAAATAACAAATGCAAATCACTTGGCAAAAATACCTAGAACATATGTATGCATAGTAAAGAAATCTAGAGCTACTATTATTCTTTTTTATCTTCTATACAACTAGAGTATATGTACAGAAAATATTTTTTACATTTGGCATGAATAGAGTTATTAAAACTTTAAACTTAAGTTATCCCTTGATTTTCTTAAGTGTTATGAATATTACAATGCTGTGACTGTGACTGAACATGTTTATAGCATTAACTGAAACATTGCCATACAATCCTAAATGTACCTAGCCCATTCTCGAGACTTATATCATACTTTCCTCAAACTTCAAATACCTTTTTATGGATTGAATTGTGTCCCCCAAATTTATATGTTAAAATTCAAATCCCCAGTATCTCAGAATGTGACTGTATTTGGAGATAGGCTCTTTAAAGAGGTAACTAAGTTAAAATGAAGTAATTAGGATGGCCCCTAAATTAATGTGACTGGTATTCTTATAAGAAGAGGAGGTTAGGACACAGACACAGAAGGAAAACCATGTGAAGACACAGGGCACAGATGACCAAGCCAAGGAGAGAGGCCTTAGAAGAAACCAATCCGGCTGATACCTTGATCCCGAAATTCTAGGAAAAAAATTTCAGTTGTTCAGGCTACCTCATCTGTGGTATGTGTTATTGGCAGCCCCAGCAAAATGATACACGTGCCTTTCCTCCTTCCTCTCCCACAGTGGAGGACCTGGCTTCACATATAAGTGAGAAACTAGAAGTTGTAAAAAGAGAAGTCCCCAGTTTTTCCACCACTATCAATTCTACCTAACCCTCTGCATCAATACTCGTATACCCTGCTGCCCTCTGCACTCCTGTCACAGCCCAGCCTCTGCTCTGCTTTAATAAATCCCATCTCTCACCTACTCAAGGACTTTCTTCCCTCTTTTGCATCATCAATTGTTCCCTCTCACCAGATCATTCCCTCACTAGACAAGCATGTGGTACATCACACACGTTTAGCCATCACTCCCCTTGACCTCAGGTCCCCATTCAGCTACCACACAATCTCTCTGCATACTCACTCCTCCAGCAACATTTCCCATGAGAAAGTAGCAACTCCACGATTCCAGCTGTTTAGGACAAAACACTTGAAATCATTTCTGGGCTCCTCTCTTCCTCTTACATCCCATAAGAAGCTATCAGCTAATTCTGTTGGATCTACTTTTAATATCCACATCTTTTCTTTCTGTCTCCATCAATCCAACTTACCTCCAAGCCACCAAGTTCCCTTACCTGAACTATTAAAATAGCCTCCAGATTGGTTTCTCTGTTTCAAACCCTGTCCCTAAAGTCTATCACGTGCTTATCCAATAGTCAGTGACCTCTTCAACCTGAAAGTCAGACCAAGTCATTGTAACTCAGAACTCCAACGGCTTCCTATTCCTGCAGGTGAAGCCCGCTCTTCAGCATTGTAGACAAGACCCACAGATCAGCTCCCCATCTGCCTCATTAATTTCACCTCTATTTCTCCCTGCTCAGTTCACTGTTAGAATGGATAAATGACCCTCTAGTTTCAATGCCTTTGCACTTGACAGTCTCTCTGTCCATAATGTTTTCCTCCTAAGCTTCCATATTTCTTTTAGTTCTCTACTGAAATATCACTCAACAGAGACACTCTTTCGGATCACCCTATATAAAGCAGAACCCCTGACACATTCTATCTTTTTTCACCTACTTTATGGATTTTTATTCAGAGTGTTACCCAACAAGTAGCATATATATATATATCTCAATCATTAGGCCAGTAGTCTGAGTTAGATGTATATGGAGTAAGCCTTCCATGCGCACTTCATTTGCTTCATGGACTACAATTTCCTAAGAAGACTACAATTTATACCCCAGACAAAATGAAATACAAATGGGCCAGTTCAGCCTTTGGGAAGAAGAGGAGGAAGAAGCAGATCTATTTTAGTTTCATGGGGAAAATCCTAAAGCAAACCCACCCAGACTTCAGCAGGTGTTTCTGGGTCTTGGATGCACTGGGCTTTCTGAAGGATCAGCAACTGGAACGGGTTAGCCTGGAGGCAGTGAGACGGTCCTTCTATAACCACTGAAAAGCCATTACCAGCAGGGAGATCCTTGAAGCAGTCAAGCAGAGATCCTCTCGGAAGAGCTTTTGAGTACATGAAGTGGATCTGAACGGCCCTGTTGTTGAAATGATTGCACTTGTCAAAAAAAAACTGGATATGTCAGAGGGCTGGGTTGGAAGACAAGGTATCTGAGAAGTACCTGCTGCAACAGGACACTTGGTGCTACACACCGGGTCTCTAGGTCCTCTGACTTAATTTGTGAAAAAAAATAAAGGAAAACTGTCCCCCCCCCTCAAATACATAAATATATATTTATTTAAATAAATATGTATTTGTTTATTTAAATATTTAAATATATATTTATTTCAGAGCTAAAGCACAGTAATAATACAGTTCCTTCTAACCATATGTTCTCATGTTCTCAGTAAATACTTAAAATTCTAAGATCTTACTATGACAAGCACTGTGATTTAAGCTTTAATATTCAAATTAATCCAAAGAACAATCCTATAAAGGAGATGGGTACACCTTACAGATGAAGGATTGAGACAGGTAGTAAATGTAATGACAAATCTGCACACCACTGAGAAAGACACTTTGACGTACTAAGGGGAAATAATCCTTCAAAACCCACACCCATAATTCAGCCTGTTGTATTCAAACAGTACAGACACTGGGTTTGAATCCAGTTTTGTTATTTGCTAGCTACACGGCTTCACTTGGGGAAGGCATTTAAACAACTGAGCCTCTTTTAGCTTACTCATAAAATATGAATAATAATACAAAGGTATTTGGAGGATTGGAGGTGATGAATCTAAATCACTGAGCACAAAGTAGGTACTTAAAAAGAGTAATTTTTATTCATATTGGAAGAAGCACCCTAACTTCTTGACTACTCTAAAACCTGAAACCAACAGAAACTTATGTTCTGTAGTGTCTCCCAATGAATCCATTTAATCCATCCTGTCTTTCTCACCATCCTCCCATCAATAAAAAAATAGCATACAGAATGCAATCTAAGACATACAGTAATAAAACATGGGAAGGAATTGTCAATTCTCCTTTGTGAATCAGACTGTATGATTGCTTAAAATAGACCTAACAATATCATGCTTTTTTTTTTTTTTTTTTTTTTTTTTGCGGTACGCGGGCCTCTCACTGCTGTGGCCTCTCCCGTTGCGGAGCACAGGCTCCGGACGCGCAGGCTCAGCGGCCATGGCTCACGGGCGCAGCCGCTCCGTGGCATGTGGGATCTTCCCAGACCGGGGCACGAACCCGTGTCCCCTGCATCGGCAGGTGGACTCTCAACCACGGCGCCACCAGGGAAGCCCCTATCACGCTATTTTTAATGGAGCACTGTAAACCACAAAATATGGAATGATTACTGTTTTCAGAAAGTACTCTCTTTACTCATTTTATCTAAAATTGAACTAACAAGGAGCCTTATTTACCATCTACACAGAGAAACAGACTTAGTCTAATATGATATGAGAATAAGAATTCAAGCCTAAAAATAATCCATATTAATACACTTAACAAAGCTTTTGAATGAAGATTATTTGTACTTTTTCTGCATTTAATAGTCTTTTGTATTCTACAATCCATATGTCAACTTTTGATCATAATTTTTCACTCTTAACACCAAGATAGTAAAACTACTGTAAAAAAAATAAGAACAAACACAAGACCAGTACTCTTGAGGATGGTGTAAACAAATTGAAAATAATATTTTTTCATATATCTCTCTTAGTTGTCACTAAAACTACATATTTCATCCCAGTTTCCTACTCCTTACCATTAGAGAATAGGAAATGTAATTTTCATTGTAATCATTTACTGAAAAAACGCAACAAAAATGACTTCTAAGGATGCAGCATCTTTTAAAGCATTTAAAATATAAAACAATATTCATATGTAAAGGCAGGGAAACAAGAATTCAAGAAATATGGTTGAATCTCTCAGAGAATTACCAAGTCTGTGGAAGTGAGGATTATTTTCTCCACCCTTCAGTCTTCCTTGCTGTTACTAAGACAAAGGAGTTGCTGTGTTTGCTCTGGAAAGTCCCACGTGATTATTTAACAACTATACCTGTCACAAGTTGTCACTTCACTCTATACTTTCTAATGGGTAAGCCAAGAGAAAAAGGAGGATAAGACAACAATTACACAGGTAAGTCTAGCTGCTCGCGTTCCTCCAAAGTCCTGCAATCCAGGAGACAAACAGCCAGACAGATTACATTCCCGATTCAGCACTGTGGACAGCCAGCCAGAAGATGTTTTCCCGTTCAAATACAACAGATACTATGTTTCTTCCTTGTAAGGAAAGAATTTCACCACATGTCGTATAGAGAAAGGTGGCACGGCACAGTCGGTTATGCAGAGTGACACCTGAACATAATTTATTTGTGTGTGGAAAAAAACAGTTTGCTTAGTCATGTCTAGGAGCAAAAATGTTTTCTTCCCAAATAAATGTGTTGCCAATTGTCAGTCAAGAGAGGACAGGTTAGGCTGCAATAAAAAACAACCCTGGTTTTCTCAGGGTACATGCTCAGTAGTGGGATTGCTGGGTTGTATGGTAGTTCTATGTTTAGTTTTTTAAGGAACCTCCATACTGTTCTCCATAGTGGCTGTATCAATTTACATTCCCACATACAGTGCAAGAGGGTTCCCTTTTCTCCACACCCTCTCCAGCACTTATTGTTTCTAGATTTTTTGATGATGGCCATTCTGACCAGTGTGAGGTGATACCTCATTGTAGTTTTGATTTGCATTTCTCTAATGATTAGTGATGTTGAGCATTCTTTCATGTGTTTGTTGGCAATCTGTATATCTTCTTGGGAGAAATGTCTATTTAGGTCTTCTGCCCACTTTTGGATTGGGGTGTTTGTTTTTTTCATGTTGAGCCGCATGAGCTGCTTGTAACTTTTGGAGATTAATCCTAGTCATGTACCACAATGTTCACTGCAGCTCTATTTACAATAGCCAGGACATGGAAGCAACCTAAGTGTCCATCGACAGATGAATGGATAAAGATGTGGCACATATATACAATGGAATATTTCTCAGCCATAAAAAGAAACAAAATTGAGTTCTTTGTAGTGAGGTGGATGGACCTAGAGTCTGCCATACAGAGTGAAGTAAGTCAGAAAGAGAAAAACAAATACCATATGCTAACACATATATATGGAACCTAAAAAAAAAAAAAAAAAGAAGAGCTTCTGAAGAATCTAGGGGCTGGACAGGAATAAAGAGTCAGACGTAGAGAATGGACTTGAGGACATGGGAAGGGGAAAGGGTAAGCTGGGATGAAGTGAGAGTGGCATGGACTTATATATATTACCAAATGTAAAATAGATAGCTAGTGGGAAGCAGCCGCATAGCACAGGGAGATCAGCTCGGTGCTTTGTGACCACCTAGAGGGGTGGGATAGGGAGGGTGGGAGGGAGACACAAGAGGGAGGAGATATGGGGATGTATGTATATGTATAGCTGATTCACTTTGTTATACAGCAGAAACTAACACACCATTGTAAAGCAATTATACTCCAATAAAGATGTTAAAAACAAACAAAAAAAACCCCAAACCCCGGAAACCTCAGTGGCTTCAAAGAACAGATGTTTATTTCTAGCTCAGTTTATGTAACCAAGGCAAGTCTTCAAGTGGGACCCTGCTTATCAAGTAAGTCTGGGACCCAGGGTACCAGAGCCTCCATCTTGGCAAGTGCATTTGTGACTGCTGAGGCTGGAAAAGGAAACGTTACAAATCACACTCTTGGTCTTAATTTCGAAGGTTTTTGCATGGAAGTAGCATGTGTCAATTCTGACCTCATTTAACTGACCAAATCAAGTCACAAAGCCATGTTAACCTCCAAGGGGAGGTAGGAAGGTGCAGTTCTATCATGCATACAATGAAGAATTCAAAGATTAATAAACTGTTCAAATGATTCTTCACAAAACATAAATGTCTAAGTAACTTCCTATCATTCTTAAGTAGAGGATTTTATGTGGTTGAATCAAATGCATACTTACTGAATACATGTATGAATGTATGTATTGAATATATCTATGAATAGAGCAAAGCACTATATTCCCTGCAGAAAATACAAATGAATACAATACAGCCCGTACTCTGACATGTTTAGACAAGACCACCACTGTCACCATCTTCATCACAGCTAAAAACAGGAGCTAATATCAATTTAGCACTTTCTCTGTGTTCAGCACTGTTCTCAGGGTTTCTGTGACACCATATATCGTATATCTCTACAAGTAATCTGAAATTACTACCACTGTTATCCTTAATTTGAGATTTGATGCCTCCAAACAGTTCTAAAATGTTAATATATTGTTTATAAAGTTTACATTATGGATAACATTTAATTCACATAAGGTTGGTTTTAAACCCCCTACTTAGCAGATAGCGTGGCATTGAGGGATGTACAGAGAGAATAAAACAATGATGATAAGAAAAATGTAGGGAAAATATAAGAGCTTAGACTATGGCTCAGAGAAAAAAACGGGCTCAGATGGGCTCTACTATGATGTGGGCAGCCGTGTGTGAACGTGGAGGCTCCCTGAAGTTGGCAGGAGAAGAAGCCTGTTTCTATTTTTAAAGAAAGGCACTTTATAGGTGAAAATGACATGAAACTTCTAAGTTCATAAAAAGAATAACTTAATAATGCCACACTTTATAGATCTCCATCATTGTTTTTAACACTCAGGGACAGAGGTTTGTACACATACACCCACACCTTCCCACCTAAAGGCAGACTAGAGCAACTATCAAACAATTCTATTGTAAGTGAACCACACAACACTAGAGAAAATGGTCTTAAATGGAAGAAGCATGGGGGAGTTACCTTAGATATAATAAAAACCGCTAAGCTTTGCTCAGTACTAAGGGCTTGCTGTGGAATCTCTCTCTCTCCAGAGGGTTTTATTTATTAAATGGAATTTTTTCATCAGGCAAGGTTTTAAACAATCCTGCCTAAAGTTAGTAAAATGGATTAGCTTGATTTAAAAAAGGAAAAAAAAAAGTCCTCAGTAAGTACCTATGCTGTCGTTGGTTAAACATATGCCCTTGAAGAAATCAGACCATGAACTAGTGAATTTGTTAGGGTCCTTTTCCAACGATTTGTGATTTCAATCATTACGTTCAGCTGGGGGAAAATAGCTGCTGTTAATTATGTGTGAGTCTATTTTCTTAAGCTTTTGGCAAATGGGAGTATACATACTGCAAAAACATTTCCAACTACGGCAGCAATTGTGACACACAATATAGACATATCTGGATTATTACAAAACTTGATGTAAGTAGCAAGGGCAATTGTCGTTCGTGTTATGACCTCTTTTCCATAAAAAAAACATGTTTTTGCATTTCCTAATTTTTGTACAAGCACATTCTAGATCAAATAGAAACACCATATATCTCATGTTGGACATAACTAGTTCTAAGATGGGACATTTCGCCAGAATAGGAAAAGTAACTATATTTGAATTTTTATTCTATAAAAACCACAATTTGTCACACTTCTGTATCTTCTAACAGAAAGATAGAATCTGGTAAAATGGCACCAGTCTACTTACTCAATGGTATTCCCTGTTCTTTTTCAAAAGTCGAGCTTTCTCCTGAAAAGCCACAACTTCCACATCACTTTTGCCTTTGCATCAGCCTGAAATACCCTCCTCTTCATTCTCTGTTTCCTGAAGTCCTACCTGTCCTTCAAGGCCCAGATGAGATCTGAGATCCCAGCTCTGTCAAGAAATATTCTTCAAAAATTCCAATTCAGGGCATCCCTGGTGGCGCAGTGGTTGAGAGTCCGCCTGCCGATGCAGGGGACACGGGTTCGTGCCCCGGTCCGGGAAGATCCCACATGCCGTGGAGCGGCTGGGCCCGTGAGCCATGGCCGCTGAGCCTGCGCGTCCGGAGCCTGTGCTCCACAATGGGAGAGGCCACAGCAGTGAGAGGCCCGCGTACCGCAAAAAAAAAAAAAAAAAAAAAATCCAATTCACACTATTTACATTCTTCATCTTAAACATTATTTTGGTTAAAATTCCAAAATATATGTTAAGAATATTTTAAATAGGAAATACAAAGTGTAAAATATATTTTAGCATAATTTAAAATATTTTATAGTCAATAAATTCCTTTTCATCATTAAAATATTTTTATATCTTTTATGTTTTATATTCCTATATAATCTTCACTTTGTAGTGGAATTTATCGAATATATATAATCCTCCTTTGAGAATGACCAATTTCCATTTCATATATGAGGGCCAATAAATGCCCTTAGGAGGTTAACCATAAAGGGATGAAACTAACCACAGCAAATATTTTTCCATAACTGTGTCATAGAATATAAAGAGCTTCCATTTCCTTTACCAGAGTTTGTAATTTGGATACACTGGTAACTAAGTGATTTTATGAAAGAGGAAATTATAAATCACTGTTTGATGGGTTTTTTAAAAGGTAGCTTCATGTAGTAGATCTTATCCAACAAAGACGATGATCTGGAATTCATACATAGTAGAGTAGCCCCTAAAAAGTATTCTTCCACAACAAGAAAAAAATAACACCAACCTAAAATTGATTAAGTTTATGGATACCGTATTTGTGAATAAATTTGGAGTTGTCTGGGAACAGGCTATCTATGGCCCTCCTAGGGTAGAGAAAGATTCCTTTGTGCCATTGAAGTTTAGCTTTTCCCACATGTTTCTTGGGTAGAACGAGCACCCAGAAAAGACAGGTTGACCATAACACAACACAGTCACCCATATATTTAATAAGTTCTTACTATTTTCTAGATATTGTGATATGTGTTTGTGACATAGTGATGAATAAAATATTGCCCTTATTCCTAACGAGTTCATCCTAGTAAACTTAATAGATTAAGAGACAATTGGAATACAGTAAACAATTGTTGTAAAGTATGCATGGAGTGCTGTGGAGGTTAAAGGATGACTGGAAAAGCCTACCATGTCTAAATCGAGTCCTAAGAATGAGCAGACATTAAGAGTAAGCAGCACAGGAAGGGAGAATGGAGACAAAAGGAAAAGGCATTCTAGGAAGAAGCAATATACAAAGGTCCAGAGTGAGAAAAAGCTTGACAGGTGGCCAGAAAATCATGGAGCTCAGTATCACTGAAGATTGGAACTCAAAAAAGATGCAAAGCAAAAAGAAGGGGAAAAATAAACAGGGTTCACATCACAAAAAGCCTAGTGTACCATGCCAAAAGGAGTGTGTTTTCTCTAAAAATCCATGTCTATTCTTCCATTAAATATTTACTGGGGGGAGTTGAAATGAGTAAGATTTGCATTTTTAATGATCACTCTACTTGTAGTATGAAGAGTAGACTGGATTGACAATAAGATAGCAGTCAGGAGGCTACTGTAATAAAGCAGATGGACCATAAAAACATTAGTGGGACCAGGCATATAAATTGATTGAATATATAGTGTTCTTTGAACTCAATGACCACCTGACTCAACGCTATTCTTAGAGTCATTCTTCCTCTACATTCAAAAGTACAAAAAAGTGTAAACAGGTCATAAACTAATACAGTGATATAGGAAAAGAGCACTTGATAAAGTTAATCCTATAACAAGAACAGAACAAGTTTGGTTAAAATGTATATATATATATATATATATATACACACACACACACACACACACACACACATATATATAGGTTTTCTTAAATTTAATTTTAATGATGCTTATTTTTAACATATAAAGTCTTCTGCAGAATTATTTTTCCAGAGCTTACCATTTGACTTACAAGGAGTTAATGAAAAACATTATTCTGAAAAATCATATGCCTCGTTTTTCAAATTACAGGACATTCTACAAATACCCAGAGAGACTGGCAAATCTACAAAATGACAGCAAATTAAAGTTACAAAATTAAGCAATCACAGCTATGATGGTATTTTAATTCTGCCATTCTGTTGTGGTGACCATTCCAGATTCTTTTTAAATAAAAATTGTTAAGACATTTAAAAGTCTCCTGTTTATTTTAGCAGTGAAGGAAGACTGTTTTATTTTTTCATATTAAGGAATTTCAAAGGAACCTTTCATTTACTATAATTATACAAATTATTTTATATTTATAAAGAAAATCAGCAATTACATTTATTGGTCTACACCAACCTTGAAAGCCAAAAGCATACATTTTATATATTCTAATTTAAAAATTGTCTTTTATGTGCATTACACTTCTTCCAAATACTGACATTTTAGAACGAGCCCACTAAATGTGGATTTTAAAATTTTAAAATACTTTAAAAGAATTTCTACAACGAATGCAACTTTCATCTCTCCTAACTAGCTAGTTTCCTAAAGACAATAAATGTGCACACGGATGTTAAGAAAATTAAGTGAGAACACACAACAGCAGAAATAGTCTGCAATTAGGAATGTTTCACTCCAGAGCTCATGTCCTTGTCCAGGCAGGGCACCACATGCTGTTACTCTGCTTCTGATTCACATTCTACACTGGAGAGTAGGAGGGAGTTTTCCTTAACTTCAACAAATAAACCACACATGTGAAATAAAGGAAAGAGCTGGCTTAGAGTCTATGTGAAAAACCCTTGGAAAAACTGACAGTCATTTCAACATAAACCAAAAGGCTGGCATATTTGTCAAATAAACTGCTGTCAACTCAGGTGGCTTTCATAAATAAAGTCACCAGTTAGCAGCACCACAGTTCCGTGAACAAGTCGGGGATCTCTTGAGTGTTGACTGTGGTGCTCGAGTTTAAGGGGGAAATTAACAAACAGGAACCTGATCAGAATGCTGATATCAGTCAGGACAATCATGGCATGAAGAATATTCACCCATGATCTAAGGGCATGAGAACTATCTTTAAACATTTGGAGGTCTGTTATGACTTATGACCTTATGGCATTAGAGGAAAGAACCAAGGCTAAAATGTGGGAGATACAGTAAGTCAGATTTGGGATTAGGTACGTAAACACTTTCTCCTTATCAGAACAGTCAAAAATGGAACAGACCTTCTTATCAGGCAGTCATTTCCCTTTCCATGAGAATGTACAAATTCAAATGAAAAAACGTGTCTGACCACCTGTCTGGATGCCACAGATACAATTAAGTCACTGAAATTCCGACCTTCAATAAAATTCTCTGAAAAAAAAAAAATTCTGATGTGGGTAAAATTCCACAAGCTTTCCTAAACTCCAGTCTTTTTCTAATTATTGATTTTGCGGGGAAGGAACATGGAATAAGATATATAAAATGCTAAGTGCTAAATACATGTCTTAATTGAGTAAGTAGAGTTATTGGATTTTCTGCGTTCCAGCAATGATTCCTCCCTCCCTCCCTCCCTCCCTTTTCCTTCCTCCTTTCCTTCCCTCATTTTCTCACTCCCCTCCCTCTTGCTCCACTCTTGCTTTCATGTGCTCTCTTCTGCCCTTCTTTCCCTCTCTTTCTTTGCCTTTCTATCACTCTTCTACATGCGTTCAACTGTTCATTCATTTAATCCTTATCAAAGACAATCAATGACATAGGTGCTACTTATCATCCACCTCTTCCAGTCAGAAAAAGTGAAGTAACTTTTCCAAGACCACGTGAATAAATTAGTTTCTGCTGCATTTGTTTTCTAAATGGTGCTTAAAAGTGGAAAAAATAACAATGTGCAGAATGAATCATTTTCAGCAGCCAGGTATAAAAGAGTCACATCCAGATGAGGAAAACATTTTGGAAAAACATCATTTGCCAATGCTTTAAAAGTTCAGCAGAAGGAAAGATTAGCAAATTAAACGAAATAATAAAGTTAGTAATGGACCCACCCGAAATTATTTAGATGCCAAAGTAAGCCAATCCCAGCTGTTATTCTTTACTCTGGCTGCCATCCTCAGCAAGAGCGGTACGGGGGAGTGTGGGCAACCGGCTGCAGTAGCAGCTGGGCCTATTTGTTAAGGGGAAAAAATCTTCAGTGAAGACAAAGGGAAATTTCAGTGGCTAGCAGTGTGAATGGAAACTTGGAGCCTAGCTGGGGGAGCCTCACAAGTGAAATGGAGCAGTGCTGTCAGCAACCAAATTACAGTATTGCACAAACCATTCACGGGGAGAGTGTTCCCTACACTACTGCCTTTGCTGGCAAGAGTTTTATTCCATCAAGAGCAAAACTTCCCAATGATAAATTTTGTCTATATTTTCTCATATTCCCAGTATTCTGGGCATTCAAAAATTAAGCAATATCACTGTCTGTTCTAACTACATAGTGGGTGTAAATTAGCAGACTAAAAAGGACAAATGTCATTTCCAATCTAAAAAAAAATTGCTGTCACATAGTTCACTAATATAGAAATGTAAATGCATAGTAAACATAATCACATATTCCAAAGCATAACTGCATATAATAAAATCCTAGTATTCTATTTATTTTACATCTCCTGACACCTAGATTATAATAGGCATCGAATGTGTTTCTGAGTGATTACTGCTTGATTTGCATGTAGACTGTCTCATTAGTATCAATTTTCTAATTTTATTTTTCATTTTTATTCTTGTTCAATTTTATTGAAGCCTTAGAGACTTCCAATTTTTTCTCCAGATATGAAAAACTCTTCTACAATCCTAAAATATGTCAGGCTTCAGTTTGGGAATACACATTTTGGAGCAAGTAAAAAACATTTGGCAAAAAAATCTGTCAAGAGCAGTGCCCAGTACATAACTTTTGTCTTATTTCTGAGAATTATAACGACAAAGATAAAATTATAGTCTTTTAATTATAAGTATAATTGACTTAACTGTAATATTTTTCTTCTTTCTATGGTTATCTAAATATTATTGCAAGGGAACTTTGCTTTGGGGAATTACTAGGAAGTCAAAATATATGAAGGTGTTGAAGTTTAAACATATTAACTTCCCATAACTGGTACAATATAGTAATAAAATGGATATTTTGGGGTGACTCATAATGTCCATTCCAGTATTTCAAAGTCCTGTCTTTTCTTTTCCTTCTTTCTGGATGAACAAAAAAGGGAGTATTCTGTGTTCCTTTACTAATGGGAAGGTGCAATTATATGGGTAGTTGAACATGCCAACCACTAAAATTCTAACATTTGACTTTGAAAAAAATATTTTTTTCTTTTTAATTTAAATTTTAAACATGGGGTGGTATGACTATTCTAAGAATACACCATATGGTTAACTCAAGTTTATGCAGACCCTTAAACTACCAGCAAACTCAATATTCTAGTACACATTCTAAGCAATTGTAAAGTATCCATCAGATATCATTCATCTGACCTGAAATACGTATAGCATCTATGCATTGTGATAATGTCAAAGTTGAAATTTCTTTTGCATTTCCTTTTTTTTTACTTTGCTTTTGATAAGGAAAAATTAGCTATATCAGTTTCATCAATAATGACAGAGCTATTTCAATTTTTATTTTCCATTACTTTTCCTAATGTTTTCTTTACAAAACATATAGTTTTGCCTTGCTCAAAACAATCAAAATGATCTTATTTTCTACACATTTATTTTGACAACTGGATTTAGTCTCTAAAAATAAAATAATCAAGCACCTCCCATTTCCATATTTATTTTCTCCTTAGAGCAGTAAGGGGCAGTGACAAATGTGCGCTTTCTCCTGAATTAACTTTACTTATAACATTTCTGTTTATGTCCATTAACTTCCTCTTTTATGTTAGGTGTATCATATCTGATGGATTCATACGGTGCTAAAAACAAACAAACAAAAATTCAAGGATACAACATTTCAAAATATACTGTCAATTTTTATAAGGCTTATACATAATAAAATCTTAGGTAAATTTTTCATTGGTTCTTTCCCAATTAACTTGGTTTGGTTTGGAAAACACCTTACATAAACTAACCATAATTATAAAACTGGTAACTATTCCTTATTCTTCTCACAATATCATTACCTACAGCTACGCTTTTAAATGATAAATTCACAAAACAAAAAGGCAGCATAGTCAAATTATTTGTAAAACAACCTTCTCACAGGGATAAACTGATAAAAACAAAAAGCATTCTTGCTTTTGGTCATTTAGGGCATTCCTTAAAAACAAAGGTGTAGGATAAGTTGCTACGTTTTCAAAGCCCTCCCTTTGCTTTCTGCTTTGTCACTGACTTCATGCATTAGTTGTCTCTCTTCATCGTTCATCACTCTAGACATGAATGAAATGCTACATTGGACATTGGAAGATCACAGCAGGGGCAAATGGGAAGAAAAGGTGATTGAAATGGGACATTGATCATGTAATGGCCCAGATGAACTCAAACCACTCTCTGCAAAAGCTTCACACTATCTTTCAATAAAATATGGATATTTTCTGAAAAATTTTAAAGCCGTTCTGGATTTCTCTTCATAGCTTTTGCAACAAAACCTGAAGCCAAACTAGCGCCTAACATTTTCGAGCAGGGGCAGAAGAGAAGTATTCCCATCCTTTTTCCTGATTTCTGAATGCTCCCCCAAGCTCCAACAGCTCATTTTCTGTCATCTTTTTTAGGAATCTAGTTATATGTGGCATCAGACAAAAGAATTAAGATTGGTAATACTGATGTGAAGAGACATAATGAAATTCTTTACATTAAGTGAAATAGGTAAGGTAAATTTATTAAGTACCTTAAATTGGTTAGATTCTAAGGATTCAAACAATAAAATGCAATATACTTGCCTTCAAAACTTTCAAAATCTACTCATGAATGTGCATTAATCATATATTAGTCATACAAAGAAAATGACAATTCCTTAAAGTCATATAGAAATGAAGCCAACAACATGAGTAAAGAACATTCATGATTCTATCAGTAGTAAAGCTATGAATACAATGGAATTCAATTAATCAGATATTCAAGGCTAACTGCATTTCTAGCAGGATACAGTGCATTATATGCAGAGGGGACGGCAGTGGAAGGATGGCAGGCATGGTGGCTGGACAGCCTAAGACACATAGACAGTTTGCTTATTGCGTCTTATCGAGTCTCCTCCTATTCATCTCCAAGGCTGAGCTCTGTTTTTTTTCATTCCCAACTCTATGTTTCCATAGCACTTTGTTCTAACTTTTAGTTATGTATAAAAAACATCCTGCTTTATCATGACTTGTCTCTTTTTACAACTAGACCTTAAGCTTCTGGGAGAAAGGGTTTGGGTAGAGGCACTGTGTGTGTGCGTGTGTGTGTGTATTTTAATAAACTTATTTTAGAATAGTTTTAGATTTACAGAAAAGTTGTGAAGCTGGTATAAAAAGTTTCCATATACCCAAGCCCAGTTTCCTCTATTATTAATAGTTTACATTAGTGTGGTACATTTGTCACAGTTAATGAATCAATACTGATACATTATTATTAACTAAAACCCATACTTTGTTCAGATTTCCTTAGTTTTTACCTAATATTCTTGTGCTGTTCCAGGATACCACCCAGGATACCACATTTCATTTAGAAAACTGTGTTTTTTATTCTAAAATTCCTAGCATGATGCTCAGTATCTAATACATTGAAGAAGGTCAACAAATAGTCATGGAATAAGTGAATGATTGAATGAATAAATATTAAAAAGATATAGAAACTTCTGTATCCCTTAAGGGAAAGGTTAGGATGTGTAACTGAGGAATGAAGTGCACCTAACTTCATTAGTCCAAGAAAACTTTCCGTTGAGAGATAAACGACACCTGGAATCTTACAAAATGCTTTTCCACAATCCATCAACATTAAATGTTTTCTTATCTGAACTCAATGATAGCACCATGTGTCACAATTTATACCACGAATAATCATTAAAAACAAATTTAATTTATATGTTAAGTTATTATCAATAACTATATATACTATATCTTATGTAATAGAAAAAATAATAGGTAGAGAATGGTATAATAGATATTTATGAATTTAAATATATGTATGAAGACCAAGGCTGTAATTTGGAAATTTAAATAAATGACACCTTAGCCTGGGTAAGGGATCTGAAGGGAGGAAAAAAAATGAAAACATTAATATGAAAGTGAGGCTCCTTTGTAGCATCATCCCAAACACTTAGCCCAGTGTCTCTCATGCTCGAATGTGCATTGAGAATCCCCTGCAGGGCTTGTTAAAACACAGATTCCTGGGCTTCCCTGGTGGCGCAGTGGTTGAGAGTCTGCCTGCCGATGCAGGGGACACGGGTTCGTGCCCCGGTCCGGGAAGATCCCACATGCCGCGGAGCGGCTGGGCCCATGAGCCATGGCTGCTGAGCCTGCGCGTCCAGAGCCTGTGCTCCGCAACAGGAGCGGCCACAACAGTGAGAGGCCCGTATAACGCAAAAAACAAACAAACAACAAAAAAAACCCACACGGATTTCTGAGCCCCAGAATCACTGACTCAGTAAGCCTAATTCAGTAGCTCACAGGGGATGCTGATGCTGCCAGGACACTTTGTACAGCACTGGCTTAATCCCAGCTCAGTCTCCTCTCTGCCCCTACTCTGGACGAAGAGCAGAAGAAAATCACAAGTAGCATCTCCTCCTCTGCAGTGAAATTCAACTAAGGCTCTCTTGGGTTAATTATTCAGCATTAGCTCTAGCTCTTAAAGAAATAAGCCTTTATTTTGTCATTTTGACCATAACATGGAAGCCAAAAACAACAAGAAAAACTTTGCTTTTTTTTTTTGGTCTTTTGTTTTTTTCAGTAGATACTAAACACCCAGACTTTAGGAATGATCTGATTAAGTCACTTTATTCTGTCCACAAGGGTCTTACCAAAAAACTACTCCTTGCCCTCAAGGATCCTAAAATATAGTTAAAGACAAGTACATAACTTAGAGAATATTATAAGCCATTATTATACAATATTCTACATCTCCACGGTACATTTCAATTTTCTACAACAATCACGAGATAGAAATTAGTCTCTGTGCACTTATGAGGAAAGTAAGCCTCAGAAATTCAATGATTTAGCAAGAATAATAGACATCAAATAGGATAAGCTGTAGGTTCAAATCTAGGATTTTTAAACTGTGAATCCATACATACTTTCCACTAGAACATGCTGTCTCCTAATAAAATGTTCAAAGTGTTCTGGAGAAACTAGACACACTGGGAGGTCTGGAGAGGAGAAGAAAGGAGTCCTACACTTCTAGAATTGGAAACCATCTCCGAAATCACATGGACCATAATACATTTTTGACTCAGGATTAGGAAAAAAGTAATCAGCAGGAGTGAATAGCTATGTGCAAGGCTGTCAGCACATTTCCTCTTCAGCTTTAGTTCCACCGTGTATCTCGAGCTTTGAATTTAAAGCTCTCCTCGGTTCCCATCATTTCCTGAGAGGAAACTGGTCAGGAGGCAAAAGGTCACTGTCCCCAGCTGACCTTATTTTCTCCCTTTTTTATTCCCATTTTCATTGCTGTTGTTCTTTTCTGGTTCTGGAGTTAGTCCAGCCACCTAAAATCACCACTGAGACATACCCTTAGGGATGCTACTCTTCTGCTCTATCCTGTAAACAAAACCCCCTGTCTATTCTGGTTTCAACGAGTTAAAAATCATAACTCAGAGAACACAAAGCAAAACTACATGGAAATAGACAGGTTTATATAAATAATATTCTTACACTTAACGCAAGTTTAGCCACAAAGGGGACAGGCTGGCAGGCCCTGCTCTGTCCTGCTCAGGACCCTAATTCTCCCTTCCCAGTCCCCACAGTGCCACGGTGCTGGGAACAGCAGCCTCCCACTGGAAACTCAGGCTAGACAAACAGGACAAGCTGTCCAAGTGGCTAGTAAGCTATTAATTTAATATTTCATTATTTCCTAAGTCATGAATTTCAACCAAGTTTGAATGCCTAATGAACGCAGTTAAACTTCTTTTAAATTCAAAAGTCATGTCTTCTGTTCATTGAATGAGACAACAAAAGAAATACTCAGGTAAACTGAGGACCAATAAATAGACAGCACTCACTTAAAATGTTTTAATTTCATTTTTGGCTTAAGGTAGGGAAGAAATCAAAATATCTCTTTGGAAGGAAGCAAGGTGGAGACAAAAAGCGGTGGGGGCTTCCCTGGTGGTGCAGTGGTTGAGAGTCTGCCTGCCGATGCAGGGGACGCGGGTTTGCGCCCAGTCCGGGAAGATCCCACATGCCGCGGAGCGGCTGGGCCCGTGAGCCACAACTACTGAGCCTGCGCGTCTGGAGCCTGTGCTCCGCAATGGGAGAGGCCACAACAGTGAGAGGCCTGCGTACCGCCAAGAAAAAAAAAAAAAAAAAAAGAGGTGGGGTGGTGGTGACACAACACGGAGGAGAAGTTAAAGAAAGAAGTGAGAAGAGAAGAAAAGGAAGGCGTTGTAGTGATCATCCAGGAATGACGAGAGCATCAACAAGTAGTTTTTGTTTGTTTGTTTTGAGGTACGCGGGCCTCTCACTGCTGTGGCCTCTCCCGTTGCGGAGCACAGGCTCCGGACGCGCAGGCTCAGCGGCCACGGCTCACGGGCCCAGCCGCTCCGCAGCATGTGGGATCTTCCCAGACCGGGGCACGAACCCGTGTCCCCTGCATCGGCAGGCGGACTCTCAACCACTGCGCCACCAGGGAAGCCCACCAAGTAGTTTTTTTGTTTTTTTCAAAAGAAGACTGATTATAGATGAGAGAATATGGCTGACCTGTCAGGAGGGTGTCTGGAGACCCCAGCTGCTTCACACAATGCAACGCTTGAGGGGAAGGAAGGTGAATAGGCAGAGAAAGCCCCAGCCTTCCTCTTCATGTATGTTTTACCAAAGGAGCCATAAATAGTTGTTCATGATTCCTTGGTTTCCTTGGTACTCCTCACCCCACCCCTGGAATCAGACATTTCTTTAAAAAACACTGCTCTAAATCATTCTGTTTTATTCATATACCCAGTCAACGAGCATTGACTGAACACCTACTAAGGGTAAGGAACCATGCTCTGCAGCAGATACCCTACCTGTGTGTGGGTCCAGGGGAAGGCAGAACGGAAAGCTTTCTCTCAAAGCAAACAATGCATGTTGGGCTGACTGCTTACAGGACACTGTCTGGTTGAACTTTTGACAGTGTGATCTGGTCTTAGTAATATCTGTTCTATTGTGCCTTACAAAGCCAGGCCTACAATTACCTTTGTTAGTAACTTTTGTTTATTTCATGGCTTTGGTCTCTTGTCTCCAAGGTGCCATCAGATGAAGTTCCAACTTTCCTTAAATTATCAACAAAATAATCTTACAGTAACTTACAAGCATGAGAGATACCAATATCCCTAGTTACTTCTAGTCATCTACTCCAATAAGAGCTGGATTTCATTTTTTAAAAACCTTTGCTTTCAAGTAAAAAACTGATGACTAAAGATTTTCCCTTATTGTAAGTTGTTAAGTTAATAATTAACTCATGATTGTTTTTAGAATAAAAAAGGGAACCAGAGTAGGCTAATTCTCCCTGAACCTCTTCTGATTCATTGAGTAATTTATGAAAAGCTTCCTAAGGCTAAAGTATTTACCACACTAATTTGCATTATCTCATGTAATTCTTTCAGGGTGTTGCAAGTCATATATTATCCCACTTTAAAGATGGGAAAATTCATACTCAGAAAATAAGTAACTTGCTCATGTCATACAGCCGGAAGCAACATTCAGATTAGGAAGGCCTCAACCAAAGTCTAGAGCTTTTAGGCTATTGATAGTAGAATGTGAGAGTGTTTTGTAAAACCTGGGCCTAAACTACTTTTCTACATGTACTGTGCCAAGGCTATGAGCTAAGTCCTTGAGCAGAAAGCAGTGATGACTAAAGACAGAAGGAGAAGTATATTTCTAAGCCCCAGAAATCAGGCAAGTCATGAACTTCTCTTTTCCTTTTCTACACTAGTTATAGAGTCATGGTTACCAGGACAATGGGGCCTTATGGTGGGAATATCCTGAACTAGGTATTAGACCCAAGGCAGGCTGAAAACTTCTTGAGTAATCAATTGCTTTGGCCACCACCAGGGCAACAGGAAATCAAGTTGTCAATTCCACAGACATTTCTGTTCTTGAAATCATCACATTCTTTGACAGAAAATGCTCTCCAATATCAGAGATTGTAACACTTGGTTCAAATGGGGTATTAACATATCCTTTTCCTAAATAGTTCAAAAAATACAGCTGATAAAATATCTAGTCTTGTCATTATCATCCTTATCATGAGTACAAAGCATAATGCTTGCTTAAGCCCAAGAATTAACTAATGACATTGATAGTTTCCCTTACGCTTCAAATGTTATTTAAAACCATACCGTGAAAAAATTCTTTATTAAAATAATCATCATCCTTTGTACGATGTATATAATATTCCAAAGTGTCAGATGTTGTACTAAAGACTACTAACAGCAACTGGCCCTGTCTATTGAAACAAAGAGAATAACTGAAATCTTTACTTTGCACCTTTTGGGAAAATGCTGTAAGCGGTATAATTTCAGTTTTGTTTTCTTTTAAATTCTCTGAGACTGAACTTACCAGAACACTTAAATACCACGGTGGCTATGTATGAAGGGGCATGCATGCACGCAAAGTGCCATTTCTGGATTCCTGCAGACTGAATTCCTCTACTAAACCACAGAGGAGTCTTAGACACAAGATAAAGGAGTAAATCTTTGCACGCTCTCCCACTCAGAACTCCCCAGGATGATTCCAGTAGATATCTTTGATGAAAGAAAACTGACTCAGCAGATTGTTAACAATAATTTTCACCAGCAATGACCAATCCGATGTTTGGTGCTTTATAATGTGGTCGTAGAACTGGGGCCACCAAGTGATCTCATACCAGACAGAAAGATAGGCGGTCTCTATGAAATACCCTCGTTAAATGACAAATCTGACATGGACAGCAAAATAATATAGCAACATAAATTTTTACAAGAATATTCCATTGTGGGAGATCAGCTCGGTGCTCTGTGACCGCCTGGAGGGGTGGGATAGGGAGGGTGGGAGGGAGGGCGACGCAAGAGGGAAGAGATATGGGAACATATGTATATGTATAACTGATTCACTTTGTTATAAAGCAGAAACTAACACACCATTGTAAAGCAATTATATTCCAATAAAGATGTAAAAAAAAAAAGAATATTCCATTGTGACAACATGACTGTTGCATGTATTTTTTAGTCAAGAACAAGTACTGGTTCTATATTATGGATAGAACACAGTCCTCACAAAACTTTTAAGAAATGATTTTATGTGACTAAATTATTTTTTGGTCCAAAACTGGCCCAGTTCATTTATTGCTTTTCCTAACTCTGACCTTCCCTCACCCTATTTCTATACTAAAGATAACCGTGTTCTCACTGTCATACTCAACGTACAGATAAGAACCAAATAATTCAGGCTTCCCTGGTGGCGCAGTGGTTAAGAATCCGCCTGCCAATGCAGGAGACACAGGCTCGAGCCCTGGTCCGGGAAGATCCCACATGCCGCGGAGCAACTAAGCCCATGCGCCACAACTACTGAGCCTGCGATCTAGAGCCCGCGAGCCACAATTACTGAGCCCATGTGCCACAACTACTGAAGCCCACGCACCTAGAGCCCGCGCTCCCAACAAGAGAAGCTGCCACAATAAGAAGCCTGTGCACCACAACGAAGAGAAGTCCCCGCTCGCCACAGCTAGAGAAAGCCTCCGCTCGCCGCAACCAGAGAAAAGCCCATGTGCAGAAATGAAGACCCAATGCAGCCAAAAATAAAATAAATAAATTTATTAAAAAAAAAACAAAACAACCAAATAATTCATAGAACCATTCAGAAACTTTTGTGTCTCCAGATGCATTTCTGTGATGCACGAGCAATATTTCTATGTAGCAGATATAAAAATACAAAAAATAGTGTTATCTAAAATCCTTACATAGACTTCCTCTATAAAAAGTATATTCTGTGTAAACTAAACTCCACAAAACATATTGTAATTCCTTTCATGTTACCCAGTGGCTTTTTATTTTTTTAAAATATAAACTGTTTCTTAATAAATCCACCACTTAATTCTCACTGACTCCCCCTCCTCATGGAGATCTGGGCAGTAAGGTTTGTGTTTACCCCTGGGTCCTATCTAACTACTTTCTTTATGAATCATGCCTTATGACCAGTTTTTATTTATTAACCACACAGGGATGTGTGACTAATGTCACTACGGATAATACCTAGTTACTGGCTGAGAAACCCAAGCTATGAGCTGGTTCATGAAAAACTGGCTCAGTCACTGCCTTTATAACATTGGCCCTGGATAGAAAATAAATACCACAGCCTCCAGGATGATCATTCAAAACTGATTTATCACTGCGCTCTTCTAGAATTCTATCTCAATTTTTTAATGTAAACTGAAAAAAATTCTAAAATGTGTGGTGAAAAGTATGTGTAATAAACAGATATATGCACACTTCTACTGCAAAAATATTGGCCATGAATCTTGGAAAATGCGCAGATGATGTAATTATCTTCTAAGTTACTATAACTAGAGGTCAAAGGTATGGAAATGGGATTTGGAGTGAATGCAATCAGGATAAATCACATGTTTTATGCAAATTAAGACCAAGTTTTGCTGTCATCTATACTAGCATCATTCTAGGACTTATTGATATCCAAACTCAAGCCATTTCCCAAGAGTTTATGTCTTTAGGACATGATTCCTTCTAACCTTCTCATTTTCTATCAGTCTTCAGGAAACATTAATAAGATCATTTTTAGGTTATAAAGTGCTTTTACAGTATTATTGTTCCATTTTGATCCTCTCAAAAACCCAGTGAGATATACAGGGAAAATACCAGTACTACCCCTATTTTCAAATTAAGGAAACTGAGGCACAGATAATTACCATTAGTATAAGTGGAAGAATCAGAGCGGGAGTAGAGACCTCTGACTTCAAATATGAGCTCTCTGAACTATGACAAATCTGTATTTAATTGGTTACAATATTCAAGTACAGATAGACTAATTAACACTCGCTAGCCCACGTTCTATATGTATGGATATGTATTCAATGCTCAAATCTACATTTATAATATCAACATATTTTAGCAATGATCTTCTGCCATATTCATGCCTTTATTTAGCTATCTTTTCATCAAACATCCTGGGAGAACATCCTCTGCTTATCAGCAGGCATTCTCCTTGGCTTCTGCAATTGTGAAGTTCCTCATTGGGTCTTTGAACACCTACCCTATCTGGAACCTCCCTCGATTGAATTTCTGGGGCTTTCCACGTGCATTGGGATTCCTTCTTTGACATGGGCTTTCCTCATTTGTTTTTCTTCTTTGAGCTCCATTATCAAGAAGGCTATTTTTGCCTTCCCTTTAACCCCATTAATGCAGGATGGATGAAAGATAAGGAGAGAACAGACATCAATGAAGGGAAGTGGCTGAATCCACCAGGACACTTCTCCCTCTATTCTCTCTTTCCTTCATTTCTGTCATGAGGAGCATAGCTATTTTTCAAAGAAATCCTTGTAGTAGAATATTATAAATTTGTATGAATTATACCCAAACTACCCTCTTTAGGGTATTGGCTATAAATTCTTAACTGTTCATAAATTTTAACATTCTTGTCTGATATAGTTAATCTGGACTCAAATCTTGACTGAAAATTCTTATAGGGCAGGGCAGAATCTTGCCATTTTTATCTTTGTATGTTTTTATTTGTTAACCCAATTTATCTTGTACCTATAAAATGCATTAAAAGATACGCATTGCCTCAACAAGAGCAAATATTTCATCTTTTTAGCTACAAGGCCTGCCTGAAGTTAGCATATTTGCTTAATATTGGGGTGGAGTGGATATTCAGTAAGAAGAGGGAGGAATTCAATATTATCCCACTGTGGGTGGAGAGTAGTGGGGAGGAAGCTCGAAGATGCTCCGTATCTGATCCCAACTTTCTACCTTTTTTCTCTCCCTCTCTGCCTTTTCTCCCTTTGGGTCCTAATGGTCTTCTCCTCTCAAGCTGTGTTTAAGAACAAGGCTCCCCTGGTGGCGCAGTGGTTGGGGGTCCGCCTGCCGATGCAGGGGACACGGGTTTGTGCCCTGGTCTGGGAAGATCCCACATGCCGCGGAATGGGCTGGGCCCGTGAGCCATGGCCGCTGAGCCTGCGCGTCCGGAGCCTGTGCTCCGCAACGGGAGAGGCCACAACAGTGAGAGGCCTGCGTACCGCAAAAAAAAAAAAAAGAAAAAGAAAAAAGAACATGCCCCTTCCAGAGTTAGAGAAGGAGGGAGGAGAGAGAAAAAGGGCAATTCCTGGGCTTTTTTTTTTTCTGAACATATTTTTATATAATTTAACTCAAGCTTTGTAAACATATGACACTGAAACTTTCTCCTCCTCTTTGGGAAGTGACACGAGGTTTGTGTTCTCCAACACCATCTTGATAATGGAAGATATAAGAAAGATGCTTGTCCTTCTCCAGTATGGCATGGACCACTGCTATGAAATGAATCCCTGGATGAATCCAGTAGGCTACCTCCAGGGAGCCTACCAGCTTTCTCCACTGGGGGTCAGGCAGCAGTGCAGAGGTGCTAGATTACTTATAAGTAGTGGCTCTTATTTTTAAGGACCATGCACTCATTTATAATACTAATCACCTAATTTACTTACTACTAAAATTGTACCATTTTGGATATCATTTAAGATAGCAGAAGAGTATACTCTAAAATATTCTGCCCCCAGTTTTCAGACACCACTAAAATGTCCACTGAGTCTCGAGTGTAGAGAGGTGAATGTGCTGTTCATACTGTATCAAAGGGATGGAATATCCCTGCTCAGGCAGTCCTGTGCTTCTCTTCCCCTGAGTCACCTGCGGTGCAGGAGGCATTGTTGCTTCAGGTTGCATCTCCGCTGTGCTCTCTTAGCTGACTTTGCTAACTAAACTGCACAAGTGGGAACATTCTATTTTCAGGTAACTCTATACTGTCTGCATAAGAGCACAATATTGCACATTTTCAGCTAGTGCCCTTAAATTAAAAGGTTAAGAAAAGCCAAAAGGAAATCTTACATGAGTTTTCTGTCTAGTGTACCCATAGCTTCTAGCAGTGGTCCTCCCACACCACTTAACAGGACTCATAAAATCAATTACAGTTATTCCTTTGACTAAGAGAGATGTGGTGGAGATAAGGCTGATGGTAACATTATGCGTTAGAGTTTTGGTATGCACTGACTAAATTAGAAGCTCTCTAATGAAATATTAAAATGAGGTATCTTTGGACACATACTGATATTGAGCTATCAAAAAACAAGTATCCTAGTAATGAGGTATAAAAGATTGATACCATGCATAGCAAAATGGCAGCTTGCCCAAACTGGCAGCTTATCCGCTTGTCTACATAAGAAAAAGAATCCATTATTATGGGTTTTTTTTCTGACATCCTTATGTGTCCATATTCCATCACATCAAATTTTTACATTTAGATATATTTGATCTTAACTTCTTAGGAATATGTATTTTGATATCTACCATGATATATCTTCCCAAATCAAATGAATTATACTAATTCTAGGCACTATATTTTAAATACTTCACAAATTCAGTGTCAATGTGTTTCTTAAATTTATGTTATCTACTGGGGAGTACTATAGGAAATCTATTTAAACTAAGAAAATACCCATAGATTATAGCTGTTCTAAAAATGAGAAACTTCTATAGCCCAATCTACTGATGATTGTCAATTAAAAAAAAACAACTGTGTCATAAATTTGAGCCCTCCCTTTTGGAGTAAAGATTACACTCATATTTTTAAAATACAGACTTCCTTCTACAGTGGGGACAATTTAAAAGCTTACACAATGGAAAAATGTTTTTTATGTAATTCTCACTATTCCATCTATTATCTGTCTCAGTGGTTAATGATAATAAATACTTCTTTCCTGAAAATCTATTCCAAGTTACTTTTAAGTCAGCAAAGTCACTTTCTTAGAGTGTGGGTTTTGTTTGTTGTTTGTTTACAGGAAGTCGTCAAACCTATTCATGACTGGCTTTACTGATGCAAAAGCTATCTTTTAATCATTTATGACTAAATGCTGCTTTACAAGACAGAGCTGCAGAATAAAATATTTAAGCACTCTCTGATAGATGGACCTTCAGTTAAGCACTATGAATTTACATTAAAAGGAATAGATACTAGTAAATAGTATCTAACACTTTAATCAGTACAAATCAGTTCACAAGGATTGCTAACATTTTTTTGCCACACATTAAAAAAATTTCCAATAATCAATTCAACTAGAAAGCTAATTTGTAACAGTTGTTAGTCATTTTAATTACACGGTGATGACTTTGTTATCATGGGCAAGGAATCATTTTGATTCTCAGGAGTTTTCTTTTTTCCTCCTCTCATCCCCATTATGGACAATACAAAACAGAAAACCAATTGCACCTCTATTTCTACAGTCCTTCCCCGACGTACTTGCTTCCCAAAATGCATAAATTGGTATTTAAATACCCTTTGCTAACTTGGTGGGTTCAGCCCCTCAAGGCTCTTTACTACCTGCTTCCTACCCTCTTCTGTTATGTCTGCTAGTGAGTGAACTTATTAACAAAACCTAATATTTACAAGACAAAAATAACATCTCCAAAGTTAGGCTGTGATTTTATACAATTTTCAGCTGTGGTTAAGTATGACCTATTCATTAGAGGTACTCAGAAGCTTGGGTCAGTGTTGCAATCATTATTTTCAGGTGTATGTTAAGGGTCTGGGAAGACCAAAGATCAATGTTAAATAAATGACTTTTAATTTTTTTCTCATTTCTTTTTAACAAAAGGATCTGAAAAGGTGACCTACCTTTATGTGACAGGCGTAAGCGGGGGTGCGGGGTGTCAGCTGTGTGACCTCCCGTCCAGAGCTCCAGCAAGTAGCCCCACAGGAGCCAGGTGATGAGGTACCCGGCAGATGCCATGCTGCCAGCCTGCCGCCAGTGATCCTCACTTTCAGGCGGGGTGAGTTTTACTTAGGACTCCCCTCCAGGGGCAGCGTGCGAGAGAGGCTTTGTCAGAAATCGAACGCGTTGTCATCAGAAAGCACAGTTCCAAAGTGCCATTTGTCAGGCTGTATTTGGATAAGTAAAACCTGCCTTTCCCCAGGACAGTTGTTTATAAGCCGGGAGCAAGAGGACATTCCAAGGAGTGAGTCTTCAGAGCCATGTCCTGTCTAGAGCTCTCTTCAGTCACTATGCCGGTGGATTCAGGAAGAAACTGTATATTTTTTTTCTTAGTCACTTCTGCAAGCGGTTCATTCAGAAAAAACAACTACACCAGCACACCCACTGCCTTCCCCCGTGGAGCTCCTGTTCTCTTCTGGCTCGTTCTAGCCTCTCAGAAGTCAGCCTCTTGCACTGACTTGCCAAACAGCTAGTTTTAATTCACCTTTCACCTTGCTAATTAAAAACAAGAAGTGCCATTCCCTCTAGGAGTTGCAGGATCCACCCAGCAGGGATGCCGCTCTGTCAGCGAGCTGTGTTTTCGGGGAAAGTTCAGGCAGGGTTGAGCCGCGTACTTGCTGTTTCTAGGAAGTGTTTCTGGTCCACGTGCCCTCGCCCCACCCTCCCTCCCAGTATTGTCGGCCCCGCGTCACTCAGCGACAGCAGAGAAGTTCGCATTTTGATGGGAAAGGGGAATCAGGAGGGAGAATGATACATCATAGGCTGCTTACTTAAGAATAAGTATAACAAGAGGATGGAGTGTCAGGAAGGGCTTTTAAATGTTCACTCATCAAGATTAACCCTTGAATAAATACAGATTCGTTTTAAACAATCTATTTGTCACCATCCAGTACCCAAACTGATTTTTTGGTGTTTCCACTGAAATTGTATTTTTTTTCACATTTTTGGCTTTTTCTATTGATTACATCTTAGAAATGTTATTTTCAACTTTTGTAAGGAAAGCCTTTTTAAGAACCTGAAAAACTGTCACCTGTGATTGTTTCATAGATATGTTAAAACTAACAAATTATTTTGCAGAGGCAAATTCTTCAAATCAATTAAAAGCAAGTTCTTTTTTATAAGCAAGTCATAAATTTCATCTCAAATTTTGGAATAATTAACTTTTAAAGGTGATTTTTCTCTTATATAAGATAACTATGGTAAACTTGAGATTCTGTATGGGACAGATCTCAGTAGACATTAGAAAACTCAGGATGTAAAATACCTTGGGATTCAACTGCTATGCACTTTCAGAGTTTATTTTCCAAGACACTATGTTTGTGTAAATAAGCTTAACACAATAGGTCAACTTTACAATCTACTTTCAATCAGTCTCAAAAACTAAACCAAACACTCTGTGGCTGTTGGCATAGAAATGAATGGTATTATTTTAAGGTACCAATAAACGTGAATGGATATTTGATTTGATAGCTGAAAGTTAAATGGTCAACAAACGATTTCAACTCTAACTTTTTCTCATTCTGCATTTTACATTGTAATGATTAAGGATACCTCTTGAGAATTAGGTTTTTAAAATAATGTACTTATAACAAAAAGATGACACAGTTTACCCTGGTGTTTTGCATCATATATAAGCAAATGTAGAGCCAGGCATTCTATACCCATTTTCATAAGCACAACACGTTCTATTACAAGCAGAGTATATTTAGCAAAATGTAAATGTCACTGGATATTATAAATAATTGGATTTCCAAGGTCTACAAAAGATAACAAACTCTAAACATTATTTAAGAGTAAAGTACCATGAAGTATGTAGATACTTTTAACCTGGGGTGGTCTCTGTAGGCGCTTGCATATTTTAAAAGCCAGTCTGATGAGCTACAGACCTAAAGGTTTTTCTAAGTGTGCTATAATATACCTTTGGAATCCTCTTTTACTTTCATCCAGAATTGAAATAACTAGAAAGTAAATAGCAGCTTTTATATGTGTTATCTAATGGTAGGGTTCCAGAAAAAGTAAATGTGATGCATATAATTTTTATTACAAATGTGTGGCTACACTCATGCAACTGAAATTCCACTTAAGATTGTGCAGAGCCTGTCCTAACCCTAGTAAGGAGCTGAGGCAATGTAAGATGATACAACCATTTCATTGGGGTACAGAATTCACACCATGAAATCTTGATGCAGGAATAAAGGTTATGAATGTTAGTTACATACATAGAGCTATACACCAAGATTCACCTTCAGTGTTTACATGTCATCCTTCAGATAAGGTTAGGACCTGTTGAAGTCTGGGCCCGAATAATGAGCTCCTCTGGGTTCCTCAGAAATGTGCTTTGGTTTATCCCTCAGTCATCAATGTCATTGCTTATTCCCTTTAACTCCTTTCTATGTCCTTCTACCTTTCTCTCTAGTCTCTACAGAACATACAGATGATGTCCCCACAAAATGACTATTCAAAATGCTAACCATAGCCTCAGCTAACCCCTTGTGGCTCTAGCCACTAGCAATGGAATGAAGGGTCTTTGGGACCAAATCACTCATTCACATCATAAAATAACACAAAAGAGTTATCAGGAGCAGGGTCACCATATAAGTTATCATCCAAACAGAACATTTTTTAAAAGTAAAAGAGTCTTCTATGAATAATCACAGACAACCAAGACTATTACAGACAAATCAGGACATCAAAGTCACCCTCCTTGGGAGAGATTTCTAGGCTCCCTTAGAAAATATGGAAATGGAAAAAAAAAAATTAAATGACAAAACTGACTTACCACCAACAGTGAACGAACGAGGAGCTTCAGTAAATGGAAGAGCTTTGGAACTAGCAATCATACCTATTGATTTTATTATATTTGATCTGAGAGGAGTGAGACTGCCAGTTTGAACAACCTTAGACAACATGGAAAACCAGGTAAGAAGGAAAATGGCAGCTCTGAAGGTATTGCCTGCCAGGTCAAATGTTTCTGTCCAAAACCTTAACCCTTTGTGGTTAGTGTCACACACAGTAGTGAGAAAAAAAAAAGGGGGAACTGAGTACTCATCAGGAGTTCCAGGCTCCCCCATGGTGGGTTCTGTCCCTGGTTCCCCAATTTTAACAGCAGAAGAGCAGCTGGCCTCTGAAACAATTCTTCCCAGCATTTGGTCCACGACTATCTGCTCCTGAATCATGAAGGCTATAGGGTATTTGCTAAAAGAGCAAATTCTAATGCCCCACCTTGTACTCCCATTTTACCTAAAGTTTTACGTACTGAAATTTGAGTTTTAGAGTGGTTCTTTTCAGTCAGTGTTATTAAAACATTAGACATCTGCGTGGCACTTTTTACCATTTTTATCATAAGAACACAGTGTCTGCAATTAAAGTTTAAATTTATATAAAATGAAGCCATGACCTCATAGGCACAGTGCGCTACTTACATTTTTCAAACACATGTTGAACACAAGCAAAAATTATAAAAGTTTATTCTCTACACCACTTAAAATTATCTCACATATTGTGGGACACAGTATTTACTAATGGCCTTGAGAATATCCATTCTTTCTTTTCTTCCTACCCAGGAAGACAGAAGATAAATATGGGAGCCTACCCTTCTCAGCCCCTGGGCAGTTATGTTAAGCCATGTGACAATTTCTGACCAAATACATGTGAGCAGAAGTGACGTGTATCACATGTAGGCCGAGGCAGTGAAATACTCCTAAGCAATTCTTCTGTCTCTCTCAAGTCCTGGAGGAGGCCTTACATTGAAATGGTGAAACTATGAGACTGAAGCATCTTGAATTATGAATCACCACACTGGGGACAGTTGCCCTGGAAAGTTACCCTGACCTACAGCAAATTTAGTATAAGCAGGAACTAAACATATGTTAAACTATTTGGTTTATTTATTACCACAGCATACATAGTCTCCCTTAACTAACGGTACTCACTTTACTTACTGTGATTTGGGAAACAGGTTCTTAGACAAACATAAAGCATCAGTAAGTCACTGATATTGTATTCCTTCCTATCTGTCACTAAAACTTATTTCAGCCAGAGAGAGATGCAGATAGTTGAGGGCTAAGTAAGAGGTAACATGATTCCCTATGTCACTTTTAGAATGGGATGAGACATGCCCTTAGCTTTTCCAGTTGAACCCTGCACACAAAAATGATGTCATGAACAGTATTTATAGGTGAACAAGTAAGTACTACATCTCAAGAACATTATGATTAAAACTATTAACAACCAACAGATCACAATAGCAATGATGATGATCCTTTTTAGAACTAAAGATAAACTTTCTCTACAATGGTCATGGCCTTTCAGGTTCACTAATCCTTCCTCCACTCCTGCTAGCCCTGTAATCTAGAGCATCTCAAATGCTCCACCAACACTGCCAGCTACTGCTGCCACTGCCACATCACTGCTGATGGGTTGTACAACCAAGACTGTTGATGTGTTTATTGATCAGTCCGTTCAGATGATGCACAAGATCTGTGAGGATTCCAGAAGTCTGGATTCACTATTTCTCACATTCAGTGATTCAAGAGGATGACGGAAAAGAGACAACTAAATGATTCCTGGTTTGTATGCAATTGAGAGTAGTTCAGAGAACAGCATCCTATCAATCAGTACCAGCCAGGAGCCAATCCAGTCGCTTGCCATTCTGATGTCATCATTTAGATAGCTAATAATTCAATAAACTGGCCTTTTCTTTTTCCATTTTTTTGTATTAGTAAAAAAAAAAAAAAAGACAAAATTTGAGCAAAATTTACATGTTATAGAATTTTGAAGTTCTTTATTTCTGACTGACACTAGGTTTTCTCTAATTTTCTTTTAGGTCCTTGATAATAAGGAAAAGCAGAAGCATTGTGACCAGGTATCAGCTTTAATTGACTTTAATCAAAGAGCAGTGCTATTTCTCATGCCCTTTTAATGGCAAAATGAAATTATTATGTGCGATTAACTCTAGAAATTCTTTAATTTGTAGGTCCTGAGAGGTTTCCCTATATACTCTTCCTTATAGGCTATAGAGAATTCCTTAAAAAGGCAGCAATCCAATTAGTTATCTTTAAAAAATGTAAGAGAAACCTCAACAATACATTGTAATTTATTGGTTTATATGGTTATATGGTTAAACCTCAATAATACATTGTAATTTATTGGTTTATATGCCTGTTTTAACACATATTTCGGAGTTACTGGTGGCACTGATGGCGACCTGTTCTTAACACTTGATTAGGGTCCTCAACATCTAGCACTGCACTTCAAACTATTTCCATTTTAATAGAACAAAAACGATTACTATAATAATAACAAAAATGTTCATTTGTTGTTTTCTGTATACTAGGCACTGTACAAGGCACATTCACATATAATCCAGTTTAATCCAGACAACAGCCCTATGCAATAGAAACCATTTTTACTGCCATTTATTCAGAAAAAGAATCTGGGACACAGATGTTAAGTAACTTGCCTGAGGTGAAGTACTGATAAGCAAATCTGCCCTCTTACACCCAGACTCCAGGGCCCGTGTTCCAATCACTACACTTGCCTTCTTGGAGAATATTAGTTAGATAAGACTTCGTAATGACTCTTCCAAATTATTACACTAGCAGGAACTTATCTTTAATAAATGTTAGTAAGGAAATCTACACAGTTTAACAATAAAAACCTTTCAAGGCAGTTGGTGCTTTAGTCGACAACCAGCCTCTATGATTGAGATTGAACTCACCAGATAAAGCCCTCCATCCCAGGTTGTGTCAGATGGCAGCGCATACTCTGTTCATTCCATTACAGGCTATAGTGTCCAATTGCACAAATTCTAGTGACTTGTTTCGTTGACTAGATCCTGGCCCTTGTAAGCTGTTAGGTTTGACTGGAGTCTTCTGAGCTTGGTAATCAGGCACAACACTGGAGCTAAATACAGTAGGCAAAATTATTAAAGATCCAGTTTCTAAGGGAACTAAGCAAATAGGGTTTTTTTCTATTAATAATCTTTATTCCACATTGAAAAGTACAATAGTTTTGTAACAAACAGATATTTTAAGAAAAACTGTCAGATAATAATAGTTACTCTTATTTGTGGAAATATATATACATATGTATGCATATGTACACACACACACACACACACACACACACACACACACACACACACACACACTTCTAGTTATGGTTGCAGGAGAAGAAAGAAGTTTCCAAGAAAGGATTTAGGGGTAGTAAATCACTTAACAATATAAACTGATGTTTAGATTATTTTGTCCAAAAGATTCCAACATTTTCAAACAACGTTACCACTAATGTACCCAAATGAAAAAAAACATTTCATAGTCTACTTAAGAAAGGGACTCAGTATGAGACCAATAATAAATGCCATAACTGCAGTGAAGGAGTCATCCATCCACTGGCTTCTTTAATCTCATTCTAGAATTTAAGACCACCTGTATTTTTTGTCTTCCTGGCAAGAAGTGGTCTAAATTTTTCAAGGTCAGTTTCTAGATTATTTATTTTTTTAAAGAAAGAAGGAAGGAAAGGAAGGAGGCAGGGAAGGAAGGCAGGAGGAAAGTAAGTGATAATTCAATGTAATATTTTTTTCAACTTTATTTCAAGTTTTGAACCCTCTTTCATTTTCTTTATGATCTCCATTGTTGTTTAACTACCACTGCTAAAGTCAGGCCCAAACCAGTTGGCATGGAGTAATCTATTCAATAAATATTTGAGAGTGTGATAGTTGCAAGGCACTCGTATAGCTTAAGCTATCTAGAAACCAAAGATTAGTTTCTTTCTGTTAATTTTTTGGATCATTTTTTTAGTTGTTCACTTTGACTCTACAGAGGACAAATGGCCAATACGTAAGCATAAAAGGAAGAAAACAATTGTATCCCATTATGAAAGAAGAAAAGAAAGGATTTATATAAAGCCAATGCAATTAACCATTAGTCAGTTGGCAAGAAACTAAGCAAAAAGGCCAAATATTTTGCAATATTTTATAGTATCTTCAATTGTCATACAGTTGGCAGATGGATATAAAATTTTATATATCACATAAAGCTGCCATCAACTCAATGAATGTTTCACATTAAAAGAAATGGAAACAAACACTAAAGTTGTGAAGAATCTGACAGAAAATCAGAATATTCAAAATAAATCACATTTTGGCTATGAAGGTGAATCTTAGACTTCAAAGGAATCACAATGACCAAAATAAAAACCTGGCAGAAGTCCTACGAAGCCTCTTTTCCCCCAAGGACTTCCTTTCCTTAACACCATTCCAAATAACCATCTATGGAAGAGAGAAAGCAATCCATAGAAAAAAGAACACGATCTTGAACCTACTGGTGAGATGAAACAAGAAATCTAAACTCATTATTTCATGTCACCTTTTGTTTAGCTTTACAACAATTTCCACAAATGGCTTGCCAAAATTATTACTGTGCATGAGTCAGATTTTAAAGAAGGCAGGATTTCAGGTATAGTGTCTTTTTATTTGAATCTGTTGTTTCATTATTGGGATTATTTTTGATGGGCGGTATGAGTGGTTATTTGTTTCATTATTGGGATTATTTTTGATGGGCAGCATGAGTGGTTATTTTGCGTTACCAGGTAGTTCTGCCTTGTGATGTCCCAGTACGTAACACTAGCACCATGTGGAGGCCAAGCCTGGTACTACATGCTTTCAATTGTAAACGAAACCACAGTACAAGCTTATTCGTGCTCATAGTTTGTTTACTCTTACAAAATAAAGAATGTGCTTTATCTAATGATAATGTGACACTTTATATTCTGAGCATGGCCACTTTTCATGGCTGACAGAATGGGTCTTGACAGTTAAGGATAAATAATTTAAATGTTCTTTATACAACATTTAGTTTAAAAAACATTAAGACTTCTGTGAAGAAACTATTTCTTAACAAGAGGCTTAGAATTTTGAAGAGATGACCATAAATGTGTCAGAAACAAAGGTATTAAATAGGAAAATATCTCCTGTGAAAATCTGTTGATGAAAATTTAGCAAACTCAGTTGAAATTTTAATAGTTTGGAGATCTCTAAATTTAATCATCCCTGATTTTATGACTATTGTGTCCTATACTAAAGCGTCTCTAATATTACGATTACTATGAGACAGTGATATAATTGCGTGTAAATATTTCTTTATATAATCCCATGTTTATACTAGGTAATAAACAATGCAAAAATATGAACAGAAAGTATCAAGTAAATCCCAACCTCACTCTATTTGCTTGCCAAAAAATATATAACCATATCAAGCAATGTCTTTCCCCAGAGACCTAAAGAGAAAGACTATTGCAAGCTAGAATTTTACTTTGTATTACATACAAGTAAGAAATTCGCATGTTTTCAAGGATAAATTAGTGTATGTGCATTAGAGCTCTGCCTAAAATTAATTGCAGGAGAATTTTAATAAATTGCTTAATGATCTGAATATGGATCACTTATCATTGTGAAAATGGTGTAAAAGTTGAATCTGAATAAAAACTGTACACTTTGAATGAAATTTTAATAGCTAAGCATGAAAAGCTAATGGGTGCATCACATCCTCACAATAACTTGATGAGCTCTATCTAGGATTAAAATACAAGAAACAACAATGTGTGTTGCAAATAAAGGAGGAAATCAAATTAAACATTTTTTGATTGATCTACATTTTAACATAAAAAGTCTACTTTACCAATTATTTTCAATGAAGTAAGATCTACACCATTAAAAACATGGCATATCATCCATTTTTTTCCTGATCGCCTGATTGAAAATTCTGCTCATTTGCTTGAATTCCAAGAATGCTGTTTCTTACAGTTTTTAACTATAACAATATCAACATCTATATAAGAGAAGAATTCAAATATAATTTTCCCCAAGTAAATCTTTCTCCTAGAATTTTCTGTTATTCCTATTTTTCAGTTCACAATTCCTTGCATCAATTTAATCTTTTTCTAGAGGATGAATAATACCTCTCTACGAGATAATCCCCGATCTTATAGAAAAATATGGTAACATTTCCCATCTTAAAAGAAATCTCCCCCTATCCTCACTAATCCTCCAACTGGGGACCCATTTCTGAGTTCCAACTTATAGTTAAATTCCTTCAAAATATTGGCTATAGTCTGTCTTCATGTGTTGGCCTCTCATTTTCTCTTGAGTCCACTCTATCAGTTTGAATTAGGTTTGGTTGCAGGTGGTAGAAAACTCAAAACAACAGTGGTTTAAATATGACAAATTTTACTTCTCCTTTTTGTAAACACAGTCTGGGGGTAGGGCCAGGGCTGAAATGGCAGAACAAGAAGCTAACTAATCCATAACTAATAGAAGCATTTTCTATCTTGTCACTTATTCATCTCAATAGGCGGACTCCATCTCACAGTCCAAGCTCCAGCCATCACATCCTCTCTGCAGCCAAAAATAATTAGGAATTAATGAAGAAGGACGTGCCCTCTGCATTTAAGGACACTTGCTAAAAAACTTCGTATTCCCGACCTCTAAGTTTTTGAGTGCCATGGGATTCAAACCTACAACCTCATCTCTCCTCTACCTCTCCTCTATGCTCACCCCCTTTGGTGGATTTGCAGCAAGTCAACCTGGCTAAGCTGAGCTCCCTTTCCCGGAACTCCCTTTCTTGCCTGTTTCCGTTTAGGTTGAGCCAAAGGGGAAACTTGGGAGATTTGGAGAGCAGAAGAGAAACAGCAGTCATTTTGTAACATACATATTTTCTTATATTTGCATCTGCAACTACTCCACCTTCTTAGAAACCTCCTTCAGCTTTTGTCTCCTGGGACAGGTGTATGTGTTTAACTCCACCACCAAGGGCCCTGGCTTTTGCTGGACACCCACAACATCAAGGTCAGAGGCAACAGCTGCTGACAGGGGTTTCAGTCTTTCCTCATTGAGTTCCAGTTCATACTTGTGGATTCCAGCTTGTAATTCCTCTCCAACCTTATATCCTTCTTCTCTTCTTACTGCCTGCCCTGTGTGCTTCAAAGTCCAGCATCAGATATGAGGACAACAGCTTTAAAGAGACTTATTAACCAGCTTCCACAAATGCATAAGGTTAAGTTTCTGTAACAAATCCATCTATATGTTCTAGAGGTTCTCCTTCTTCCACTGTACATCCTCTAGTCACCTCACCCAAGACCATGATTTTTCATAACGTCTATGTGCTGGGTATCAAATTTACATCAATAAATCCAACCCCTCATTCCCTCCATGAAACTCAGACAGATTTGTATATCCAATTGTCTTCTAGAGATTTCCACTTGTATGTCTAATAAACATTCTTACCTTACCATGTTCAAATAGAACTGTTGGTTTCTACTTGCCCTTCGCCTCCTCAATCTGCAAACCTGCTTCCCCCAACCCAGTAAATGGAAATGTCTAGGTCCCTTTCCATCAATGCTTTTCTGCTCCATATCAGTTAGAATAAAAGTCAAACCCTTATAGTGGTCTCTGAGGTCCTCCTTGATCTGGCCCCTGCTGTGTTATCCACCTTAGGTATCATTCCTCTTCTCCCTCACCCCACTGGAATCACAGTGAGTTCTCGGACAGCTTCCATCCTAGCTCAGCACACTCCCACTTCAGAGCCTTTGCATTTGCTGTTTCCTCTGCCTATCCAGCTTTCCCTTCAGAAATCCATATCTTACAGAAATCCATATCTTACATTATAATAGCTCTAAATTTTTATTACAAGTCAAAAGCTAGCAAGACATAATTACTAAGAAAATAAATGCTGAACATAATTAATTTATAATGTATAATGCTAAACACCAATTTCTTATATTTCAACTCTCTACACATATCTATCATTATATTTTTAAGTGGAAGTTTTTTTTCAGACCTATATTTAGAGTAAAAAGGCATGCTTTAAATCCTGCTTTAATACTATGTAGCTGGGTCCTCTTATCCAAAATATTTTTTCTGAGCATCATTTTCTAGCATCTATAATAGAGGTAGTTATAATAAGTAAGCTTAAATAGAATAAGCACTTTGAAACTAATATGATTACATTCAAAGTTTTAATATATAAACATTTCTATATTTTTCTATATTGTTTTTATATTAACATTGTATAGTAAAATATTTAAATAAGTTCCATTTCAATTTTGGGGGGTATGAAAAGATCTGCATGAAGGTCTATAAATATTGATATGTTAGTTTTTTTCCCTACCATTTGAATAATGGGTTAAATTTTTTTTTTCCTTTTAAGAACTATCTCTGATCAGGTACTTCTAGAAATAACATTACAAATGAATAACTGATTTTTCAGGATTTAAATAACTTAACCCTTATGTGATTCCTAATGTTCCATGCATTCAGAAGCAATGCTGTATATATCGATGTCTCCTGTGAACGGTTGAAGAGATGTTGGTACTAGGCAACCCTATACTTCTCCATTCCTACTAATGAAATGAATGACTTTGCAGAAAGACAATCTCATCTCTCAGAATAAAACAGAGCTAATATCCTACAATCAATATAGGAATAGTCTTTAACACATTTCAACAAGGTCAGAATTTAACAGAGTATAAAATGCTTTTGACAACTATGCTGAACAATTCAATCTGCAGAGCAAAATATTTTATAAAATCTGTATCTTACAGTAATTTAATTTATTTTAGGGATATGTTTCTTTGTAAAAATAAGCTCATCCACAGATTTAAAAAAGAAAATCCATTATTTACATGTTGGGATAATGATATTTCTTCTGACCAAATTTACACTCCTTGCTTAGGTGACATTACCCTTAAAAGCCTGAGCATATACTCATATCAATATAGTCATCTCAACTAACACACCATTGTAAAGCAATTATACTCCAATAAAGATGTTTAAAAATATATATATATATATTCATCTCAATGTACTCACTTATTCATTACTGAAGAATGTAAGAACAAATGAATGAAAGAAAATATATCAAATACTTCAAGTTAAAATAAGGTTATGTTTTATAATATAAGACATTATATTATAATAATATACTAATAATTAAAAAGAAACTTTGGGGGTGATGGATATATTCACTATCTTGATTACAGCAATGGTTTCATGAGCATATACATGTGTCAAAACATCAAATCATAAATCTTATATATTTTCTCATATGTCAATTATACCTCAATAAAGCAGTTTAAAATTAATAATTAAAATATTAGGTATAATTTTGGAAATTATAAAAATTTTTTAGAATATAATCATTCAAGGTGAGGCTAGTATAGAGAAATTTTGAAAAGAAAAACATCTTCAATCGTCGTGCTCTGCTCTGAATATAAGATGATCATTTAGAACTATATTTGGCACTAACATAAACTCCTTACATAATAAAGATTTTGTCTAAAAAATATCCTTTGGTTCCTTCTGGCTGTGACCAAGACCTTGATTTGTCGAGAATAAAGCTTCAAAGCTCATCTCTTCCTCTCCCAACGGGATTCTTTGGGTTTCCCACCACTCTGGTCTAGAAGCTGAGACAGCAGCACAGACTGACCATGTTCAGTCCCCATTCCTCCCAAAGGCAATAGTTCATTGTCCTTTTAAAAAGCTCTGCTATTTTGGAGCTTATACCTTTCGAACTAACCACTCTCTCCCCATGGATGCCGCTACAACCTCATCATTACCTCCAGTCTTTCATCAAAGACTATGGCACTAGCTCATGGCATTCAAATGACTTCACTATTCAAATGACTGACTTACTTCGCAACCCCTTCAATTCCTTGACCTTCTAATCACTAATGATTTGGCTTCTCCCTAAGCAACAATCTCATGGCTACAACCTGGGTATTGTCACTACCAAACTGCTCTACTTTCAAGAGCATTAATTCAGTAATCATCCTCTGAGCAAAAATTCCTCCACCCCAAGTTTAATTTCTCAATCCTTCTATTGCTAATCCTTCTGGCCTCTCAGGGACCAAGAATTTTAGGTTTTGCACCAATAAGGTCTCTGTGGCAGCTCCTCGACTCTGCCTTTGTAATGCAAAAGCAGCTGTAGACAATATGTAAACAAATGGGCATGGCTGTGTTAGAAACATAAAACTCATTTTATGGACACAGAAGCTTGAATTTCTTACCATTTTTACGTGCCTCAAAATATCCGCCTTTGGTATTTTTTCAACCGTTTTACAATGTAAAACGCTTTTTCTTTAGCTGCAGGCTGTACAAAAACAGGGCCAGATTTGGCCACATCTCATCAGGACCTTTAGGTTATTAACCTTTTGACTTCCTTCCAATTCATCAGCCCTCTAATGTCTTTATTTCCCTCTTTGTACTGCTTTGAACTAAGATTGCCTTATTTTAATAATGCTATTGCCTCAGTCCCTCTCTTTTATTCTTCTACCATCTGGCAAAACTCCAGCCTTGGATTAACTTGATTACCTGTTTTCTCCATGACTAAACCCAAGGTAGCTGGGCATTGCTGCAGGAGGTCATGGAAGGGTGGAAAGATGTTCCACTAAAGATACAAACATTATCTCAATTGTTCTCTCTATACTCTCTGGCAGTCTTCGGAAGTTTTACTGTTAAACTCAAGGTCCACTCTTCTCAGTACTTTCTTCCAAAGATTTTCTTCTGAAAGGTGTAATCAGCACTTGCTTCAAATCTCTACTTAGTCATAGCAGATTATCTGGATGTTTATTTCACAGAAAAAGCTAGAAATTTACTGCACATATGCTTTCCTTTTTGTCTGGGGAAATTAGATGTGGTGTCCTTCCTTCATCTGCCTTTAGTACATCCAGCTGTACATTGGACTCTGTCTCTTTCAACCTCTTATGAATTTTACATTATCAATTGTTCCCTCTCTCTCTTTCAATCATTCTTCAAGTAAGTGTTTAAATGTGCTCGTCTCTCCATCTTAAAGAAAGAAACACATACACATCAAACTACCTTCATAAACCTCATTCCCTCTACTAACTCTTCATCATTCTCTTTCTTGTTATAGCAATTATTTTAAGTCCCTTTTACTCTTTTTTTCTGTTCTTCATCTTTCTTTACAAATTGCTACCTATAGTCAGGCCACCCCTCCCATCACATGACCAAAGCTAAGTGATGTTCTCCATGTCACTAAATCACTGCTCATTTTCAACTCTCATTAAAAAAAAAAAAGAAAAGAAAAACAAAAAATTAAGCATATAAGAGACCAAGGTCATATAACTCTTATATCAAGATTTACCATGGTCTCTAACCATTCCCTTCTGTCCATTTACAGACCTACTTTCTCAATCACCTATTTTATAAACATTTAATTCTCAATGGAAGAATGCTCTGAGCATGTATTTTTAAAAAAATCATTATCAATATTCTTTACAAACCATCCTTAGAAATAGTGACACGTCACCATGGTTTTCTAGGTAAGTATATTATCTGAGGAACAGTATTATCACAAACTCAAGGATTTAAAACAACACATTGTCTCACAGCTTCTGTGGGAGGAGTCTGGCATGGCTTCACTGGGTCCTCTGCTTAGGGTCTCAAAAGGCTGCAATCACAGTTTCTACCAGAGCTGAGGTCACATCTCAGATTCCATTAGGGAAGGATCCACTTCCAAATTCACTGTTGGTAGAATTCAGTTTCCTGTGACTGTAGGACCATGGCTTCGGTTTCTTACAGTCTGTCCCTGAGGGCTGCCCTCAGTCCTACAGGTGCCCCCCATAGGCTCTTGTCATAGGGGATAGTCATAGGAGGCTATAGTCATAGGGGATAGTCATAGGAGGCTAGTCACTAGCCTCCTCAAAGTGAGCAAGGGAGAAAGAGACTCCAACAAGATGCGCAGTGCAATCTCATACAACACAGTCACCTATAATATGGAAATGCACCCTGAGTCAAGAGAGGCACGCTCTACTTAAAGGGAAACTTTCAATGTCCATTTCATATTATGAGTCACTTCCTATTTGACATCTTATTCTTAAACAGCTGTTTTGCAATAATTTATCACTCGACAGGTACTTTCCATTTTAAAGGGTTCTCAATTAGTTATAAGTAATCTTTTGAAAAAAAGACAAAACAATACAAAAGATCATTTCAAGATCTCATTGTGTTAAAAAAACTAGTTTGGTCATACTCACTTTGGCTATTTCTATAATTTTGTTGAGACAATCTCTCTGCAAAACCAGTATGGTAGTCCAGGGAGCCTGCTGTTGTCTTTCATAGGTACACTCTAACCAAGTTGTGACCACGGTTACAGCTGGCCTAATAATTTCCTATTCGTACACATAAAATGACACTCTCGTAAAAGTATTCATAATTGTACCTTGCACACCATTGTAGAGTGTTAGCTTACCCACTTACTGAAAGATCTTTTTTTTTCCTGAAAGATCTTTTATTAAAATATAGTTTATCTATAAAGCAATCCTCGCAAAATAAATCCCAAGAATAGCTTTAGATTAAGGAACAAATTATGCATATGCATGCGTGCACACAAACACACACACTGTCTCTCAACAAATTCAGGGAATTCAAAGGAATACTTACAACTTGTTAGGTAAAAATAAATGCTTATACTTCGCTAATTCTATAAAATAATTACATTTTTGGAATTTAAATGATTACAATTTAATATTCTACTCTGGTTCTTTTCCATCTCTAAGTTGGAAGACAATAAATTACTTTTATAATAATAAAAAATATGATCATGAAATGTCATGAGTGCGGTATTCTTCACTAATAACAATAAGTGAAGGAAAGTCAGAATTGCAAATGGTACACTTTTTGGCAAGAAGCCAACACAGCTACAAAATTCATTTCAGTGTTCTTGTATTTAATGTATTATCTTTGTCATCACATCACTATAAATAATTTTGTTAATTTCAAGCAGGAGGAACCATTCTATTCTCGCTATCTACTTTTGTTTTTCTTCATGCAGGCAATGTACATTACACATCTTAGCAGCATTTCAGTATGATCTCAATAACTTTTTGTCTTGAATTATGATTACAGTAGCTTTGAAATTGCTTTCCTTTGTCTAGGTGTGTAGTACTTCTATTTTGTATTTCAGAAACATATTCAGAAGAAGTAAGACTTTTCAAATACCTTATGCCTACTTAAAAAAATGCTTTTCTATATAGGCATTAACTTTACAATAACAAAATGTACCCAGGTGTCTTCTCTTCATATATCCAAGTGCTCACCCTTCCTTGAGGTGATTCTTCAATTGAGGCCCTTGTTCATCTTCTGAAATCTATAATTAGGTATGCCTGTAGCCCTTCTTATTTTAGATTTAACATGTTAAGCTGAGTAACTGTTACTCATTCTCCAAACTTTGAGTTATCCTTACTGTGTTTTCCACTGGTCTCTTAAGATACGAAGGCCTTATAAAATATGACAGCTTCATGCTAGAATATTAGGCTGCAATTTATTAACATGTAAAAGTATTATGAAATAGTATTAGGTGGGAAAATTGGAGTGCAAAATTGTACATGTTTGTATGTCTACAAAAATATCTTGCTAAACAGAGAGTTTAACAGCTTCTGTTCCTGAAGGAAATAGTTTCCATAACTTTAAATTTCTCCTTTATAATTTTCAATATATTCTGTAAGCATATGCTACATACATAACAAAGGACATTTTCTTTACATGACTGCCTTATTTTTATTATTGTCTTTAATATAATTTGCAGATGTTTGAGACCAGAGCCATTCTATTTGCAACTCTATACTTTGCTTCTCAAATATCCTGTTACTTCTGCATAAAAAGTCATCTTATGGAAGATTACTGTGCCGTAGAATAGAGGTCACCAAATTATAGTACCATGGGCCAAGGCAGCCCACAGTGAGCTATGAGTGATTTCACATTTTTAAATGGTGGGGGGAAAATATCAAAAGAAGAATAATATTTTTTGATACATGAATACTAAATTAAATTAAAAATGCAGTGTTCATAAATACAGTATTACTGCAACACAACCATACGCATGTTTCCACATTATCTACGACTGCTCTTGCACTACAACTGCAGGATCGAGCAGTTGCAACAGAAGCTAAATGGCCCACAAAGCCTGAAATGTATACAATGGGGTCATTTACAGAAAGTTTGCTAACCCTTGATCAAGATTTTGGCTTCTCAAATTTTGTATCATACAAATCACAAAGAGGATCTTCTTGAAGTACCGATTTTGATTCTGGGGCCTGAAACTCTGCCTTTTAAACAAGTTCCAGGTGATGTTAATGCTGCTGGTCCATGAGTCATACTCTGAGTAGTAAAGCTCTGGATTACCACTCCAGTATAATATGTAATGTGTACTAGTTATATTAATACTAAAAAAAAAAAAGTTTCCAGGGCATTTTCCATTGTGTTTATGCATGTGTGTGAGACCTCAGATCACCCTTTTATCAAAAATTAATGCAAATGGATGTGGACAGAGTATAAGTAAGGATAGAGAAAAAGTATAATAAAATAGTTACAGAGCATTGATGTACAGTAAACTTTTAATGAAAAATTTCTAAATGTTCTAGCATATATAAAGTATTCAATACACTGACATATTCCAGTAGATTGTATTTTCTAATACAGTAATTCACGTAATAATAGAAGAATTAAACATTCTACATTCCTACAAAGATATTAAAATGTTCAATTTTAATATAGTAGTAATAAATGTGCATATAAAGTCTATCATAATTGTTAGGTTATAACTGCTTAATTCTTTTCCCTTTTTTTGATAAAATTATCTCAAACTATGTTAAAAGTCACAAAGAAAATAGCTCTGGTAAGTTACTGTAAGTATTGGCTTACGCCACAGAGATGGCCCTAAGCCTACCTTTCTCAGTAGGGACAAAGTAGGCCATTGTGTTGGAAGAGCTTTCCCAGTGAGGAACTTAGGGGCTACAAGCTGTTGTGTGCAGTGTTCTCTGTTTGGATTCTCCCTTCTCTCTAAATTGCTTCCTTTCCCCTTAGGCTGGTGTGGCAAAGATGAGTTTGTGATTACCTCTTCTTGGGAGGTCCCTTTGTCTTTGTAAGATCTAGTAAAACCAGGGAAAGGACACCTGGGGTGGCCAATTTATAGCACCTCTTCTCTAAACCTTAGGGAGAAATATCCTTTTACTTTGCCTCTCTGTCAACAGGGAAGGGTGCTCCGAGGAACAAGACCAGGAAAAAGGCAGGTAAGCCTGATTTCTAGTCTAGACCTTAAACTAGAGAAATAGTGGAATTCCCAGAGTATTGGGGGATTAAATCCCTGGTAATAAAAGCAAATAAACACATAAATTTACATTTCCATCTACACGTAGTTGCATTCCTAGAAAATCTGGTATATTTAAAAACATGTCCCCCCAATTTTTTTGCCTATGTATAAAACAGAATGAGATTCTAGATTCAGATAATTGTAAGTATTTCAAGTATATGAATGTTAAGCAAAATATTTCAAAGTTATGTGAGACATTTTTTCTTGTGCCGAACTATTCTTGTATTGCAGTATGGCTATCATCCCTGGCTGTAGTGTCCCTCAATCACTGTGAAAACCAAAAATACCTCCACAAATCCCAAAAGTCCCCTGGTCATACAAAACCCATTAAGGTTTGCTGCTATAGTGCACAAAATCAGAATAAATAACGATGATGATGGTAATAGTAAAACAGATTTTCAGGATACGTTACCTTAATTCTTGTAGCAATGAGTTTATCTCTGCTATTTAAATTACGTATCCTTTTCAAAAGCACAAGAGCGTACATTCAGTGTATTCCAGTCCGGTGCTTGGAGACCGCTTTTGGGATGATGGCGGAAAACAGCGACCTCACATTTCCTCCGACAATCCCGGAAAGAGATGAGGCGGCCGCCGCAAGCGAGGAGATACCGCAGGACCTGTGAAGCCCAGAGAGAACCTTGTCTTCGGAAGAGGACTGAGCCGGGAAAGAAGAAGAACTGAGCAGATGAAAGTAGAAGACTTGGAAGCTGCCGTGAACTTCTAAGGAAAAGCCATGGAGCTCAATCCCGCTGCCAGCTACTTCTGTAACCAAGCTACAGCCCTGGGCCAACTCACGAACTGCGGGCAACAGAATCCAAAATAGACTGGAACAGCTCCAAAGTCGGATCCGAAGTAGGACCCACAGTGTCAGCATCCTCGACCGGCATGAATGACTGTCCACCCATCCCAGGGCCATCGTGTTCTTCCAAGCCGATTGGAAGCTTTACCTCCTTTTGCCATTTTCTCCCGATGGACTGCCCAAGACAGAAAAAGAAAAAGAAATTGGGCTTGCACGTTAAAAAAAATAATAATAATAATTTGAATATACTTAATATCAGCTTACCTACCTATTCAGTTCATTTCAGGTTAGCTTCTCCATCTTCTTTGCCTGTTTCATTCTGAGTCTGGTTGAAAGCTACTTTCCTTCATTCATTCAGCATCTACCAAGCACATGTCTGTGCCCAACACAGTGATTAGTATTTTCTTAATGTGGTTTAGCCTTTAAGTCAGAACAGGATTCTCTGATTATGTTACCTATGAGAGTGAAATTGAGCTCTTTTTTCCTTAATGAGTATGTTCTAATTCTATAAATCTATCAATATCACTTTACAGTTTATTTCCACTAATTTCATGAAAATTATAAATTTCATGCATCTAAAGTTCTTCTGCACAGGAAAATGCTTCATCTACTGTTGGTATCTGGTCTTATTCCTTTACATTTTAAGTAGATTTCTCTTTGAAGATCTGGTTTACATTTCTCCTAAACACAAGATACCTGAATGAGTAGCATAAGAAACCGATTATAATGCTTTCCTTTATAGAATATTATATTATCTGGGAAATAAGCCAGAGTCTGATCTAACTCATCTCTAGCACTTTTAGCTTTGAAAACTTTACCACGTATTGACTTGCAAAATCTTCTGCTAACAGTTATAAAATACATTCTTCCCAAATAAATTGATTTCCGTTTAGATATATTTACTAACAACCCTGTAGGACTATCTGTTAGAATAAGAAGAATTTTAATTCCTTTTCTTTCAAGTCCTAAATTGTGACCAAAGGCTTTTATGAGAAATTACCATTTTTACTGAGTTTAATGTTTTTCCTCTTTTCTTTTTCCTCTATGTTAGAAAGTGCTGTCAAATCAAAAGAGGCACAGTCCGAGAGCGGTTTCTAAATGGAGAGCGGGAGTACTTTTTGTCCTTTGTGTAATTTAGGAATGGGCTCCCAGGTGGATTCACAAGTCTAAAAACAGGGCAGAATTTATTTTTTGCTTTTCTAAGGCAGGAGTCACTTCAACAATTTCAAAAGCACTGTAAATGACTACCTTTGACAACCTGGAGGCCAAGGAGGTTCTCACAGCTCTGGAAATGGAAACAGCTGGGCTGGTTAAGTGGTGATGAATCAGCCTGAGTCACAAGCCCACACACAGATGGAAAAGGAAAACCCTGGGGTTTTGGGGGGATCCCTAGGGCCTGGGATCCCCTACGAGACCTATCATTGTGTCTGGACTGGTCCGGGTTTCAGAGAGTATTTCTAGCTCCTTTAGTTTTTGTTATGGTTCCCCATCCTATTCATCATAATTCACAGCATTCTTTATTTACATTTCCAATAAGTACTGGTGAGTATGAGTAATTGCAGAATACATTAAAATATGCCCAGTAAACACTTGATATGACACACAGCCCCAGACATCAACCTGCTCATACCCTCCTTTAGTCTGGAGGAGCCCAGATATTTCTGGAGTCCCCAAAGGCAAGAGCACTTCACGTCTACCATTCAGGCAAGCAGATTTAATGAGATACAGCATACAGGATCTATAGTACTATTTCCCTGCCCACCTAACCCATTCTAATTAAAGCAATAGCTAACAATTACCAGTATTTACTCTGGCCAGAAATGCTACAAAACACTCTACTTGCTTGATCTCCTTTAATAGATCACAGCTACTCTGTGAAGTAGACATTGTTATTACACCCGTGGTCATGCTTCAGGTAACTGGTGGAGACAAAAGTGAACACAAGATCTTTGATCCTAGAGCATAAGCTCTTACCAATTATGATGGTTAAAAATGAATTGTATTTTCTTTTCTGGATAAATAATTTAAATTTTAAGAAGGAAGATGCATAATCACTATGGAAGAGTCATAATCTATATAACAAGCATGTATTAAGAAAAAACTATACTCAAGCACTGTTACAGTTACTATAAAAAAAACTGAATAAAAGACAAAGGACCTAAATAAATGAGTAAGTAGATTGTATTATGGTGGATAATAAATGCAATAAAGGAAAAAAAAAAGGAAAGGAGCATGGATTATGGAGATATTAAAATTTAAATCCCGTGCTCAGTGATGATCTCCTGAGAAGGCGATAATTAAAGCTAATTAAAGACCTGAGGAGGTAAGGGAATAAGTCCTTTTCTATCCTCAGGGACAAGTTCAAAGGCCCTGAGGCAAATATGATGAAGAAAGAAAGAGACAAAGGAGTTGAAAGAGTATATGCAGAATGATCATAAGGACTGACCACAGAATGTAACTAGGATAAGGACGAGTGATAAAATGAAGGTGGGCTGTGAAGGACACTGAAGAGATGGTAGGATCAAGGACTGTAGATCCTAGTGAGGCTGTAGGACTGTTGGAGTCCATACTAGACAGGTGATTAATCAGCATAAACCATGGCTCCCTCATATCAAACATTTATTAGAACATGCCCTAGCCAGAGTCCCTACTGGAGGCCAGTTCCTGGGACTCTCTTACATTCCATTTCCGTATTAGCTTTAGATAACCAAGATTCCTTAAAATGTTTAAGAACTGAAAAGTTTTCCAATTATCTAGATATTAAAGTCTCCAACACTGAATATTTGACTACTTATAAGATTTCGCTATTTGGGATATATTTGAAAATTCCTGGACTAAAATAGACCGTCCTTCATTAGCAGTCAAAACACATCTGGGCTATAAGTCATTGCATTATAAAAGGATTAAATAAAATGTATTAGTATAGAGATTTAAAGTTTCATAATTAATCCCATTCATTACTTTTTAAAATGGACTGAACCGATCTTCAATACTTAAAGTCTTAATATTAGTCTAATGATTGGCAAATGTATATGCAAACATTTTACAAATACTACTTAATTCTTAAAATGTAGATTATGATAAAATTGTATTTTCTTAGAGGATTTTTTTAAAGTAGAGGAATATCACTAGCTGCAATTTTGGTCATACAAATTATTTCATTCCTCGATGTCATAAGTAAATGTGGCATTGCCAGTTTAAATAAAAATTCTACCTGACAGATTCCCCCTGTTTCGAGATTTGCCCTTTGTTTGGAAAATACCTGGTAGTACCATTCTTCAGGGAGGTGACTTTATTTTCTGTAAACATTAGCATGCTCCATTCCTGAGCTTCTGAAAATATAAGTAGGTTTTCATTGCAAAAAAGTATGAGTGCACCCCAGAACATTTTTTACAATGCTAATTAATAATATAAAATTTGTATGGCCAGTATGCATTTTTAAAACAATCACAGCTATTTATCATTGGCTAACATTTTACTCTTTTATTATTCTCTTACTGTCAAAATGATTTCCTTTCTCACCACCCTACCAGCTCATTGAAGATGGAAGCATGTTTGAACAGCAGTACATATTCTCTATGTTGTGGCCATCCATCCCATGACACAGTTTCTAGAAATATTTCTCCATAAAGGTAGAGGTTATTCTATAAATTATTTATGATTTTTCAGTCAAATGTGGAAGAATTTTAACCTTTTTCCCTATTATTATGAAAGATAACAGAATATTTTATATTAACAGAATTGATGTCATATTGGGAGGATGGAGAAATTCATTTGTCCACCTCCATATATGTTCAAAATTGAGATGCCACACAGCTTACCTTTCCAAAATGTGACCTTCCCAACCCATTGAAAGACTTGCCATTACGCCCATTTCTATTGCGTGTCTGAAGACCCCTCCCATAAAATATATATATACGTTACTTTGGAGGTTTAAGGTACTGACTCAGAAGCTTAAATTGTCACTCTCCAATCATAAAAGCGGAAAAGTCATGGACAGAATAAACAATGATCAGGAAACGATCCTTTCCAATATGGAAAGGAAACGATCTTGAGGAAGGGGGTTGGGCCTAAGGGACATAGGTCCAGGTGAGGTGACAAAGGGACAATATGCTGGCACTGTGTATCTATCAGTTGAAATACTCATTCATAAGAAGGAAAGGAAGACAACTTTTCCACTTTAACATTTAATCACACACTGATACTTATATTGCTTTTGATTAAAATACAGCAGATAGCCTTTTCATTGTAAAAGATCTTGGTTTTGTTTTTATTTGTTGAGACAAGATAATTATATAATACCTACAACAACAAATAAAAGTATAAGTAGAGGGCTTCCCTGGTGGCGCAGTGGTTGAGAGTCCACCTGTCGATGCAGGGGACACGGGTTCGTGCCCCGGTCCGGGAAGATCCCACATGCCGCGGAGCGGCTGGGCCCGTGAGCCATGGCCGCTGAGCCTGCGCGTCCGGAGCCTGTGCTCCGCAACGGGAGAGGCCACAACAGTGAGAGGCCCGCATACAGCAAAAAAAAAAAAAAAAAAAAGTATAAGTAGAGGTTCAGTGATTTACATTTCTGGGACAATGTAAGTGATTTTTTTTAAAAGGAAAAAATATGTTCTTAGGGGGGAGAACAACATGCAGGTTTGAGTTTATGAATCAGGAATGTAGTGCAAAGGCCAAGAAAACTTGGTACTATGTATAAAAATGTTATTTCAGAGTTATTATGTTATCTACCAAAACAAAATGATTTAAGATGGACAAGAAAATACATGTTTTAAATGGGAGAATTTCCTTGTGTCTAGAGAAGAAACTAGTTACATATATGTTTATCTGTATTATTGTATTATATTCCAAAATTATTATTATACTGTCATTCTTTAGAAGGCATCCTGGCTTAATAAATGACAAATGTATATATCTGGCTTTATATCTCCATTGGGGTCAGTTCCTCAAGATAACATTTATTCTTTTCAAGTAAACTTGTAAACCTATACAGACACATTTATTACGTACATCAGCTCAATGATAATAACGATGGGCCAGAAACTGTTCTAAGCAGTTTCCATGTATTAATGCATTATACAAACTTTCAGATGGATTCCATTATTATACTCATTTTACAGATGAGGAATACAAGACAGAACCACCAAATATCTTGCTAAAGACTGCATAGAATAAGCAAGAAACTCAGCTGTTGTTCACATGTGATATGAATACACTGTGTAGGTGCCAACACCGTGAGATGCCTCAGACAGTCCATTTCTAACAAGTCTAAAAATTGTCGGTTGGCTTTTCCTAATAGCTTCAGTGGGATGAAGTAGTAAAAGCCAGATTTTGGTGGGTTATGGAATGAAGTGAAAGTTAGAAAGTGAAGGCATTAATTTTAATAAAGTGACAGATAATAATAAAATTTACTGATTGCTAAAGGTATCAATCTCCACTGGGAAAGGAAGTGGGGGATGGATCAGAGGTTGCCAAGAGGAAATAGGACATTTTTTTAAACTTAAAACACAAGTAGGAGTTTTTCTGAAAGATGAAAGGCTGGAGGCCAGGGCCAATGGGGGCTGAGGGAGTGGGTTGAGCAGACAGGGGGTTTAGAGTGGAAGGGAAGAAGGGAAGGATGAGGGTGGAGATCCAGGAAAGGGTAAGATTAGGGAGGCCTTGGACGGTCTGCCAAAAAGCTTTATCTTTATCCTCTATATAATAGAAGGCTTTTCTGGATTTGAAACAGAGGTGCAATATGTTTCGATTTGGGTTTTATATAAATCACTTTGGCAGCTTAGAAGAGAATGTATTTGAGAACGGGAGCCTTGGTATTAGAAGGTTGCTACAATGAACTACGAAAAAGAATATATGATTTTAAGGGAAGTGGCAACAGTGACTGGGAAAAGTGGACATAATTACAAACATGTAAAAAGTGAAAACAGCAAGTTTTGATCGTTATTTGGAGAAGAGAAAAACGTGTAGGAGTCATCTCCTGGTTTTCTTGCCTGGATTGTGGGTGCAAGTTGGCATCAAAAACAAGATAGAAAACACAACAGGAAGCGCAAAATGATGCACTGAATTTCAGGCAAGTTGAATTTGAGGTTCCTGCAGGACGCACAGTGGAGATGTGAAGCAGAAAATGGGACATGTTGGAAGAGGCCAACTCAGCATGGACTGAAAAGAGCTGTTTGGCAGTAACCAGTCCCTGGATTCCAGGTAGAACCACAGATTGGAGCTGTGAGAATGGATGCGAATACTCGGCAAGAGACAATTCAGGAACAGAAATTGGCTGAGGAAATAACTCTGGGGAACAGTAACATTTAACTTTCAGAAAGAGTCAGAAGCGCCCAGGAGGGATAAAGAAAATATAAACCAAAGTTAAAGCATAGAGGATCCAAGGGAAGAAAGAGAATTTCAAGAAGGAAGTAGAAACTCACTTGAAATACACACGCTAAGTAAAAGGAAGCTTTGGCTTTGTCACTGAGGGTGTTGGGGGTGGTCATTGGTTTGTTTCATGGTGCTGTCACTGTCCTTAGAGAAGCCAGATCACAGCTGCTTGAAGAGGGCGTGGTGGAAAGTTTAGGATCCCAAGAATCCCACGTTTCCCCAAGCGATTCTCACCTTGATCCTACCCTGTAGATGACTATCTCTAGTTTCTGCAGTGGAGGGGAGGGCCATGATTCCTATCACCATTCACAGCAGTCTCACAACCAAAGCTTTTGAACTTCATATGCAATATAACATTAGGTTGTAAATGTAATGTGGTAATTTATCAATTGGTAGTAAATTATGATATTCTTAGAAACAGTTATCATTTAATAGAAAATTATGCATAGAATCCCGCTCTGTAATTTCTACCACTAGGAGAGGAAAAATGTTAGACTATATACTTAATTGTAGGATTGGTAATTAATATACAATATATAAAGATAGTAGAAAATATTTTCCACTATTTAAAAAAGGAAGGCTTATAATTTTGTTTTTGCTCCTTTACAATTTAAAGGAGGTGATTATGTCAGGTTCTACAATTTTTATTGTCTTAGAAATAACCAAATCTGTGCAACTGTCATTGTTGCACTCAATAATTGTCCACCTTTATTCCATAATCTGAGAACTATGCACATCTAAAGGCAGAAATCAAAATCTTTCCAGGATGTTTTTTTTTGCGGTACGTGGGCCCCTCACTGCCGTGGCCTATCCCGCCGCAGAGCACAGGCTCTGGACGCGCAGGCTCAGCGGCCATGGCTCACGGGCCCAGCCGCTCCGTGGCATGTGGGATCTTCCTGGACCAGGGCACGAACCCGCGTCCCCTGCATCGGCAGGCGGACTCTCAACCACTGCGCCACCAGGGAAGCCCCCTCAAGGATGGTTTTTATGGTTCCTATTAGGAAAACTTCCAGCTCAAAATTCAGCTTTCTTGGGTCCTTAAGCTAGCAGTGGAGAATGAGAGAAAGCCCAAGGGTAAGAAAACATTAGAGTGGGTTACTTAGTAAGAGCTCTATGTGACATAACATCAATTTCCTTTTTAAAGAAAGGCTGTCAAGAACATGTAGCCCCTTGCCATCATTTTTAGTAACTAGCAAACTGAATGCAAGTACACACTTCTTCAAGGAAAGAGAAAAAATATAAAACCAAGGCGGCTATTTTAGCCAGAATTTCTATCTGATAAAAGATTTAGAAACTATAAATAATTATTTCACTGCTTTATACTTTTACAAACAGTGTGAAGATTATCATTAAGAACAGTGGAGTACCTACTGATACTATTTAATATTGCAACAATATGTCATTGAATTAAAGAATTATATTTCAAAAAGTTTTCTATTTTTTTTCACAGACATTAGACTGTTAGGATGTGCTCATCTGTGTATTTTAAATAGATTTGGTAAGAATAATTGCCTGTTTGTGTATTTTCTCAAGGAAAAATTAAATTGGTCTTAGCTGTCCAATTATTTAAAATCCTAATTTTCACCATAGTGTGAGTTAGTGCCCATCTTCATAAAAATCTCAAGGACTTCTTTAAGAAATATAGGAAATCGGACTTTCTGCCATCATTCTAACTCTATTACTATTTGATTTCAAATTTCTGGGCATTTGACACACCTGAAATAAGAAACGGGGTGTGGAGTACTTGTTTGCTTAAATGACCGTGAGAAACGCGGTCACAAAGCACCCTGGGTTTTTATCTGATTCACAGGAAGGAGGGTGGCGGGAAAGAAGCAGGTGCTGAGGTGAGATGCTGGGGTGGGGCCCTGGGGGACAGAGCCTGGACTGATAAGGTCTAGGGCTGTGGGAATCTCCGCTGTGGTCTCAGCAGCTGTGCTCTGTACTGAAGGCCTGACAGGCTCCCTCCTTAGAAGGAATGGGTGGAATGTGGATTCTCCACTTTACCTTGGGCTGTGAAACCGCAGGGAGCTCTTTACCATTTTGAAGACCTCAGCCAGTGGAAGGCATTCAGGACTCATGGGGAGAGGGTCCAGGGGTCCCCCATAAATCATAGTGAGGACTGCACTTTCGCAACCTCAGTGATCACATAATCCTTGCATTATTTCAACATATATTTTAAAAATGAAAGCGAACAAACAACAAATTGAGGAATGGGGAGGAGGTAAGAGAGTACGTTATCTAAAAGCCCATCTTACAGACTTGGCATGGCCAGGTCTTTGAATCAGATTATGGTGTTGCACAAAATTGTGCTGTAATCTTTAAGCACATAAATAATATAAGCATGTGTAACATCTACTTAATTATTTGGAATGAAGAAAGCAAACTTAAAAGCATTACAGAATCACAGAATTGGCATGCATTGGGTACTTAATGAGCTACATAAAGAAGGTAATTTTACCTCTCCAGGCTTCAGTTTCTTTATCTGAAAAATAAAGACATTTGAATAGATATTTAAAATTCTATCATCTCAAGTTCTTGATTTTAAAATTATAAGTATTGGTCTGTTTTAAATATCATAAGCTTGCTGCATAGCACAGGGAGATCAGCTTGATGCTTTGTGACCACCTAGAGGGGTGGGATAGGGAGGGTGGGAGGGAGACGCAAGAGGGAAGAGATATGGGAACATATGTATATGTATAGCTGATTCACTTTGTTATACAGCAGAAACTAACACAATATTGTAAAGCAATTATACTCCAATAAAGATGTTAAAAATAAATAAATATCATAAGCTTTGCATGATTCATAAATTGTCGTTTTACCCTTTATTTTTCCAAGTATTGATAGAAAATCATTTATGCTCAATGCCAAAAAAAACAGAGAGCTATTAAAAAATTTTAAAAACCGGGCTTCCCTGTTGGTGCAGTGGTCGAGAGTCCGCCTGCTGATGCAGGGGACACGGGTTCGTGCCCCGGTCCGGGAAGATCCCACATGCTGCGGAGCGGCTGGGCCCTTGAGCCATGGCCGCTGAGCCTGCGCGTCCGGAGCCTGTGCTCCGCAACGGGAGAGGCCACAGCAGTGAGAGGCCCGCGTACGGCAAAAAAAAAAAAAAAAATTAAGAAAACCTATAAACCCATCACCCTGAGAAATCTACAATAAACTTTTTTCTGTTTCTAAGTGCAAACTTATTAAAAAATATATATATATAAAATTATAATAAAGTGGGGTTATACTGTACATAAAACATGCTATTTTATTCATTTTTTGTCTTAAAATATATTGTGTATGTTTTCAATGACTACATTGGTTCTCTTTATTTTTAATGGCTGCATATTTTACTGCATGTACATTTTGTACGTATCATCATTTATTTAAGAAATCATCTTAGTGCTGATCAACATTATATATTGATAATATCCAACATCATCTATTGATGAACAATTCAATTGCTTCTTTCTGCTATTGTTTATGTTTCAGTAGGTATATTTATACACTTCTTTGAATATTTCCCTAAGATAAATTCCAAGTAGAATTGTTATATCAAAGGGAATATGACATAATTTGAAAGTTACTTTTAAATTAAAGAACACATTTAGAAATCTTGTACAATGTATATAAATCATGATTAGTCATAATTTTGGTTAACATTTCATTGAACTTTCATTAAGTGATTTTTCTATGAAAATATTTTTAACATGGCTGAAATGAAATACTTGGCAAGAATATATTCTGAAAGCAACAGTGTGTTTCCCACTCCACAGACAGGTTTGGAGAAAGGAGTAAGTCTTAAAACCCAAGCTATAAATTCTCTGGGCCTGGGCTTCTCACAGGGCAATTAGCAGAGAGACACGGGGTTTTGGGGTTTTTTTGGGTCACTAATTATGTAACCGACAAGCCCTTTCCCCTAAGAACCCAAAGCATATCTCAATATTATTAATGATCAATAAGATTTTTCTTAAAGTTGATGGGGGATTTGAAGAACTACTAAATAAGATTTTAATTTTGTTTTACAAAAGATGCATGTATAAAATATATCTTCCATCATGTAAATCTTAATATTTTATAGAGCCTGTATATCCTCTCTGTGACACATGGATTAGTTTTCCCTTTTTAAATAGTTGAGAGAAATGGAATCACAGAAACACATTACATGACTGTCCCAAGGATATTTAGAAAACCAGCTGCAAAACTGCAGAGTTTTGTTCAAATCAGCTACAATTAACACAAGGGAGTACTTAAAAAAAATGAAGCCATAGAAGCTTTAAAAAAAAACCCAGCAGAACAGATTAAAACTACTTAATATACACTGAACAACCAATGAGGTTGTTTTATTTTCAACCAAGGGCGGATAGATATCTAAAAGCATGTTGAGTTTTCAGTCATAAAATACCCTCAGATAAATAAGATTCACACAAGGGATTAAATCTATTTAGTCCTGCTCAAGGTTATGGAGAAAGTATAATAAAGAAAGTGTAATAGAGAAAGACTCTGAGAAATCTACTTCAGTATATGCCATTTTGATCTTTTTATATTGATTGCTCTTTATGTCCTGACAGTTTACTTCTCAGCTGTAGTGTAGGGTTAAAAAAAAAGTTGGTCAGCCCTTACTTTGTGCTTGTCTGCTTGTTGTAATGACGATTGTGTGTCTGTAATATTCATTCCACAGTGTATTGTGTATACTCTTTGTTTAAATGGTTAGTTCCAGAAATATTTAAGAAGCTTTCTCTACCTAAAGTAAACATTTTGAAGAACCATTAAGGAGTTAGAGAGATGATGAGTGGTGTGTTTTGTGTTAAGCATAACTGTGGCTCAAAGGGTGAAATCTTTGCTACTGTTGTAAAAATAGTCTCAATTCCTCTTCATTAAACCAAATAATTTGGTTGCCTGAAAGTCTTAGACACCCATATCATCCAAACAGAAATCCAAGGACTGAGGCATGTGAGGCATTTGTTATTTGAATTCCTACACCTTCTGGTGCTAGAGTGCTAACTGGCAGGTAAATTGTGAAATGCAATCAAAGGCAAAGCTTAAAATCAGGTCATAAGTTGAAATATTTACAAGTTGATATAATATTAACAAATTCTTACTGAAATTTTTATGACATTTACTTAGCATAGAAATCAGTCTCATTCTGAATAACTAATACATGTAACAGATACTTCCATAAAAACCTTATCCCTTAATGTGACACGTTAATATTTGAAAAGTTTTTGAGTAAGGCCAAAAAAAAAGAAATAGAAATATGTCATATATTAAAATACTTCAGATCAAGAACCAAATTAATTTAAATAATGTTTTTTCAGGAAAACATCTCTCTGTATATATACATGTATATGTGTGTGTAATATATGTGTATATATACAAAGAAAATGAAAAAAAAATTTTTTTTTTTTTAGTACAAACAGTTGCTATAATTGTCTTAAGCACTAATTCATTTTAGGGCAATCTGTCCTAAGACTCAAACTTTCTTGACTCTTATTTCATGGCAGTGATCACTATGAAATTCTGGAAACATAAAAAAGAACATATTAAAAGTCAGTCTTATTTTTGGACTTTCTCAAGTAATCTGGTAGTTCCATGATTCTAGAGATATCCAAATTTATATAATATACATTTGCATGTGTGTGTGTATACATGTCTAAAGAGAATTCATTTGTACACTAAGTTTACATATGAACACTTCCAGAGTTTATGATTAGATTTGGCAACTTTAAGCGTCTATTTAATCTAAAGAAAATAGCTGCTTATAAAAAGTCCATTTTATACAGAGAGAATATTGTATTGATATTAAAAATATTATAAATATGTAATTTGGACTATAACACATATAAGTTGAAAATCAGTGTTAAGCTTTATAAATGTCAGATAAATTTTTTTTAACATTTTTAGTGGAGTATAATTGCTTTACAATGGTGTGTTAGTTTCTGCTTTATAACAAAGTGAATCAGTTATACATATACATATGTCCCCATATCTCTTCCCTCTTGCGTCTCCCTCCCACCCACCCTCCTTATCCCACCCTTCTAGCTGGTCACAAACACGGAGCTGATCTCCCTGTGCTATGCGAATGTCAGGTAAATTTTAATTTATATTATTATTATTATTTACCAAAGCAACAACTTTCAACATATTCTTTGCCAGAGGAAATAAAGACAAATATCTGATTACAATGAAAGATTAATAGTAGGTAGTATAAAGATATTAATGCTATTACTTTATAAAAATCTCTAAATTCATTGACTGTAAGTTAAAATTACATACAGCCAAAAAATAACATAGCTGGTAATAACATCATAATTTCTACAGCATAAAATTACCAATTCCCACATGGCTGCAAAATTTCACACCATCACATGTTCCATATATATATATTTTGTTTTTCAAATGACTGTAATGTATTGGGTATTTATTGTCACACTTCTGACCCTATTATGGTAGAAATATATGGGAAGTTCTTAAAGCCCAGATTTTTCACTCAGCAAATACACGTGAATAGCAATTACTCAGTTATCTTAATGTCAATCTCAAAGTAATACAAATGGTACATCAGACCTAATTTTTTCTTAGGAGATTATATCTTGAAAATTTATATTATCCTGATAAAAAGTCAATTTAATTTCATCATTAGTTTAATAATATATTCATCAAATATTTTAGACATGTTACTTGAAATTCTCTGTGTGAATAAATGTTACCAAGAGTCAGAAAATATGGGATTCAGTCTCAGTTCTGCCAGTAAGTTACTGTGCTACCTTTGTCAATCAACTACTCTTTCTCTACTTCACTGCCCTCATTTGTGTAAAAGATATTTTGGAGTAAATAATTCCTCAAGTCTCTGCCACCTCTAAAAATCTCAATCTACAAATGAGATGTGATTTCTACTCTTGAGTTTATATAGTGTTGTAGGAGAGAAGACAGTAGAGTTCTAATCGTAGGGGAGGAAAAATTTTTTCCCTTTATCCTTCTAGGTTCTTGGCTAAGACACCCCCCCCACCCCACCCTGCCATAATAAAAGAGAGGTGAATGGGACAAAAACAAACAGAAGTTTAATAACATACATAGCTCCTGTATACATAGGAGAGGCCTAGGAAAACTGAATTGCTCCCTGAATGGCCCAAGCTACCACTTAAATATCATCTCCAGCTAAAGACAAAAGAAGTTGGAGGTAGAGAGAGCCAGTTATGGGAGTTTGTCAGGCAAAGCACAGTAAACAAGGGTATAGTTGTCATGCAGATTTAAGTCCAGGCCTTCTTCACTCATAAATCTCTAGAGATTTAGTCATTCTCCTCTTCCTGGTACAGAGAGGTCCATTTGTGACCCTCGTAAATGCAGACTTCCCTTATAAATATAAATGCCCCTTACAAATGAGTAACCTACTTAGTTTTCAGAGCTTGTCCTGTGTCTGTTGTTTCTTAAAAATAACCAGTCTAAAATAATCCTTATGTCAAAAAGGTACATTCTGGGGTGGCAAATGCTGCTCCCCTTTATATTAGACCAAAAGTTCAGAGAATGGAGGCAGGGAGGTCAGTAGATATAAGGGAAGTCTTTCTGCAGGAGGGAGCATTTGAAACTGAATATGAAAATTAGTAAGGAATTATATTTCAAATAAAGATGGGGAATAAATTATTTAAGGTGAAATGAAAGCAATGGGAGAAGGAATGAAATTTGGAAAGCTTACAGAACTTTCTAATTCATGACCCTTCATGTCTCAGTAATTTTTTCATATCAACTGTAGGCCAAAAGAAATTCATGACAGATCCATTTATTAGGTAGTTTAAGTCCAAACAAACTATAGTAGTAGTTCATATGGTATGCAACAAATATAAGTGTATTTCCCTTGAATATTTAAAAGACCTGACAATGCCTCTGACAGTTTACTGCAGTGCCACATGGTACCTTGAATCAAAGTTTGAGAACCATGGTTATAGCATGTTTGGTTATAGTGTATGCCGGAAATGGCAAGAGAGTTTTCTACAGCGTGAGCTGCATGTAAAGACTGTAAAATCCTAATAAAAGCAAGGCTTACATGGTCTAGTCTATGGATTAGCATGTAAGCAAATCTAGAAATAAGAATAAAAAAATTTCCAATACACTATCCTCCTTTACTCAAGGTTTCACTTTCCATGGTTTCAGTTACCCATGGTCAACTGCTGTTTGAAAATATTAAATGAAAAATTCCAGAAATAATGCATAAATTGTAAATTATGCACTATTCTGAGTAGCGTGAATGAAATCTCTCCCTGTCCAACTCCGTCCCACCCAGGACATGAACTATCCTTGTCCACTGTATCCACGCTGTACATGCTGCCCAACTGTTAGTATAAGTAGGGATCAATACTACCCTTGATATGGGGCATCCACTGGGGGTCTTGCAAGGTATTCCTCTCAGATAAGGGGGCATTATTGTATTTAAATGCAACTTCTAAAGAAAGATTAAGAGATTCAGTTCATTACAAACAATGCTTCTCTGAACCTCCACCCAGCCCTCCCACGATCCCAGCTTTCTTTCCCTTAATCTTCTGTGCTAAATCCTTCTCTACTTTCTCTGACCTCTAGTCTACCTCCAATACTCTCCACATTCTCAATTACAGAAAAATCCTGGAATGGGTTGGCAATTCACAGAAGAGGGAAGGGTCATAGCAGTATCATGACAAACAAAAATTACAGTCTTGTTAGCGTGGAAGTAAGTGAAATACAGGTCTTATGCACATGTTAAATAACTCTTATCCCCGTTACATGTTCTCCCATCTCATGAACCTCCATAAGCGGGCTCCAGTTTTAATTACCCTGTCTAGATACTCCTTCTATTTATGGTCTAATCCCATTCCATTTTCCCATATTTAATGTGATGCCTCTGGAGTTTCTTACGTGGTCTAAAAAATTTCCTTCTTACAAAGAAGGAATGTAGGAAGGGGAGCAGAATTTGCCACTCCCAGATTATATCTATGCAGCATAAGGTTTATTTTAGACTGGTTATTTTTATGAAACTGCAGACACAGGAGAAGCTCTGAAAATTGGGTTAAAAGGGTGAAAGCTTTCCTTTGTAAGGTCCATTCACATTTATAAGAGAAATCTTCATTTGTGAGAGTGTCTCCCTCTCTGTGCCAGGAAGAGGAGGAGACCAAATCTCTAGAAATTTATCAGTGAAGAAGGCTTGGACTTAAATCTCCATGACAATTATACCCTTGTTTACTACGCTTTTCCTGGTAACCTCCCACAACTGGCCTTTCCTCTCCCCGAACATCTTTGGTTTTTAGCTGGAGATGATATTTAAGGTGGTGGCTTGGGCTATTCAGAGTTACACAGTTTTTCTGGTCTCTCCATGTATACAGGAGGTATATACATCATTAGACTTGTTTGTTTTTTTCCTATCAATCTCTCTTTTATTACAGGCGGGTCTCAGTCAAGAACCTAGAAATGTAGAGCTTAAGTTATTTTTCCTCCCATACATGGGCTTCCCGAAAAATAAATGCCTCAATGTTAGAGTTTAAATATCATTTTCTTCCCCTCCAATATCCTTTTTTTTTTTTTTAGCAGAAGGAGAAAAATAGTGTATACTGAGTTCTTTTCCTCATAAAGTCAAATTACCATGAGATATTCCTTGAGGTCACAAGTAAGGAAATGCTAAGCCCACTCAAAGTTTTCAGCTCTCTAGGGATAAACACTGGATTTGGCGTACACTAATTATTGTTTGTAAAGCACCAGCTGATGAGAGCAAAATTGCTAAGAGGCACCCACCTGTTACCCTCTTCATCACATTGGAACTAAATGAGTGGGAACAGCCTCCCACTGTAGCTCTTGCCTTTCTTGGGGAGGGGTGGGGAAAGGAAGAAGGAGAGTTCTCTTGAACAGTAATGCAAAATATATTTAATCCCAGTCACCAGGACCTTGCTTGTAGGACTATGCCTGAAGCATCTATTATCACTACCCACACTACCAGAGAGGCAGATCTTAGCTCCAGTATTTAGCCCTGATCATGGAGCAACAACATGGTAGTCATTCTCTTTCTTAGTCCTTGTTGGACTGCACCCGTAGGCCTGCAAGCCTTGTAGTTGCCCAGCCAGGAGACTGAAGAAAGAGCCTGGATACAGAGACAAAGACATCAGTGGTTTACAGGATAGGGGACTTTACACATCTGAAGCAAAAGGTCCTGGAGCAACACCCCACCGAGGATGGCAGATGGTGGCAGACAGAACATGAAAGCAGTTTTTGCTACTCAGGGGAGAAGGAGGCTACCGTTTATAGAGGGAATTGACATTAGGCTGGTGCATTTGTTGCCAGGGAAACCAGCGCTGGGCAGGGGGCAAGCACTTAGACAGTTACTGATTAAGCCCTATAATTCAGAGGACTGGATAGTCATGTGAGTGACCGGTCAAGCACGGCATGTACAGAAAGCAAGAGAACAGCCATCTTGAATGGCCTGACCATAGAGTCCTTATTAATTTCAACAATGATAGGAATTCAGAGTTTATATAGAGGGCCACTCCTCTGGTCACACCTTAGACATCCTTTATAATTTTAAATATCTTTAATCTCATTCTCAAATATTTCATGTCCAAATGATACCTCCCAACTTCCTAGCTCCAAATTAGATCCAAATAAAACAATCCTTAGACTCTGCTCAGACATAGCTTTTATTAATCCTGCCATCTTTTTTTATTATTCCTTCTTCCATCACTCTTTACTTTCCTCCTATTACAGCTTAAATTTCAGAGTCAATCCTTATCACTGTTTGGTATACACACTCAATTCCCTTGAACTTCTCCCTTCCAAGCGTTTGCTCAACCAAACTACAATATTGGTTAATTCCACCCTTTGTCTAATCTTAGCCAATATGCACACAGTTGAACAGGCTAGTGAAAAACACACAACCACTTTCAGTTTTCACTTTAAGCTCATGTCAAGAACTTGGAAGCTACCTGATGATCATGTTTTATTTCCCCAGTACATTCACTCTCCCAGTCTCCTGGACCAGTGGTTCACAAAGTTTGGTCCACAGTCTCCTAGAAGTCTCCATGACCTTTGCAAGGGGTCTGAGAAATCAAAATTATTCTCATAAAAATATTTACATGTTGTTTGTCTGTTTCACCATGTTCTTCACATTAGCCCCAAAGATACAAAAGCAATAGAGGGTAAAATTGTTGGTGTCCTAGCACAGCTAAGGCACTGGCACCAAACTATCATAGAAGTCATCAACAAGCACTTTCATTTTAAAAAATAAGTTTCTTAAATGACATTTAAGAATGCCCTAGAGGAAACAGTAAAAATATTAATATTATATATAATATTAATATAATTAATATTAGATTTCAACTCGAGTATATGTCTTTAATATTCTGGGTGACACATAAAGCATTACTATTGCATACTAAAGGAAGATAGTTGTCCCTAGGAAAAGCATTTGTGCTTTTTTCATGGAATACACTTTTTTTTTTTTTTTTTTTTGCGGTACGCGGGCCTCTCACCGCCGCGGTCCCTCCCGTCGTGGAGCACAGGCTTCGGGGGTGCAAGCTCAGCGACCACGGCTCACGGGCCCAGCCGCTCCGCCGCACGTGGGACCCTCCTGGACCGGGGCACGAACCCGCTCCCCACGCATCGGCAGGCGGACCCCCAACCACTGCGCCACCAGGGAAGCCCCATGGAATACACTTTTTATTTGAAAGAGCAACTGACAAACAAATTATTGTGATTCTTAACTGGGTGTCTGGCAGACATTTTCTCACAAATAAAGAAAGTGAGTCATTTCAAGAAGAACAACTATTTGTTGCCACTGGTAAATTTTGAGCTTTCAACTGAAAATTATGATTATAAACAATTTGTATTTGCCACCTGTGCTTCCTAATACTTAAGGTTTTTCTGATGAAATGGACATGATACAAACGAAAGTGCTATTTTAAAATATTGTATAATAAACTATGTCAATGTTTGTAATATTTGCGTAACTCAGTGAGCCGATATTTTCCAAATTATCAAAACATTATAATGTTCTTATAATGACATTATAAGATCATGAATGAATAAAACATCCAAGCGAAGTGCAAGGTAGACCAATGGACTTCAGTGTAACAGAGTACAAAACACTGACTGATATGGTTTCAGATTTCTTACTGCAACTAGCATTAAAAAGACTGTTGTTGGGCTTCCCTGGTGGCGCAGTGGTTGAGAGTCCGCCTGCCAATGCAGGGAACACGGGTTCGTGCCCCGGTCTGGGAAGATCCCACATGCCGCAGAGCGTCTGGGCCCGTGAGCCGTGTGTCCGGAGCCTGTGCTCCACAATGGGAGAGGCCACAACAGTGAGAGGCCCGCGTACCACACACAAAAAAATAGACTACTGTCTATGTGACCTGCGGTGCAGTGACAAAGAAACACATACCCACTATTAGTTATCTCAAAAAGTGATTTCTCCCTTTCAAACCACATACCTGACACACTGAGAGCTCGGCAAATTATACTCATCATTTTCTTGCAGGGAGTTCTCCTCCTTCCCGATCGATTACATGTTCGTTCGTTTTTTTAAAGTGTTTGTACCTGGTGGTGCAGGTATCTCTGCTTCCTCTCCATGGCCATGTCTCCCTGCTTCAGGTCTTCTTTTCTCAGTCTCAATACAGGGACCAGAGTGATCTTGTAAAGTTAAATTATGTCATGCTTCTACTTTAATCCTTCAGTGTTTCCCAACTTGATTATTCTAAAAGCTCAGGTCTTTCACATGACCTAGATGTCACACACACAGGATTCGTCTCCCTGTTACCTTTCCGACTTCATCTCCTATTGGTATCCCCTTTGCTTTCATACAGCAGCCGCGCTGGCATCCTTGCTTTTTGAACACATAGTCTTTTGCTTTAAGATCTTTGCATCTGCTCTCCCCTCTACCTGGAATGCTTCTCCTCCCTAGTTCCACACAGCTGGTTCTCTTACTCCTCCAGGTCTGCACTCACATGGAACTTCGGTGGGAACATGTGTGACTACCCCTTTTCAAACTGTAGCTGTCTCTGTCCCAATGTTTATTATTCTTGTTCACAGATCTATTTTTTCCCGTAGCATTTACTAACATCTAGTGTACTGTATCATCTGTTTTTACTTTTTATTATAAGTTTCACCATTCTAGAATGTAAGCCCCATGAGGGTAGGGATTTTTAATTTTTTATTATTTTTTTATTTTTTTGCGACACGCGGGCCTCTCCCTGTTGTGGCCTCTCCCATTGCGGAGCACAGGCTCCGGACGCGCAGGCTCAGCGGCCATGGCTCACGGGCCCAGCCGCTCCGCGGCATGTGGGATCTTCCCGGACCGGGGCGCGAACCCGTGTCCCCTGCATCGGCAGGCGGACTCTCAACCACTGCGCCACCAGGGAAGCCCCGGGATTTTTAATTTTTGTACACTGCTATAACCCATTACCTAGGGCAGGGCCAGGCAATGAATGGGACTCAGTGATTGGATGAACTGAATGAATATCCCTGAGTATCCTAACAGGCCCTGTGCCAGACTCTGGAGACCAAATGATGAAAAGTATACGGACTCTAACTAAAGAGTTCAAGTAGGAGGAGGAAAGAGAGGATATAGGGTATGTAATAGGAAGATAACTGGACAAAACTGGTTTACCCTAAGTGACTATTTTTTACTCAAAGTCTCCCATTAACACTTGTATACTGCTTTCCTAAGTGACATCCGGTTTGACATAATAGTTTTATGGTAAAGAACTCTATAACTGTATTCCCAAGAACACTTATAACTGTGTCTAATATATAGAATTGCATTGATATACAGAATGTATAAATTATTTCCAATAGAGTTACTTATAGAAGACTGAACTGACATTAGCACTATTTTGATTAGAACAATAATGATATAATAAAAATAATAGAAATTTTTTAAAAAGAACTATAATGGTATAAAGCAGCTATTTGAAGCAGAAACTGAAGTACTAAACCTTTAGCATCCACCAGCCTAGTCCAAAATAATGAAATGTTCTTATTTGGAAACATAACTTGGTTGACACATTTAATCCTTCTTCTAACACATTACTCAAAATTATGTGTGAATTATATATGTAAAGCATAAATGACTTGGCTTAAGAAATTAAAATGCCATCCTCATTTTTTTTTTTTTTTACCTGCAATATGCTAACTGTGGGAACTACACTAGCTATAACGGCACTGTACGTACTGAAGTGAGTCTGCCTTATAATAAGGATTTGAAGGACCCATATCTGGATGTGATACTGAAAATAATCATGTCTCTTACTAAATTCTTTATACGATAATAGGAAGAAATTGCGGAATACTGAAATGCATATGGATCAATCCAGGCGAAAACATGTTAGAGAAAGTTTTGTTAGATGAACAAAATAAATGGGGAGATTTTCCTTCTTGGCTAAAAGCCTACAGAGAATGGTAACAAATTGTAAGAAAGTTGGTAGTGATTTTCTATTTCTTTTCATTTATATAAGGCAATTCAAGATGCGAAAATCTTTATTACTTTTCTATATTTCCATGTAAAATATATTTTTAACTCTTGTTTTATAATAGTTCAGTATTTTAATTGGACTGTTTATCAGTTCTCACTTTGAATTCTTTTAAATTAAAATTTTTAATATATGTATGTGAGTAAAGTATTTAGTTTGTTCTTTGCTCTGGAGTTTGGGAAAAAATATCCTGAATCTGAAATTTCAATGTGTTTTTGGTGCACATTTGTAATCCAGAGGATCAAGTTCTGCTATTGATCACCTTTTACTTCTAATTACAGAGGTATCTCCTGTGTCAAAGCCGTTGCAGAAGAAAACTGGAAAGTATCAAGTATTCCATGAAGTAGCTTGAATTTTCAGAGAAGGGAGAGGAATAAGAATTACCAGTGGGACTCGGCATTTCTTCCCATTGATTTCTCATCTGACCCATTGATGTTTGGAGGTTACTACATTGTTATTATGAATCAAGTGATTTTTCTCAGATTTTCTCTAATGAGAATATAAGTTTGATAATGAGTGACTACACAAGACTCCAATACTGTAGTAAATACTGTAACATAAAACGCATGAATTTATTTATTTTTGGCCATGCCACGTGGCATGAGGGATCCTAGTTCCCCAGCCAGGGATCGAACCCGTGCCCGCTGAAGCGGAAGCACGGCGTCTTAACCACTGGACTGCCAGGGAAGTCCCAAAAGGTGTGAATTTATATTCAAATAAATAGAGTACTGCCCAAATCTCACATTTCTGTGTCCTTGCACATGCCAGCTCCTGACTAGACTATCCATTCCCACTTGTCTCACACCCCACTATCCTTTGTGTGTGTTCGTTTGTTTTTCACTGAAGCAAAAAGGGAAATTTTATTAGAAGGATACTGGAGTATTTTACAAAATGCAGGACTGCCAGGCCTGGCAGCAGGAATAAGAAAGCTATCAGTAACCCAGTCGTACTTACTTTTCATTTCTTATCTCTGCTTCTCTCTGGGTATCATTTTTTTTAATCCATCTTCCCAGCCTGGCTTTCTCAGCCCTTACATAGAGATAACAGAGGATGGCAGATCCATAATTCCTAAATTTATATCCTTCAGTTCAAGTTATACCTATCTAGACTGATTAAGTCCAAATTCCTAATTCCTAGGAGAGAACATCTGGAGCAGTTTGGGTCAGGGGGTTATTTATGGTCTAGTCCATTGTGGCCAGCAGACAGGATGTAATAATAACAATATGCCTGTCAAGGACAAATCCCTGGTGGAGGGCGTGGGGAAGGAAAGGGCAATTCTCAGAATATACGGTAACTTTTACTTGGCTAACTTCCTATGCAACCATCAAGGCCTAATTTTTGTGTCATCTTTTCTGGTTAAATCCTTATATCCCCCTCACTCTCTCCACATCTGGGAATACATTCATAGTATTTAGTGCTACTTATCCAGCTCTCATCTTGTCTCTCTTACCCACTGCACAGACACGTTTTTCAACTTCATATCTCTAACCCTGCTTTGTATTCATTGCTCCATGGTAAGCACCTTGGAATTGTATGTTGAATAAATATACCGGTATGGGAACAAAGATTCATACTTAACCATGGTTATTTGCTTGCCTTCCCAGAACCCACAGCAGTCTCATAAGAAACATAAATGATTTGGAAATATAGAGTCTAAGATGTTTAAAGACATTGGATTCTATCCTCTCTCATATTAAAAAAACAGCTTTATTGGGATACAATTTGTGTATGACCATTCACCCTTTTAAAGTGTACAATTCAATGGTTTTTAGTAAGTTCAGAGTTGTACCACCATCACCACAATTTTATAACATTTTCATCACCTCCCAAAGAAACCCTGTCCTCATTACCAATCACTCCTCATTTCCCTTCATTCTCTCAGTCTTAGGCAACTATGAATGTACTTTCAGTCTCTATGAACTTAGCTAGTTTGGAAGTTTCATGTAAGAAGAATAACACACTATATGATCTTTTGTGACTGGCTACTTTCACATGGCATAATGTTTCCAACGTTTATCCATGTTTGTAACATGTATTAGTAATTCATTCCTTTATACGGCCAAATCCTTTTCTATTATAGGGATATACTGTATTTTATTTTTTCATTCATCAGTTGATGAACATTTGGGTTGTCTCTACCTTTTGCTATTATGAATGATGCTATGAATATTCATGTGATTTTATTTTTCTCGGGAACCTGGAGGTGGAATTGCTGGATTATATGGTAACTCTATGTTTCACTTTTTGAACACTGCCAGACTGTATGCCAACGAGCTACATACACCATTGTATGAAAGGGTCTGAAGAGATATTTGTCCAAGGAAGAAATACAAATTGCCAATAAGCACATGAAAAATACTCAACATCATTATTCATTAGAGCAATGCATATTAAAACGAAAATAAAATACCACTTCACATTAACTAAGATGGTCATAATTTAAAAAACAGAAAATTACAAGGGTTGGCAAGGATGTGAAGGAATTAAAAGCCTCTCTTTATTTTTACAAACACTCACTCTTGCATTGTACTCCACATTTTGTGCTACCCAATGATATTTATGAATCTACTCAATGATCAGCTCTCCAGAGCTATCCATTGTACTGTCTTATTATGATTCTTAAACTTTTGATATTAATTTTTTTAAAAAATAAATAAATTTATTTATTTATTTTTGACTGCTTTGGGTCTTCGTTGCTGCACGCGGGCTTTTTCTAGTTGCAGCGAGCGGGACTTACTGTTCTTTGTGGTGCTCGGGCTTCTTGTTGCAGAGCATGGGCTCTAGGCATGTAGGCTTCAGTAGTCGTGGTGCACGGGCTTAGTTGCTCCGTGGCACGTGGGATCTTCCTGGACCAGGGCTCGAACCTGTGTCCCCTGGTTGGCAGGCAGATTCTTAACCACTGCGCCACCAGGGAAGTCCCTGATGTTAATTTTAAAAGAATAATACCCATTAATGGTGTAGATTGATAAAATGGTAAAGAAATACAAACATGATTATTTTTTTAAAAATTAAAATTGTTTTTGAAGAAATAATACCTGAATTTGGTTTAAAAAAATAGCATACAGTCTAGAATCCAAATAAGTCTCTATTTTCCTGACCACCAATCCCTCAATTACCCTCCTTAGAAAAATTCTCTTCCAATTTCTTGCTTTCCAAAAAATTTCAGTCTCACAAGGCTCTAAGTATATGTTAATCTCTTTTATAAAGTTTACACCAATAGTAGCATACTATTCAGTCTATACTGAACCATGCTTTTTTTTTTACACACACACAAATATTTATTTTCAAATATGAAGAGTACAAGATTTGCTATTCTTAGAAATTGTAAAGGTAATTGCAAATAAGACAGCAGATTTGACTATACTAAAAATTGTAGGGCTTCCCTGGTGGCGCAGTGGTTGAGGGTCCGCCTGCCGATGCGGGGTACATGGGCTCATTCCCGGGTCCGGGAGGATCCCGCGTGCCAAGGAGCGGCTGCGCCCGTGGGCCGTGGCCCCTGGGCCTGCGCACCCGGAGCCTGTTGCTCCGCGATGGGAGAGGCCACGGCAGTGGGAGGCCCGCGTACCGGCAAAAAAAAAAAAAAAAAAAAAAATGTATACGAGAGGGGAAAAGATGCAGCATTTTAGAAATCAGCAAAACATTTGCGGTCACTGTTTTGCTTTTTTCATTAATTTATCTTGATGATTATTCTATATTATTTCTACTTTATTCTTTATAATGGCTGTAAGATATTCTCATTTAAAGGTGTGCCATGAAAAACTCCACTGTAATTTCAGTGCCATGAGACCATTTAGTTGTTCTAGCTGGTCTATAAATATTTTTCAATGGTTTTTATATATTCACCTTCCGTTCAGACCTACTGATATGTATTTCCTTTGTATTTTTATCTTGCATTTTTCTTTATTAAACTATTTCTTGTCTGATTTTCTACTTTTTTTTCCTCAATGAGAATATACTGACACATCCTTTCCAATAGGAATGGAAGAAAATAATTTTTCTTTGTTTCCTCAAAAATATAGAATATAAGAAATAATTTAAATAATTTAAATTTAAATAATTTAAATAATTTAAATAATTTAAATAATTTAAATATATATGTAGATATATATCTATCCATATAAAAAAGTTTCTAAAAATAATAAGTTCATGTACACAGTTTGGAGCCTCAGACTTTTAAAAATTTAAGCTATACCTACCTACATTTTGCTTGTTTTTATATTCTTCCATAAATTCAACACATAAGAACTATTGGTCATCTATCAAAAACAGAACACTATGGACATTACTCAAAGAGATTACTTAAGAGGGAGAATAGGAGAAGGTGGTGGGTGGAATGCTAGGGAACAATGACATTGAAGGACTGTTTTATGGGGAGAGGTGTAAGAAAATGAAAAGCCCACGAAACCCAGAGAGGAGAGTTTCAAGCAACTCCACCCTGGCCCAGTCTCCAGGTCACTGGAACTCACTGCCTTTTCACCTCAGGCAAAAGGCCACATTGCCTCTCGCCTGCCTAATCCTTCAGGTCAATAAATGTTCTTCCACAGTCTTTCCAGTCCCCTAGTGATGTAAAATCAACCTATCTTGAGTTTCATGACCTCAGCACACTGCTGGGTGACTGGATAATTAATGTTTTCAAGAAATTTGAACTACCAGGTTAATGATATAACAGGTAATACTTTTATTATAACAACTGCATGCTCTCAGAGGAGCGGTAATGTCAGAATTCATGCCCCTCAGCAGTTCCCTTGGCAGGAGGGCGTATCATGACCTCTCTCAAATTGGACCAAATAAGCGATGAGTAACTTCACCATATTCTGTTCAAATTTCATTTAATCTTTTGTTGTCTTCACAACGAAGATATTTTTTGATAAATGTATGGTGAATTAAGGTCTCTGCTAATACCAAGATGTTACAACTTGATATTTATAATTTGCAGCCTGATTTTCATATGTTAAGTATCTCGGTGCAGCGATTCATAGCTGAAAATCCCTTTTTTATGAGAACTCAAACATATGAACAAATTATTTAATTTACACCTAGAAAACTTTTCCCACTATATGATATTTTCCCATTAAATTCACTGGCCAAAGTATGAATACATGCCCATAAGTGTTTTGGTACTAAAAGGACAATTTCAGGATGTTATGAAGATGTTAATATAATTTTCTAAGAGTACTGTGGGAGATTAATCTCTCTTTCTTACTCTCTCTTTTCTAAATTTGTGTTTAGAATGATTATTTCTATGAGAAGTAGAGTATATACTTTTTATCTTCCAAGCAATGATATTTGTCACTGAAATCAGAGACCTTCTATTATTTTTAAAAATTTCTTAGAATTTTAAATTACAAACATCATGATGTGCTTTGTGACATAAGCGAAACATTACAATGTAAAAATGTATGTATGCAAGATGATCATCTCCACATTCCCCTCCAGCTTCACACCCCAGATGCAGCCAGTGTGAGAAACCTGCTGTGACGCTCTTCAACACCTTTTTCCTTGTTCACTCAATGTTTACAGGCGTGTATGCACATACAGAGAGGTGTTTGTTTATCTGACTTCTAAAATTAATAAATAATTATACTATATATCTTACTCTGCAATTGCTTCGTTTTAACTGACAATATGTCATGGATATTCCTACAATTCCGTATGAATATCGGCTATACTATACACAGGCGAAAGCAACTCAAAGAGAACGCACAAAGGCTATGAAGAGGAAATACAAGAAGAAACAAATGTAAACCTGAAGCACTGATAAACACACAAAAAAAATCTCCAAAAACAACAAAAAAAATCTCAAACTCACTGATAATAATGGAACTGCTTGTAATGCTGGCAAGTATTTAAATGGATTAGGATGCCTGTAAAGAGGAAGATACAGAAAAAAGAGTAAATTATATTCTCTCAAAAATGATCTGGCAATATCAAACTTATGTATTAAAAAGATACCAATCATGTATCTAATCATCTATTTTTTAAAACTTTAATCCAGACGTTCTATACATTATCTAACTTATAGACATCTCTTCCATAAAAATGAAAGCATTGGTTTTCAAAACTACTGGCACAAGATGTTCTTGTGAGGTGTTACCGCAGGACAGGGAGACATGTTACCTGAGAGGGACGAGGAAGGTAAAGGACAGAGTCAAGTAGAAGGAAAAAAAAAAGACTACCATAAAAGAGTAAGCATGTTATGATCACATTTATGTAAAATTATATTATATATATACATGTATTTGCATTAGTACTTTAGAAAAAAAGTTATTAAGTTTCATATGAACCTAATATTTTATATTACCCAGGACAAGACTATCTTAAGTGATTCTTTTTTTTTTTTTTTTTTTGCGGTACGTGGGCCTCTCACTGTTGTGGCCTCGCCCGTTGCGGAGCACAGGCTCCGGACCCGCAGGCTCAGCGGCCATGGCTCACAGGCCCAGCAGCTCCGCGGCATGTGGCATCTTCCCGGACCCGGGGCACAAACCCGCGTCCCCTGCATTGGCAGGCGGACTTTCAACCACTGCGCCACCCGGGAAGCCCCTTAAGTGATTCTTTAACGTATCTGATTTTAACTAACTGGAAATGATTATAGTAAATATGAGTTTATGACTGCAGCTGAAAGTGTCTTATTGGTGCATAATATCATGTATAAAAGTTTTCCAAGGCTCACACAGTCAGGGTATTTACTGTTTCATTGGTGAAAATGAGTTCTGTCTGTTAGTGCTAGTAAATGAGAAGCTGAAGCAAGTTTTTACCTAGGCTATTTTATTCAGTAAAGTGAAATATCACTCTCAAGAGCAAACAGCAGATGTCTCTTAAATGTTTAAGGAAGATGAGAGTAATTAATTTAATAGGTGGAAGTATATTTTCTTTTCTTTTCTTTTTTTTTTTTTGGCCACACCGCACAGCATGCGGGATCTTAGTTCCCCAACCAGGGATCAAACCTGTGCCCCCTGCAGTGGAAGTGCAGAGTCTTAACCACTGGACCGCCAGGGAAGTCCTAGAAGTATATTTTCATTTTCTTTCCCCTCAATTTTCCCCCAAGGAATGTCAATATATATATAAAGAAAACATGTAAAGAATCTATGCTTCTGAAAGTGTGATTGTATTTTGATTTAAAAGTTTTTTTTTTATTAAGACTCTACTTTTTTAGAGCAGTTTTAAGTTCATAGCAAAATTGAGGGGAAGGTATAGAGATTTCCCATATACTCCCTGCTCCCACACATGCATAGCCTCCCCCATTATCAACATCCACCATCAGAGCAGTACATGTGTTGCAACTGATGAACTTACATTGACCCATCATAAACACCCAAGTCCACTGTTTACATTACGGGGTTGCATATCATAAGTAATAAACACATTTTCTCTACTCTTCTCTATTTCTAGGGAACCTCTGGTCCCTTAAGATCTCTTGCACTTTTTTTCTGAGCGCGCTTGTGGGGCATTTCATGCATGCACATTGAAAACTGGCCTTCATCAACTGTGCCACTAGCATCCACTTACTGTGGGTAAGGGCTGATGTTCGTGTTTGCGGTTGCCACTGCTGAGCCAGCCTCCTGTTGCTTTGGATGCAGTTGCCCAAGTGCCACTACTGTGTTACTGCTTCAGACTGGGTGCTAATGAAGAGACTGAGAATACCCACCACAGGCTGGGGAAATATTCTGGAGTGTGTGCTCTAAGAATGCTGTGCTGTGTTACCCATGTGCCAAAGACACATGGGATTACTCATCACAGGAGGCTATGACTCTCAATGCCTTCTGTGAAGCTTCCAGACAATTCACACTGATTTCTGTTTGAAAATAATTCTTGAACCTTTTAATTTATAGCTCATCTGACCTTAAAACGCAATATGCAAATCTCTGGGAGGCTTGGAATAGGATACAAACTATTGTGAATATTAGTGTGGTATATTCAGAATTTCTATTGCTTCCTAGGACACTGTAATCCATCGATCAAGTCTCCCAGACCCAAAGGTTCTCTGTCTCTAGTGAAAATTAAATTCACTGAGACAACTTGCATAGCTAAGCTCAAGCTTGGCTCCAGTTAATAGGGAATGGTAGCAACGTTTCTTTATAAGAATCTGCTGCCTATAAAATACCCCAAGCTACACAGAAGCGTTTAAAGCTCTGAACAGAGCCATTCTTACTACTTTGGGGTAACTTTGGGATTTATTGCCATCATGATTGCCTAGTATTTTGCAAAAGGCAGATCCTGATTAAATTATTCTAAACTATATGTGCATTTTAATAGATGTTTTCACTGATGTCATAAATTTTAATATGATTTTGCCCATTTCTAGGGCAAGAAAATAGTTAATTTCCTACTGGAATGAGTTTTAAAATTGGTTATTACTTATTGGTAAATGAAATACTAAACGTTTTCTGAATATTTTAAAATTTACAAATTTTGAAATGGAACTAGGAAATGGGTCATTTAAGGAACAAATAATATAAGATTAAATTACAGAGCATATTGAGGTAATACATGCTTTTAACTTTTCACATCAGTATTTTAAAGATTCTATTTTTCAGCCTTTTGATTTATGACATCACAGAAACTTTCAATGAAATTAGACCCTTGTAATTCTACACAGGGTGCACTTTTTCACTGCATAATAAATATAAAACTGTGCCTGTAACTTGGGTCCTTTTGCAGTTCAGTGAGAGGAATAATTGTCCCAACAAAAACTTTAACTGCTTAAAGTATGGAACTGTTCAGATTCGTTTTTGTAGGAGCAATAAAACTAATTGGGAAATTAAGCCAATGAAACTTACCACATACTCAGAGTTACAAATAATTTTGTTTAATGCTAATGTAAAGCCAAGCATTTGTTACCATGAAAAGACTATTGGTTGAACAGCCAATAAAGTTCAAAGTAGTTGGATTTTGCAGCCCAACACTTTCTCTGTGGAGAAAGGTGTTTACTGCAAACCGCCTTCTCTTTTGCTAATTAGCACCTGTCAATGATTCAGAGTCACAATACTGCCCGCCAAGCAAAGTGTTTGCTGAGAATTTCTTTCTTCCTGATAAAATGGAAAAGGTTATACAAATTTTGTATTGTGTTTTTATTGAAAATGATCCAATGTGGCATTTTAAGTAATAGCATTTAATATGGAATACATAATGGTTAAAAGGAAATGAGTTTCTCTTTAATTAAAAAAAATTGATAAACTAAAATGTAAGCAGATGTTTTAGGAACATATATTTTTCACAAAAATATTTATGAATGCATTGGTTTCTACGATGATATCAGTGAAGATGTTATAGTAGTGTGTTACGGTGTACCTAATTATCATCTGAATGCCAAGCAATTAGTATTCCAAGTGACTGTCTGCAATGAGATTTTCTTTTACCTGAGTCCTAAAAATTTCACACTTGTTCTCTCACAAAATAAATTTTTCTTTCATTTGGTTGACACTTTTTTGGGGGGAAGCCTGAGTTCATCATTATCATAATTATAGTAGACAATATGTATAATTCTATAGTTACAGAATAGCTGCGCTATACAATAGTAAATCATAATCATGTAAGAGTAGATTTTAATGCACATAACCATGTTTTTATAATATTTTAAATTATGGAATAAAATCTGTTTAATAACGAATTATTATATAACTGGGTTCCACTGTTTTACAGCCACTTTGCACTGCTTTCAGTTTCCATTTCCTGTTTAAGAGATGGCTGGATTTCACATGGAAGAGAGTGACATTTAGGCGTTTTTTTTAAAAAAGAGATATATAAATCTACCAGATGGAATGAACAAAGTTGGAAATTTCTAAAATTGTAGTAGTCCAAAGTATTGATTTATTTAAAAGAACTAAATTTAAAATTAAATGTATTTTCTTTCAAAAGATCTTGCTAAATTTGTCAATTACATTGGTGTGTTTCAGTGACACTTTATCATGAACATAACAGCACATCAAATATCTCATAATCTATACTACATGTTAAATATTTAACTCACATAATAAAGGGGGAATTTTTACTCAACTGTTAACCTATTAACAGAATATAGCCTATTTATTTGTTTTATAGCATCACTAATTCTTCTTCTCTGATTTGGACATTCTGGTATATGTTCCTGCCTGCCTAGGAAATCTGCCAAGTTTTGGGTGGTGATATATACAAATTATCAAATATACTCATGAAGCATTTCTCATGGGAGAAACCAAAAGTTGGCAGGGTTCCAAATGTAATTTTCATAGTTGTAATTATTTTTTCCAGACTTTCATTGCAGCAAGAACAGGCTTTCCAGAAAATTGATCTGTCATATTTTGGAGTAAGCTTGGTACAGAGAGGATGTTGAAACGTCGAGTCATGTTAGTGTGGAATGTGTACGTTTATATCCATGTAACTTGAAACCTATCCATATATTCAACATTTGGCTTCTGTTTTTTTCATATTATGTGTAGTAACTTTGCATTTCCACTTTTAGTGTTATTAAATTTAAAGCTATTAATAATAATTAACTCCTTAATGAGTTAATTTGTTCAACGAACATTTATTACCATGTATTATTTACCATGCTAAGCATTAAGAATATAAAAAGAAACCAAAAACTCTATTGTCAAATGCTCACATACACTTTAGTAAAGAAAATAGATATTAAGTAATTATGAAAAATCTATATGGTCGTTCATAATAAAGATATGTACAAAGCAGGGTGCCTGAGTGGGAGAGAATAGACAAAGATACAGTCATGAGAAATAGCAAGGGGGTAGAGCGAACTGTATGATAACCCATACAGTTTGGTACCATATATCAGAGGTACGAAAAAAAATGTTTAAACAACTTTACTGAGATATAATTCATACACCTTATAATTTACCTATTTAAACTGTAAAATTGAATGGTTTTTAGTATATGTACAGATTTATACAACTATCATCTCATTCTAATTTTAGAGCACTGAAAGATATACTTATTTAAAGACAATACAACACATAAATATTTGAAATTTAAATAATTTGCAATTTAGAAGAAATACCTGAATCACAGATTGGGCTAACTACATAAAATCTCTACTGTGAATTACTTGGCATGTTTCAAAAACAACTATAAATGACACATAACTTGAAATTTATTCTCCTTTGGGTTAATACTAACTAGATAGACTGACTTAAAAGAAACAGTTTTCCAACTTTAGTAACATTCAATGTCACTTCTGATAAAAATGGAATAAAGTGAGGTAACAATAATTAAAATAAATTTTTACAGGCATACATTTTTTTTTAGAAGAGAGATGAATTACTTATTATGAGATATGCAAAATAATATCAAATTCATTTCAGAAACAAGAGCACACCTTACTTAATGATCAGTTATTTATTAATTAAAATAGTTTATCACAACGTGTTCATATTCAAAATTCAAAGGAGTTTTCTTTTGTATGTTATTCTGGCTTAATTTAGATGTTTCTGTGTTTGTTATATAAGTGCAAACTTTAAGTTTTACTGGTTTGGAGCACAGGTTTCACACACACACACACACACACACACACACACACACAGACACACACAGACATACACACACACACAAAATATTCAATTTACTTTGTTTTACCAGTACCTTCTTGATCTGATGTAAAATGTAGTGGTACAAGCCCAGTATAAATACATTTTATTTCTATACTGTAGTCCAATACATACTTGGGAAACTATACCTAGGTCACATCAAACCCAACATATTGATGTAAATCCTACCCCTTGCGCCTTTTCTTTGAGAAGTGAAGGATAGGATTCAAGTTTGTAGGGAGACAGAAACTGAACTGTACTTTAGCTAAAATTGGTATAATTCAAAAATAATGTGAATTTGAAAAAAATTTTTTGAGATTTGAATTGTCTTTTAGTATATCACTCTTACATAATATATCACTTCATTCAAATTACATTTTGTTGAATGAGGAAATACAGATATAGCTATATTACTTGAATAGATTATCAAGTGACTCGTCTAATGATTCATAAAATTTCTACTACTGGAAGGCCAAAGTGATTTTATAAGCCATCTGTTGTGTAGCATCTGGCTTGTCAGTTAAAACGGATTAACTAAAGAAAAGTATATAGTGCAAATAATAGTGTTGACGTACTTAACTCAAAAATTTACATTTAGAATATGAAAAAGAAACAAATATTTGTATAGTTGAAAAACTGTACTTTAGGAAATTATTATAGTTATATTGTTATTAAACATTTTAAGGAAGAACCACAATAGATTCCTGAAATTTTCTTTGCTGTGAAATACATCAAACAATGGATTTTAATAACACCTATATTAAAAATCATAGTTATTTTTCAGCAGCCCAAAACAATGAGAAAGTGATAGTATATGAATATTGCAAGGAGTCCTAGAACATATCTATTAATGCTTGTAGTCCACACACACCTCTTTGGCAATTATTCATTCTACCTGTACTTGACTATTTTTAGTTGCAGGAAAATCTGTGACTCGTAAAATGGTCTAATTTTTAAAATTTTGATTAGAAACATGCTCTAGTTTATCCATGATGGTTTAAAAATATGGTTCTGAGAACTAAACAAATTACTCCACATCACTTCCATTACTATGAATTTACTATCAATATTCACTATCATTACTACAACTTTTCTTACTGAATGTGGTACCAGGGAAAGGAAAATCTCGCTCTTAATTCTCAGTTGTGAACATTTTAATTAGTGTTTTTCAAGATATAATATACCTACTAAGGGTATTATGTAAGTTATCTTAGATGATTTATACAGTAATCTTCTATTAATAATCATGAGTTAATGGTCATATATATTAGAAAATAACAGTTTGTCATTTCATAAACATTATTGTTTAGAATGAGATTAATGTAGGATTGATTTTAAGAAGTGAGTCAATTTACAGAAAAATATTGTTAGTACAGTTGATCCTCATATAAGGTGGTATATGAATAAATGAAATTTGGCATGGTGGTTCTCTGCTTTTAATTGTAATCTACATGTGAGATAGAAATACGTTATTTTTCTCTTCAAAGCAGTGAATGGTTGGAGCAGAGAATTTTTAATCTTCTATACAGGAACATCATTTTAGGCTTCTTTAACTTTTTACACAGTATTTTTCCAATGAGTTTTGCTGCCTCAGAAATTTGCAACACAGTATGAAAGCAAATTCTTCAGTGAAGAATAAATTCTGACTAATAAAGAATTCTCTCTCTATGGCTGAATCATAGTAGAATCTTTCTGTAAAGCATGAATTGGCAGTAAGTACCACAGAAGAAAGAATTTGGTGCAAAAATTTTAGAGGATGGAAAGAAGCTTCTAAAAGAAGCAACCCTCTCATCAACATTAATTTATTTAATGATTCTTAAGGCAACAATTTATTTTTCTTGTTTCTGTTTAATATTGTTTTATTAGACTAGGGATGGTTGATCAATGAATATTTCTCCTTCGTTAACAACCATAGTGTTTTTAAAGGATTATTCTCTTTATACAGAAAATTGTCTCAAGTCATCAAGTCACATTAACTGTGAGAACTTCTTTGCCTTCTCTCTGCAACTAAGTGGAAATTAAAAGCTTAAATTGAAAGGAATTAGGTGTTTGGTAAAGTATCAATTTTATATTAAGCATGCAATTCTACTGGCATGCATGTCTGAGAAACCAGCCCAGACCGAAACAACTGCCCAGCTTAGGCAACCCAATTACCCAACTAAACAATCAGGAGCTAAATAAACCGTGGTTGTTTTAATCCCCTGATTTGTGAAATGATTTGTTACTCCATAAAAGCTAACTACTACAAGACTTAAACTTAACGTGGTTGATTTCAGACCCTGAGATTCAATTAAACGTCTGATCTGCTCAAGTGTCTGGAAGCAAGTGAAATCCTTACAATATCTTAACTTGTACAAAAAATAAACAAATAATACCTGTTTATGACAAAAACTCTCCAGAAAGTGGGCATAGTGGAAACCTACCTCAAATTAATAAAGGCCATATACGGCAAACCCACAGCTAACATCATTCTCAACAGTGAAAAACTGAAAGCATTTCCTCTAAGATCAGGAATAAGACAAGGATGTCCACTCTTGCCATTTTTATTCAACATAGCTTTAGAAGTTCTAGCTATGGCAATTAGAGAAGAAAAAGAAATAAAAGGAATCAAAATTAGAAAAGAAGAAGTAAAACTGTCACTGTTTGCAGATGACATGATACTATACATAGAAAATCCTAAAGACACTACTAGAAAACTACTAGAGCTCATCAATGAATTCAGTAAAGTGGCAGATACAAAATTAATACACAGAAATCTCTTGCATTTTTATACACTAACAACAAAAGATCAGAAAGAGAAATTAAGGGGAAAAAATCCCATGTACCATTGCATCAAAAAGAATAAAATACCTAGGAATAAACCTACCGAAGAAGGCAAAAGACCAGTACTCAGAAAACTATAAGGTGCTGATGAAAGAAGTCAAAGATTACACAAACAGATGGAGAGATATACCATGTTCTTGGGCTGGAAGAATCAATATTGTCAAAATGACTATACTACCCTAAAGCAATCTACAGATTCAATGTAATACCTTTCAAATTACCAAAGGCATTTTCCACAGAATTAGAATACAAAATTTTACAACGTATATGGAAACACAGAAGACCCTGAATAGTCAAAGCAATCTTGAGGAGGAAAAATGGAGCTGGAGGAATCAGACTCCCTGACTTCACACTATACTGCAAAGCTACAGTAATCAAGACAGTATGGTACTGGCACAAAAACAGAAACATAGATCAATGGAACAGGATAGAACCTCCAGAGATAAACCCACGCACCTATGGTTAACTAGGCTATGACAAAGTAGGCAAAAATATACAATGGAGAAAAGACAGCCTCTTCAATAAGTGGTGCTGGGAAAACTGGACAGCTACATGTAAAAGAATGAAATTAGAACACTCCCTAACACCATATAAAAAAATAAACTCAAAGTGGATTAAAGACCTAAATGTAAGGCCAGATACTATAAAACTCTTAGAGGAAAATATAGGCAGAACACACTCTGACATAAATTGCAGCAATATCTTTTTGGATCCACCTCCCAGAGTAATGAAAATAAAAACAAAAAATAAACAAATGGCACCTAATGAAACTTAAAAGCTTTTGCACAGCAAAGGAAACCATAAACAAAACGAAAAGACAACCCACAGTATGGGAGAAAATATTTGCAAAAGAAATGACCAACAAGGGATTAATCTCCAAAATATACAAACGGCTCACGCAGCTCAATATCAAAAAAACAGGCAAGCCAATCAAAAAATGGGCAGAAGATATGAATAGACATTTCTCCAAAGAAGACATACAGGTGGCCAAAAAGCACATGAAAAGATGTTCAACATCACTAATTATTAGAGAAATACAAATCAAAACTATAATGAGGTATCACCTCACACCAGTCAGAATGGCCATCACCAAAAAATCTGCAAACAATAAATGTTGGAGAGGGTATGGAGAAAGGGAAACCCTCCTACACTGTTGGTGAAAATGTAAATTGGTACAGCCACTATGTAGAACAGTATGGAAGTTCCTTAAAAAACTTAAACATAGAGCTACCATATGATCCAGCAATTACACTGGAGAAAACCATAATTTGAAAAGATACATACACCCCAATGTTCACTGCAGCACTATTTACAATAGCCAGGACATGGAAGCAACCTAAATGTCTACTGATAGAGGAATGGATAAAGAAGATGTGGTACATATATACAATGGAATATTACTCAGCCATAAAAAAGAACAAAATAATATAATGCCATTTGCAGCAACATGGATGGACCTAGAGATTGTCATACTGAGTGATGTTAAGTCAGACAGAGCAAGACAAATATCATATGATATAGCTTTTATGTACAATCTAAAAAAAATGATGCAAACGAACTTATTTACAAAACAGAAATAGAGTCACAGGTGTAGAAAACAAACTTATGGTTACCAGTGGGAAAGGGAGGAAGGGGGATAAACTGGGAGATTGAGATTGACATATACATACTACTATATATAAAACAGATAATTAATAAAGGCCTACTGTATAGCAGAGGGAACTCTACTCAATACTCTGTAATGATCTATATGGGAAAAGAATCTAAAAAAGAGTGGATATATGTATATATATAACTGATTGACTTTACTGTACACCTGAAACTAACACAACATTGTAAATCAACTATACTTCAATAAAAATTTTTTAAAAAGCAACAAATGAGAGAAAACGGTGTGATAACAAAAGAATAATGATATAGCATCTGGATTTTTATTTTGCATTTTACTGTAGTTAGAAATAAGGATTGACTATATATAAAGCTAAAGGAGGATAACAGTGAATCTGTACAGAAGTATAACTAAGTCCTATATTTACATTGCACCTAATTTAGGAAAACAGATCTATAATCATGAAAACCAGCAGTTATTGAAAGAAGATGGGGGACTTCCCTGGTGGTGCAGTGGTTAAGAATCTGCCTGCCAATGCAGAGGACATGGGTTCGAGCCCTGGTCTGGGAAGATCCCACATGCTGCAGAGCAACTAAGCCCGCGAGCCACATCTACTGAGCCCACGTGCCACAACTACTGAAGCCCATGCACCTAGATCCCGTGCTCTGCAACAAGAGAAGCCACTGCAATGAGAAGCCCGCACACCACAATGAAGAGTAGCCCCCACTCTCCAAAACTAGAGAAAGCCCGCGCAGCAACGAAGACCCAACACAGCCAAAAATAAATTTAAAAAAGATGATGGAGGCATTTTAAACCAATAATTCCATCGAGAAAGAATATTACATAGAATAAGTTAATGGAAATTATAAGGAAACACAATTTTCTTAGGGAAGAACTTTGACAGATAAATAAAGAACTACTTATTTTCAGCAAGAAAAATATAGAATAAATCATATTCTTGCATCCTGATCTCAATTAGTAGTGCTATTCTAGAAGTATGTTATAAAAATAGAGAAATGGTAACCTTGAAATCACAGCAATTATTGATATTAATAACATAAGGAAAACAAACGATAATATTTCTACTGTTAGAAAATAAATTATGTCAGCATCTACCTTGAATATGTTTTTATTATTAGGTTGACATCTAATTTATATGAGGTTATATGGTAATTCTGCATAGCAGTGTGAGAAAGTGTTATTATTTTACGTTCACCTACAACGAGTATGCTAATTTTATCACATACTGATCTTTCTACTGCTGTGTAACAAGCCATCCTAAACAGTGGCTTGAAAGAATAACCACCATTTATTTTGTTTGCAAATCTGGGATTTGGGCTCAGGTAGACAGTTTGCTCAGGGTCTCTCACTGGATTGCAGTCAGATAGTGGGAGGGGTCATCTCTGGATTCGTCATTCAGGTATCTGGTACTTGGGCTGGGAAGACACAAAGAGCTCTGTGGGTCTCTCTTTCTCTCTCTTCATGGGCTCCAGGCTCTGAATGCAGTCTTTCCACGTGGTGAGTGAAGGCTCTCAGAGCAAGTGTCTCCAGAGATGCCAGCCGCGTTACATGGGCTTTTCAAACCAAGCCTCAGAAGCCACAGCATTGCCATGTCCCTTGTATTACATTGTACAGTATTTGTCAAGGCAGTTATAAAGCCCCACACAGTTTGGAGGGGAGGGAACATAAGTCCCAATTCTTGATGGAAGGACTGTCACAGAATCTGGGGACATGTTTTTAAACCACTATAGATTTACTTTGTGTTTATTTTTAGTTTCTATACCTTTCCTTTTTGCCTGCTCCCACCTCCAATATGCACACCACAGATATACTTTGGGTTGTACAGATCAAAGGTCATGGGTTCATTTAAATTTATTGCTTTAAGTGTGTGCAAAACTTTTTGGTATTGTTCTTCAGTGACTATTTAAAAGAATTACTTAACATACCTTTCTGGAATGGCCCCTTTGGTATGTATGTCTTTGTTTTCATGAACATTTGTAAAAATAATTTTCTACTTTTACTTTCCAAATATTGTGTGAAATATAAGGAAGGCTACTTGGAAAAAATGTTAAGTTGGAATATTTTCTTTTATAAATGTAGTGATTAAAAGAGGCAAGAGAAAATTAACATATTCTGTCCTAGTGAAAAGAATAGGGATATGTTTTACTCACAGAACAAAATCCTTACCTTTGTGTTGAATAAAGCTTGTCCAGTGTGAAAATGAAAATACAGCTATTTCCTTAAGTACATGATTATTATGACTAATTAGGTCAGTAATTTCAAGGCTTTTAGATCAGTGATTTCAAAGCTTTTTGAAGTATTGCTTTGATGTATGGTACTTCTAATATCTTCCACTGGCATTTTTCTCTTTATTTAAAATCAAAGAAATAATTTATGATTCGTATAATAAGGAATTGGTAAATAGAATAAAATGTTACTTAAATAGGGAGTTGTTTTCAATTTTATCTTAAGCTTATATTGGGTCAGTCAGTCTCTAGGAGATTATATTGAGGAAATAGTAATAAATCTTTCTTCCGTTTTGTGGCATTCATGTAGTTGCTTGCTAATGTAACTAAAATTTTGAAGACTCCAAGTAAATACTTTAGAAAGTGAGCATGTTTTAGTTAATTGTCAAACAAAGAGTGATCCTAACTTTCCTTGATCCAAGTCTTCATTTGTATTAATAACCAGAGTGAGAGAAAAAAACAGAGGATGCGGGGATTTTTTATACTTTCCCCATCCAGTCTAGAGCTATGTGAACAGTTAATTACCAATATGTGAGTCAGGTTTTTTTTTTTTTAACATCTTTATTGGAGTATAATTGCTTTACAATGCTGTGTTAGTTTCTGCTTTATAACAAAGTGAATCAGCTATACATATACATATGTTCCCATATCTCTTCCCTCTTGCATCTCCCTCCCATCCTCCCTATCCCACCCCTCTAGGTGGTCACAACGCACCCAGCTGATCTCCCTGTGCTATGCAGCTGCTTCCCACTAGCTAGCTATTTTACATTTGGTAGTGTATATATGTCCATGCCACTCTCTCACTTCATCCCAGCTTACCCTTCCCCCTCCCCATGTCCTCAAGTCCATTCTCTACGTCTGCATCTTTATTCCTGTCCTGCCCCTAGGTTCTTCAGAACTTTTTTTTTTTTTTTAGATTCCATATATATGTGTTAGCATATGGTATTTGTCTTTCTCTTTCTGACTTACTTCACTCTATATGACAGTCTCTAGGTCCATCCACCTCACTACAAATAACTCAATTTCATTTCTTTTTATGGCTGAGTAATAGTCCATTGTATATATGTGCCACATCTTCTTTATCCATTCACCTGTCAATGGACACTTAGGTTGCTTCCATGTCCTGGCTATTGTAAATAGAGCTGCAGTGAACATTGTGGTACATGCCTCTTTTTGAATTATGGTTTTCTCAGGGTATATGCCCAGCAGTGGGATTGCTGGGTCGTATGGTAGCTGTATTTTTAGTTTTTTAAGGAACCTCCATACTGTTCTCCATAGTGGCTGTATCAATTTCCATTCCCACCAACAGTGCAGGAGGGTTCCCTTTTCTCCACACCCTCTCCAGCATTTATTGTTTCTAGATTTTTTGAGGATGGTCATTCGAGTCAGGTATTTTTAATGAGAGAAAAAAATCCTTAAAGAACTTAGCTGAGAAAAGTACTTTGTACAAATGCAGTATTTTAGGGCTCTTAGGAAGAGGCAGTTTTGCCATATCCATGAGTAAAATCCCACAAACAGTAAAGTCCCAGGAGCTTGACTTTTCTCTACCTTGAACTTCCTGAGAGAATATTATTGATGTAGCTAGCTTCCGAGCCAGGAGCTGCTGGGTGAAAATAGAAAACTAAAACCAAACCATACCATGTCAGGCAGCCTCCCACTCTCACAGCATTTTTGCAGAGCGCTTCTTCCTTATTACCAGCTGTGTCCTTTGTAAACAGTATATATGGCTAGGGGTCAAGGGGGTTTCATTTGTTTCTTTGCCTTGCTTTTAATCTGTAGAAGGGATAGGTTTACAGCATATGGTTTCTTCCAGATCTAAGTTCAAGATTTCTTGTTCTGTAGGTAATAGAAAGTGGTGATCTACATGGCATTATCACCCCGTAGCTAACCTTCCTCCAAATTCAGCCCAGTTTTCAATGCAACTTTTCCTAAGAAAGGAAACCCTGGAGAAAGTTCACCCTGAGGTAAGACCAAAAGGTGATTTGTGGTAGAAATAACTGAATCAAAGAATATTCATGCTTAGGTGGGCCCTGATAAAATTTCTTTATAATATCCCCGGTCATGTCAGAGAGACCCAATATTGAAAGAGACTAAAGAACAAGATGAATCAATAAATAAAAAGGCTAAAAGGACTCCTGATTTGCCTGGCTTTCTCAGCTTGTACTTCAGTTTTGCAAAAAGCTACCTTTAGGACTCAGCCAACTACAGACCTGCACACATACACAGGTAAGCTAACTCAGGAACCCTACCACGATGACATCCAAGTAATAACATGCAGGCTGGTGGGGCAAAACTTTATCCACAAGCACAAAGACCTCAACAGATGAATACATGTAGGGATATGAAGTGTAATAAATATATCAATTCTCCCCGTATTGATCTATAAAAATATAATGAAATTCTAATAAAAAAATCAAAAAGACTCTGAAAAAGAATGTATGTATATATCAAACTAAATCACTTTGCTGTATACCTAAAACTAGCACAACATTGTAAATCAACTATACTCCAATACAAAAATAAAAAAATAAAAATAAAGAAAAAAGTCATTTTTAAATCCATATGGAATATTAAAGGTCCAAAGTTAACCAAAATAATTTTAATGAAAAGAATAATGGTGAAGGACACCATTCCAGATAACACGTTTGTGTATTTATGAGCATTTAGCAATGTCTAGTGAAGTTTCTACAGGTGCCTAGGGTGCGGAGTACACAGCTCTAGGGGGCAGTGTTTACATAAAAGAAAATGTAAATTGTAGCCCCTGGAGCTGTATTTGTGGCAGGCCTGCACATATACCTCAAACCAGATTTTATATCTACAGTTATTATAGATTATTTTAAATATTAAGTATTTAAAATAGAAATTTTAAATATTTTCAATATTGAACATTAAATATTTAATATTAAATACTTAAATGTAATACAGCTATAATAGTTAAATATTATATTTAATATGTATTAAAATATATACATATCATTAAAATTTTATAATATACCATATAAATATAAAATATTTATAATTATATACATAGAAACTTATATAATTATTTTTTAGAAACCATCACACAGGTACACACAAAGACAATTCCAGGAATGTTTATTGCAGCATCACTTATTAGAAAAAAAAATTAATTTCTACCAGTAGAGAATTGATAAACAATTTATAAATAATTGTTCATAATATAAAACAGTATATAATATTTAAGAAGAACAAACTAAATTGCAATATATGTTCATCGGCAGATTTCAAAAACATAATTTTGAGTGAAAAAAGCAAACTGTAAAGATTTATTTGTTTAGATAAAATTTTAAAACACACTAAATCGTTCTATTTGCCTATGGACATATACATAGGTAATAAAGGTATAAAAACATGTATCGAATGGATGTACACACATTTAGGTTAGCGATTACCTTAAAAAGGAAAGAAAAGGTTTTGGGTAAGGTAGTGGCTTTCACCAGAATTTGAAGCATTTCTTTTCAAACAATTATTTGAATCAAGTATGGCAAAACTTTTAATGTGTGGTAAGTTGCAGGAGTGAGGTCATGAGTATTTTGTATTATTCTTTTACTTCTGAGATATTTCATAATTAAATAAAATTTTTTTTAAGTTGTAAGTTGTCGATTGTGACATTTCTTCCTGAAAATCAAGTAAGATGAAGAGGTGATGTTGACCACTGGCTTTCAACAGAGCCTGGTTTTCAAACTTTAGTGTCATCAAGGACGCCTATAGGACAGGCTAAAACATAGACTGCTAGAACACAGACTTTCTGATTAAGTCTGAGAGCAGCTTGAGAATGTATACTTCCAGCAAGTTCCTTGATGATATTGATATTGCTGGTCTGCAGACCACACTTTGAGAATTACTGGTGTAGGTTATAGGTGACATTGATAAGAGCCTTTTCAAGAGTGAGTGGAAGAGAGAATGCATGAGTATTTTTTTCTGAATTAATGAATAGATTTTTTTTTATGGTACCACTGTCAAAAACTAACTTAAATGAGGATAGAAAACCATGTGGTCATTGCCTTAAATACTGGGTATTTTGAGTATTAGAATCAGAATTCACTTATTATATTGAACAGAGTTGATACTGACAAATTATACCAATTACTTATCCCTTGATATGAAATGTTACCAAACAGGATTTTACAAACTTAATGTCATAATTTCAAAGGCATTCTGAAAAACAAGGTAACATATATGTATATACATATATACACATACATTTATTCATACACATACACACATATATTTATAAAATAATATTGGCCTTCAAAATTAAAGTGGTATTTGACATCTAGGAAATTAATAGCAAATGGATATTTGATAAGCAATTTAAATAAGTCCTTTAAATTGAGATCCAAATTTCAATATCACATCAGTTTCAAATACTAAAAGTATTATAGGATTATTTGCATTTAACTTGATAACTCTGGGCTATCTGTGTCCTTTGGGAATTTAATATGAATTAGAATTACTCTATGGCTTTCCAGCAAAATCCATTAAGGGAAATTAAGCCCAAAGAGATTCTCTTACATCTGACATTGCTTAATGTGCTTATAGTATTAAATGGATACTCTACAACTAAAGATTAATTTGTTATAAAGAACTCACTTATGTGGGTTTGTCTTTTCTTGATATTATTTTCATACCTAAAGCTCTTCATAATGAAGTACAATAGAATTCATATACCTATTGATTTCTTTTTAATTGGAAGAGTTTTAATTGGGATTTCAAAGTAATTTTTTAAAGCGATTTTTTACTGAATTAACACTTTTTTCTCTAAAAATTTAGGTTAATAAGTTATTGTCACTTTCTGGCTATCCTTCCAATTTATGTCTTTTTATCGTATCAGAGAGGCAGTAACTACATAGAATGAATTTGGAACAATGGCTACATTTCGCAAAGCATCAAAATTACCTGGGGGAACTTGTTAAAAATATAGATTTCCATATCACATCTCTAATTCTTATCAATTCTAATTCCCTATGTCTAAGGAAGGACCCAGCAGTGTGATTTTCATTCCAAAGTTGCATGGCTACCCTTGGAACTGATCTTTTCCTATAGAGGAACCTTAGGGAACACAAGGAGCCTTTGGGAACATGGCATATGTTTCAAGGAGGCCCTGACCTACACCAAGGACTCATGCTACTATTTTCTAATTGCTGAGGCCATGTGAAGGTTTCATTTTTGCTTATTCTGGGCCCTAACAAACTCCCAGCCACTGCAGAACACGAAAAATTTCTAAGAAGCAAGTCAGGTTGAAAGTTTGTAACATCAAGGACAACACCACCTGTCTTCATAAAAACCAGTTTTGCTTCTCTATGTTTGCAGCTATATTTCTCTTTTAGAAAAAGGGTTAAATACGCCTCCTTCCTCTGCCTAAGGCAATACACCTGCATGAATTTTTGTTACCAAAGCCTTGTATTCCTCATGCTTATAATCTCTTGACAGCTTCATTATTACCATCGTCTCTTCAGGCTTAGTAGTAACACAGCTAATATTGTGTTCCCCACATAAATTCTAGCTGCTTTGCCAGTTTGGGCTTTTCAAGACAAAAAGATGCAGAAATATGCAAGAAGACAATGATTAGGTGATCCAACAAATTGACTCTTTCCTGACTTCACTTTTAAACTAAGCCCAGAGCAAGCCAAACGTATGAATGCACCTGTGTGGAGCTTCCCTAATGCTCTGTGCACATCTCAAGTCCTCGTACTATGTCATTTTTAAAAAATGATCTGGGTGTGTGTTTGCAGTCTAGGTTGGACAAAAACTCCTTGAAAGTACAGGCTGTCATCAACGTTAGAAACAACATCAGGGGTAGTATCATGGGGAAATTATTAGGTAATATTTGTTGAGTACTGAGTAATGTTTTACTTTATTTAGAAATAAGATGTCACTTAAAAATGTCCTTTACAAATAGGATGCCATTTAAATCCTTAAAACAGACCTGTGGGATAGGTACTATTCTGCTTTATGTAGGCTCAGTTATTTCTCTCAGCAGCTATCTAAAATATAGATTAATATTATTCCCATTTTATTCCCATTCTATAGATGTGGAAAGGGAACTTCATAAAACGGTTTTAGAATCCCTTCTACTTCTGATCTGCCCTGCTTTATAAGTATAGATGCTGGAGATCACAATGTAAATAAATGATAGCACCATATTGGTCCTCTGGACCAAGCCGGATGCTGGCAATATGAAATCAGAATGTGTGTTGGTAGACTATTTAATGTGTTAGGAGTGAATGGACTGTTAAGCAACAGTTTTACGGGTATACACCAGAACTACCCTTTTCTCTGCCTTGAAAATAATTTAGTTCCCTTTTAACCACAGTGTTGTCCTTTGATCTAGGGAGGGAGCCTGAGGGAAAAGGGGCACCAGGGCAGAACTCAGCACCTTCAGTGTCTGTGTTTGTGTAAACACACGGGAGAAAGACACACCATCAACGAAGGAAAACAGCCCCAGAGAAATATGTATGCTAAGGAATATTCGATCTATTTTGGATTCATTAATATGAATGTTTCTTCTGCCTCCACAGATCTGAGATATGACAAAGCCCAGAGCCCTTCTGCAAAGCATCTCTTCACTCCAATTAGTTTGCTATTGTTCTCTGATGTCGCTGATATTTCTAAATGAGTTTTAGTTAGATGAATTACCTTCATACTTTGAGAACTATTGTTGAATTCTGAGGGCCTTTGTGCAAAAGTTTAAAAATAAATAAAATTTCGTCAATTGTGCAGTAGAAATGGGAAATATCCTAAGGGAACAGTAAGATAAACTTTGTTCTTGAGCTCTTCTTTTGCTCTCTCTGTCTTTATACGTTGTTCCAAACTTCCATGGACATTATTCCCTAATGTTTTTAGAATACACTGTTTTCTTTAAAGCAGAATTACAGAACAACATTGCAGTCATCCTCAGGTGGCATTCCTCACTCTACTTTCAAAATAAATGACGGAAACACACACATCCATATTCTAATGCAGTATTGTAAAGTTTGGTGGAGAGCATAAAAGTAAATAGTTAAGATTCCTTTTAATAACCATATTTTCAGCATTTTTTCCATGTACAGGACCAGTTTTAATATTGACTACTAATTCTCTCTGCTATCCACATCACGCATGAGCAGAGCGCTAGGACATGTAAAATACAGGCATCACACCTACCCACCTTCCATTATATTATTCATAAATTCTTAAGTCATTATATTCAATTTAGGTTCTACAGTTAAGGGAGCATGGGGAAGAAAATAAAAAAACAGAGGAAATGAGGTAATTCAGGTTGCCTAGGAATATCGAAGGATAAATTTAGCAATGATTTTCAAGCACACAGAGACTGTGATCTCCATCTCCCTGGAGGTTAGAAAAGGAAAGAAGAGACTTACACCACAGCCTAAGAGGATTAAGTTGGATATATAATCATAGCAGGCCAGAGTGAAAATGACTATAAGATCGTCTGGTGCATCGTCTCTCTTTTCAGAGAGCAGGAAACTAAAGCCCACAGAGGGAGGCTCAGTGTGTAAAGTTATATTGTAGGCAGCAGGCCCTGTGGCCTTCGAGGACTCAGCCTCCTGTCAGTGAAGAAGGATAGATATGGGAATGGATTACCAACAGACCATGGGCTTTCCTTCTCAGAGTGACAAGATTTTACAAACAATCCAACAGACAAATTATCATTTTCATTTTTGCACTAATCAGCACGGAACATTTTAAATTATTTTCACATGGCCACAGTAAAGGAAAAGAGATGACTTTTTCTTTCTTTTTCTTTTTTCTCTTTGGGTGTAGATTTTTCTTTGGGTGATTCAGTCATTCAGCAAATATATCTTGAGCATAGATACTATGCTAAGGAGAACAATATGGGGAGCCTTCCCTGAGAAACACATAGCTGAGTACAGTGATTCCCAAAAAATGCTACGTGGATAAGGTGCCTGCTTCTTTATGAAAAATTTTAAGCGGTCTGGGAAGACAAAGTTGCAAGACTTTCATAGATCTAAATTCTTTAAAATATACATAGGTAGTCATTTCTTTGGTAGGAATGTTATTTCTACCTTTTATTTCATTCATGAAATGATGCTAAGAAGTGAATTTGATGTTAGGATATTTTTATTACCTGATTTATTAAAGAAAAAAATATTGCTCCGTGAAATTAAAAATCTGGTCTAGTACAATGAATCGGTAATTTTAACACTGAAAAATGTACCGTGATAAAGGCACGGGCATTGTAGAAAAGCAGAGGAACACTGTATTAGTATTAGATTTAGGCACATTCGACAGAAAACAACACAACATTACAGGAGATGAAAGAAGTCTAGAGCTAGGAAGTACGGGATAATAGGATGATTCCCTGTCTCTTTCCAGCTCACCACTCTATCATCTTAAAATTTGGTTTAAAACAACTGTTGAACTCTAACCGTTCCATTCAAAGAGAGAGGGAAAAAAAGAAACAGGTTTTTAATCTTTTTATCACAAACTTACACAAGATACTTCTCTCAGAAGTCCCATTCAATACACTTCTTATATCTCACTGGCCAGAACTATGTTGACTCTTAGATACAAGAGTGTTTGGGGAATTGATCATTTTCAACTGGGCCGACTGCTGTCACAAACAAGACTGGGATTCTGTTAGATCGCAGCAAAAATCAATTAAGAGCATCTTATTTAGTTTTTAAGTATAATACAATAGTTTGAATAGGGAAAAGAGAAAGAAAAGGATTGGGGAATGACAGCAGTTAGCAAAGAAAGTTTATATATTATTATTTTCAAACACGGTTAAGTAACCTTTTTTTCTTTAGAAATGATTTTCTTTTTCTGTATTTTTTCCAGAAAAAAATCTGATTTTTTTTCCAAGTAAGGATGATTAGCAGGTGTTTGATATTCTGTACATGGATGAGGCTTAGATATCCAGTTTTGTGTGTTCTGGAGTGAAATAAATGTTAGCTTTGGTAGAATTAATAGTTTCTCCTTCCTGCTGATGCCTCTTAAAAACAAATAAATTGTTAGCACAACATCAGTTAATGGTAACTCGTCTGAGGATCATTCTGCTTTTGCATATACTTAAGCAAAGTTCAATCTTTGCCCTTGTAATTAAAGAGCAAAGTTTTAGTAGACCCTTTTCCTGGTTTATTGTTAATAAGTAAATTTAGTGTTTTAGTTAAAAAATGAACTCTACTTCTTTTATTAAGTGTATGGTATATAGATACATATTATTTTATTATACCATTTATGTTCTATTTAGAAGTCATGTTTTAAACTTGAAATTTCACTGATTTTAGCAATTTTCTATAGCTGTTGCAATGCCCGCTGAAAAGTAGATAGAAAACTCTTCTTCACTGTAGCAAAGCCACGATCCTTAGCAATATTTTCTTTCTGTCTTATAGTTCATGTCCAGATTATGTAAAAGGGTCAGTCATGGGTGAAAAGTTTTTCCAGAAATAAAATACTAATTTTACCATAGACCGATTCTCAACTTTGAAGATTCTCAACTTTGAAGGTAAATATCTAAATTACTATGAAATATTCTCTGTGTTTTAGATCTGAAGTACGTAGGCACATTAATCTTCAAAATTTGATGAACAGTTTAAGTCACAAAACTTTTAAAATTCTGTAGCTGGAATACAGAATCAGGTTAATCCTCAAGTTTTCAATATGTTTCATAATTGTATCCATAACTAAAATTAGATAAAGAAAAATATTGATTGCTTTAATTTTCTGAGTTTCATGACTGACATGTGGAAGTATTTAAACTCCACTTTTGTTTTGTCTAATTATTTGTTTTGAAAATCACAATTCAATTTAACCACAGTCAGGTAACCTAAGCTCACTGCAGTGGGAACTCCATATTAAAGTAGTTTGATATAGATGTTTCTGTTCTATTATAGCAATAACTCTATATAATTTAATTCCAAGAAAAATGGTTCCTTCCTATTCAGTTCAAAGTAAGTGTGTACAGATATACCTGGGAGACATTACAGGTTTGCTTCCAGACCACGGTAATAAAGCAAGTCACACACGAATTTCTGTCGCCCAGTGCATATAAATAAATAATGGTTCCACTATCCTGTAATCTAGTAAGTGTGCAATAGCATTATGTCTAAAGAAAAGTATACATCTTAATTAAAAAATCTTTTATTGCTAAAAAATGTTAACCATCATCTGAGGCTTCCAACTAGTCATAATCTTTTTGCAGTAATAACGTCAAAGATCGCTGGTCACAGATCACCATAAAAAATGTAATAAGAATGCAAGAGTTTGAAATATGATGAGAATTACCAAAATGTGACACAGAAACACAAAATGAGCAAATGCTGTTGGAAAAAAGGCACCAACAGACTTGTACCACACAGGGTTGGTCCAAACCTTCCATTTGTAAAAAACTTAGGATTGGCAAAGTGCAATAAAGCAAACTGTGCTCAAAGGAGGTAAGCCTGGATGGCGTGTAGTGTTTATATATATGTGTGTGTGTGGGTGTGTGTGTGTGGCAGGGAGGGAGTCCCCCACTTACTTTTTGATAGCCATAGTTCCAGTCTAGTAAATTGACAATACTGTGTGGTAAACCTACAAAATCCAACTTTGATCTCCTTTTTGTGAGCCATCCGAATTACTCAGAAGGACAAAAACAACAGGGAAGAATGAATCATTTCATTTACAGTAAACTCAGCCTTTCTGTTTTTATAAAGTGGCACACCTTGTATTTCCTGCTTAGAAAACTACTGAAGTTTGTAATTCAGACCTGTGTTTGGGTTTCCTAGTCAACTTAAAATTTATAAGTTAATGTCACATGGAAAACCCATCTTAGGGTAAAGTTACAGAAGGCACATTAATCATTAAGTGAACAAAGTGAGCTGCTTATTAGGGAATTTGGGGGGAGAAGAAAACCAATCAAAACTGTAATTCTCTTTAAGAATAACCTTTTCATAACTGCATTATCTGGTAAAAAGTTTGGCTTTGAAAATGTGGGCTTTTTGAACAGCTTACAATAAATGAAAGACAATTTTCACTAGGTAATATATTCACAGGGTTCAAAAACAATAAAAAAGATGAACAGTGAAAAGTCTTCCATTCACGCCCGTCTCCCAACTAGACGTTATCATTATCTACCCTACTCTTACCCATAACTGCTCTTATTAACTTCTTACGTATAATTCATAGGTCTATCCTTCTTGTTTAAGCACATACAAATAAGCATAAATATATATTATTTGCCCCCCCTTTTTTTTTTACAGAAAGTTTAATATGTGTGTTATTTTAAAAACTATTTTTTCTCCTTATATCTTGGAGATTTTTTAACATCACTCTATTCAGGGAACTTTTTTTGAAAATTAAGGTATAATTGAAATACAACACTATATTAGTTTCAGGTGTACAACATAATGATTCGATATTTGTATATATTGCAAAATGATCGCCACAATGTCTAGTTAAGATCTGCCACCACACATAGTTACAGAATTCTTTTCTTGTGATGAGAACTTTTAAGATCTACTCTCTTAGCAACTTTCAAATACGCAAGACAGTATTATTAACTCTAGTCACCATGCTGTACTTTACTTGTGGACCTTAATGCAAAGTCATTAAGTACATAACGTAGCACTGTGACTAGAGAGAAATGAGTAGATGTGATCCTTAAACTATAACCCCTAGGAGAATAAAACTGTTATCTTTGAATTTAACAAAATGTAATATATACATAGATTTTTCTCTAATATATACATAGATTTTTCTCTGATCTATATACATAGATTTTTAACCTCAAACTAATATTAATTAATAATAAAATTATATTTTAAAGTTATTTAATTGTATCATAAATTTAATTTTAAAATAGATAACATTATTATTTTAAGGCACTTATAAAGTAAGAGAATGGGAAGGGTTCGCATGGATACATCACACAGAATGGGAATCTCTGTACAACTAAAACTAAAAATGGAGGGAATCAAAGTCTTCCTAATAAGAGTCTTCATTTAAAGGATAATCATTATTTAAATAATTCATTATTTTGTACTAATGCTTAATATGTTGTCTTTAATTTTTACCATGTGTATTTTTATAATTTTTAATGAAGAGGCAGAACTATAAGAAAGTTATACATTAATTCTTAAAGAATATACTTCCAGTTTTGCTGTTTAAGCTTAATTAAACCTATTGTTTTAAAAATTGCTTTTAAGCCATTCTAAAAGAGTAAATAAACGTATCATTAAGTGTATAAAGACAAATTTCAGATGCCAAATGAAGCTAAAAGTAAAGATTAGACCTCAAATTATTCAAATTGGAAAATATAAACCGTTTGAAAGCCTGTTTAATAAAAACTAAATTAGGATTTTAAATCACCTTTTTTCCCTCACTCTACTTCTAAATACACCAAACACAGGTTTTGAATAATACAGGAAAGGTAAAGGGTATTTACTCTAAATGATCAGGTAGTTTCTTAGATGTTACCTATTATTACATCTCAGTCCCCTCACCATACACACACACGCATACACATACACACACACACACACACACACACACACGCATATACATACACATATACAGTGGTCATGAGGAGAGAGTGCTAAAACTTCTTTAGCCTCAAAAGAAAAAAAGAAGTTCCTCAAAAGTTAAACATCGTATTAACCATTTGATTCAGCAATTCTACTCATAGGTATATAGCCAAATAATTGAAAACAGGTACTCAAATACATGGACGCTCATGTTCATAGCAACTTTCCTAACAACAGCCAAAAAGCAGAAAAAGCCCAACTGTCCATCAGTGGATTAATGCATAAATACCTTGTGATATACATACAATGAAATATTATTCAGCATAAAAGGGGATGAACTACTGATACGTGTACAGCATTGGATGAACCTTGAAAACATTACACTATGCAAAAGAAGCCAGACACAAAAGGTCACATATAGTACGATTCCTTTTGTATGACATGTCCAAAGAACATAAATCCCTAGAGACAGAACACAGTTTGGTGGTTGCCAGGGGCTGGGGAGAGGAGAGAAGAGAATGGGGAGAAACTGCTTATGAGGTATGGGGTTTTATTTTGGAGTAACAGAAACGTTTTGGAACGAGATAGAGGTGGAGAGTGTACAGCATCGTGAATGCACTAAATGTCACTAAATTGTTCATTTTAATAGACACTACCAAATGTAAAACTGATACCTAGTGGGAAGCAGCGGCACAGCACAGGGAGATCAGCTCAGTGCTTTGTGACCACCTAGAGGGGTGGGATAGGGAGGGTGGGAAGGAGAGAGACACAAGAGGGAAGAGATATGGGAACATATGTATATATATAGCTGATTCACTTTGTTATAAAGCAGAAACTAACACACCATTGTAAAGCAATTATACTCCAATAAAGATGTTAAAAATAAATAAATATAATAAGTAAAATAAAATGATTAATTTTTTGTTATGTGAATTTCACCTCAATAAATTAAAAAGTCAATTTGAGGATCTTGGCCACAGGTAAAATAAAGCCTACTGGTATGAAAAATTATTTTACTTTTTTCTCATTTATAGTAAGCAAAAGGCTAGGCAACCAAATAAGTATACAGTTCTATACATTCCTTCATTAACTTTTATTTACTTTTCCCACCTAGTTCAAAGTAACGTAAAACACTGATAAGCTGCATACGAATTTGTAACTTATTAGCACCAAAATGCTTTTGATTTCAACATAGTGTTTTCTCATTTAATATTATGAATATCAGGAATTGATAAATAGTGTTAATTTGTGTGGTAAAGGCCCTGATTGCATTTGTACTTGATACCAATTGGCTATTTTATAAGAATCACCTTTTTCTAATTTATCAAAAATTTTCTAAGCTAGACCATATCCACTTTTTTTACCCACAAAACAGAAAAGTCGTAAATATAAATGTTCAAGTCCACAATTTTCCCACCTTCGTATGCTCTCTACTCTCAAATTACAGTGGCCGATTTTCCAGCAGACACTTCTAACAATAGCATTGAAACCATGTTCTCATGTGTATAATTAAGTTCTTCCTACTTTAAATAAATGCCTTTGGTGTTGTGAGACTTGACCTGGTCAGTGAAGTTATTAGACTTTTGTTCCAGAAGCAAGTCTATTTTCGAAAACCATCCAGCAGCCTGGCAGAGCCAGCAGCAAGCTTCCTTGCTTTTATGAGGAAAACAAAACTCAACCAAAAGATGACAAATACGCACAACCCAATATAGGCTGCAGTCCTAAAGCAGTTAGTGTGTTGAATTATAGGACTCATTTTCCAGGGAGGAAATTCCAAACACCATCACTCAATATTGAGTACAAATGTACAATGAAGACTATTGGACAAAAAGTCTGCACTCTTGCATCGTTTCCACAAAATATAAGGAAAATTTTCTATATAAAATTTCTTCTCTGTGTTATGTAAATAACTGGTATATGTAATTCATTACATCTATTTAAAATGTTTTGCTCTTTGCTGTGAGAAAATTGCAGTCTCCTATTGTATACCACTGTGTTGTTTATGTATTCTTTGTGAATTTTTACTTATTACCACCTTTTGTTGCTAAGAGTAGAGGTGAGCCAGCATTGCAGTACACTGACCACTGTCATTAGCAATCAATGCAAGTCTGCTCTGGTTTCATTTTATCTCATTTTATTTGTCTCTTTCTCTCTGCTCCCCACTCTTATTCTACTTTCTACCTAGCCATTTTCTTTGATATGTTTACTATATGTCCCTAAACTTAATAAATTACTGGATAATATTTGTTAAATTTCTGTTTCTTTAAAATTTACATGTTTATCTACCTTATTCATGCAACACTTTTTGAGATACGTTTATGCTGTTGTCTAGTATTTAGTTTCTTACTTTTACTATAGCACTGTATTCCATAGTATGCAACAATCATTCTATTTTTCCATTTCCCCAGTGATTTCCTCTAGGTAATTCCAACTCCCAGAGCCAAAAACAATGCCATGATAAACTTACTGAACAAGTGCCCGTGTGATGCCATGTGAAAATTTTGCTTTCATTTTGATAACAGCACATTATTTATTTATTTTTAATATCTTTACTGGAGTATAATTGCTTTACAATGGTGTGTTAGTTTCTGCTTTATAACAAAGTGAATCAGGTATACATATACATATATCCCCATATCCCCTCCCTCTTGAGTCTCCCTCCCACCCTCCCTATCCCACCCCTCTAGGTGGTCACAAAGCACTGAGCTGATCTCCCTGTGCTATGCGGCTGCTTCCCACTAGCTATCTATTTTACATTTGGTAGTGTATATATGTTCATGCCACTCTCTCATTTCATCCCAGCTTACCTTCCCTGTGTCCTCAAGTCCGTTCTCTATGTCTGTGTCTTTATTCCTGTCCTGCCCCTAGGTTCTTCAGAACCAATTTTTTGTTTTAGATTCCATATATGTGTGTTAGCATACTGTATTTGTTTTTCTCTTTCTGACTTGCTTCACTCTGTATGACAGTCTCTAGGTCCATCCACCTCACTACAAACAACTCAATTCCATTGGATAAGAGCACATTAGATTTTAACTTGCTCCCCATATATATTTCAGAATTGCAACGGACCAATAACTGCTGCGTCCATATCATTCCCGCACCTTTGTGAAGAATAGCATTTAACACGACTCCTTGTTCCACCAGGGTATACCGGCAGTGTGGAGGCACCTAATTTTTTTATCTCTCCGAACTGAGAAGAGACACATCTGGGTTTGATGTAGAGACTATCAGACATCACCCAGAGATCCTGGACTTCAAGGTGATGCCTATGACCAGATGCAAATTTGGACTGAGTGTAGTTTGCCTGTAGGAAGGAGAGTGGGCCAAATGACCAGAAGGGCAAACCATGGTTACCATTAATACTGCTCATGAAATATTTCTGCCTCTCTGCCTTTGGGGCAAATAATGGAGTAGGACAGTGCGACAGAGTGACCTCTGTCAGTTCTGGCCCAACTATTGAATTTTTGATGGGAGAACCCCTCCAAAACACTCTTTTTATCTGCCACATTGACCAGCAATAGTACAGATGGTATTTCTTGGTCAGTCTGTATCCAGACATGAGGATAACACCCTCCACGAGTTCCATAATGGACACACAGTGTAAGAATAAATCAGCACTGGTTTGAGATTTTGAAAGTATTTGTTACCAAAGCATTACCTAACCTAAACCTGATACAACCATATATACCTAAGTAAGAGCACTGAACCATTGGGTATCTACACTCATAATTTTGCTAAAGACCGACAATGGTACTCCATAAATCCTTGCTAACACTTGCTAACACCTTTCCTAATTTTTGCCATTCTTTCATGTATAGGGTGTAATGATTTGCTGCGTTTTCTGTTAGGTTGATTCCTAAATACTTAAAAGTTTTTCACTGCCACTGTGAATTCTGCTATTATTAAAATCTCACATACGTTGTTGCTAGTCTAGAGGAAAGTTATTAATCTTTGTAAGTTGGTCTGGTACTGGTTGTCGTTTCTGGGTACTCATAAATCATTTATGTTGGGGTGTTTTTAAGTAGGTGACTATGCAATAATAATGACAGTATTATCTCTCTCTTCCAATTAATAAATCTACCATTTTCTTATCTTGTAATATTAATGAGAAATTCTAATATCATACCAAACAGTTGTTCAGTTCCTGAATTTAATGTGAATGATGCCAAAGTTTTCGCATGAAATGTAATGTTTGCTATGGGATGGCAGTTGCCTATGTTCTCATTTTTCCAAATTTTCTTTTAAATGAAACAACTTCAGTTTTATTGAAATATAGGTGACTTACAAATTATGTTCATTTCCGGTGTACTACATAGTGATTTGACAATTGTATACATTACGAAATGATATTTCATCATGATAAGTCTAGTAACCATCTGCCGCCAAAGTTATTACAATATTACTGACCACATTCCTTATGCCATATATTACATTCTTATGGCTTATTTATTTTCTAACTGGAGGTTTGTACCTTTTGATCCCCCCTTCACCTATTTCACCCCACCAACAGCCCCTTCCTCCCGGCAACTGCCTGTTTGTTCTTTGTATCTATGAATCTGTTTTCATTTTTTATTTGTTTTGTTTTTTAGATTTAACATATAAGATCAAATGGTATTTGTTTTTCTCTGTCTGACTTATTCTACTTAGCATAATATGCTCCAGATCCATCTCTGTTGTCGCAAATGGCAAGATTTCTTTTCTTATGGCCACATAATATTTCATTGTGCAACATGCTCCCCCTCTGATCTCTGGAGCTATATGCTGTAGGGGTGCCCCCTACGTGGGCTGCACGCAACCTACTGTTGTGGTGGGGTTCACTACTGGTACACAAGCCTGGCCCCCTGCCTGGCTGGCTACGAGGCCATACTTGGTATAGTGGCTGTAGGCCTGCTGGATGGTGGGGTAGGCTTTCTGCATGGTTGGCTGCACAACTGGTGGGTGGGGCCAGGAGCCTGCAAGGCTGTCTGTATGGCTGGCAGGGGGGAACTCGCCTAGTACGTTTCTAAGCATAAATAGGAGACCTTCAAGATGGCAGAGAAGTAAGACGTGGAGATCACCTTCCTCCCTATAAATACATCAAAAATACATCTGTATGTGGAACAACTCCTACAGAACACCTACTGAACGCCGGCAGAAGACCTCAGACCTCCCAAAAGGCAAGAATATCCCCACGTAGATGGGTAGGGCAAAAGAAAAAAGAAAAAAACAGAGACAAAAGAATAGGGACAGGACTTGCACCTCTGGGAGGGAGCTGTGAAGGAGGAAAAGTTTCCACACATGAGGGAGCCCCTTCACTGGCGGGGAAGTGGGGTGGGTGGAGGGGAAGCTTCGGAGCCGCACAGGAGAGCACAGCACAGCATCAGGGGTGCGGAGGGCAAAGCGGAGAGATTCCCGCACAGAGGATCAGGGCCGACCGGCACTCACCAGCCCCAGAGGCTGGTCTGCTCATGCGCCGGGGCGGCCGGGGCTGGGAGCTGAGGCTCGGGCTTCTAAGGTAAGATCCCAGGGAGAGGACTGGGGTTGGCTGCGTGAACACAGCCTGAGGGGGTTAGTGTTGGGAGGGGATATGGGGAGATATGTATACATACAGCTGATTAACTTTGTTATACAGCAGAATCTAACACACCTTAATCCAATATGATCTCATCTTGATCAGTAATTACATCAGTAAGACCCTATTTCCAAATAAGATCACATTCTGAGGTTCTGATTTGACATGAATTTTTTTTTTTTGCGGTACGCGGGCCTCTCTCTGTTGTGGCCTCTCCCGTTGCAGAGCATAGGCTCCGGACGCGCAGGCCCAGTAGCCATGGCTCACAGGCCCAGCCGCTCCGCGGCATGTGGGATCTTCCCGGACCGGGGCACGAACCCGTGTCCCCTGCATCAGCAGGCGGACTCTCAACCACTGCGCCACCAGGGAAGCCCTGACATGAATTTTGAGATGACACTTTTTAACCCACTACAAGTATGGAAAAATACTGTCATTGGTAAATATTATTGAGAAATCACATCCTCTGTTTCTAGGCATTAAGAATATCTAAAGTTATTAAACCTATATTATGAGCCAGGCATTACTCATTCATGTTTTAACTTTTTTAATACTCAGGAAAAACCCTAAGAAGTGAGCACTGATATTATTATCCCCAATTTACAGATGAGAAAACTGAAGAAAAGAGGAGTGGAATATCTTTTCCCAGTTATTAGAGCTGTTAAATGACACAGCTACATTTACTTGTAAATATTCTAAACAGAGGTCACATTCTTAAGCACCAACATATTGCCAAGGAGAAAAGAGGAGGGGAAAGAAATGAAAAGCAAATAAACCAACAGTTGTGTAGGACTAATATGCCCAGGTGCATGTGTTAGAAAGTTTAACCTTAATAACAATGCTATAATTTGATATTTTTTTTCACATTGTTTTGAACAATACTGGAGTCATGCAAGCAATTTGTTGATTTTTCAAATAAGCAACCAAATGCAACTGAGCAGATGTAACAGAAGCAAAGACATCAAATGACCTCTAAAATAAATCCAAATCTCTGTTAAGACACAGCTGTCATCAAGTGATTTCTGAATTTCTTTCCCTAGCCATGTTATATTTGAGACAAAAACTGACAGAATTTTAACAAGTTCCAATCCTACAACACTAATTTCCCTCTAAATGTAATAACCACTCAGAAATCTAGCCAACTGATTTGAAGTTGATTTTAACACTAGTCTCCACCTACTTTATGATGGGGTTTCAGACTTTTTTCTCAGTCTTATGTAGTATTTAGAATATTATGGGTGTTAACAATATAATTTTAAAAATATGTCAATTCCTCACACTTCAAGTAGCAAAACATTTAAATGAATAATAGATTTCATATTCAGCTTTCGTGCTCCATAACCGCTTATAGAGTTTAATTTATACATCTTTATTTTAAGAAATGGGATGCTCAGACTGTTTCTGGATGCTGACTTAAATGAAGATCTTTCTACCCTCTAAAAAACATAAAAGCACTTTTTATTTTTATTTTATTTATTTTTTAAAAGCACTTTTGATACATCAGTCTCAAACACAACATAATGTTGTACATAACTGATGAACTGACGCATTTCTTATTTGAGGCTTATCACATGTGCTCTGAGGAAATGCCTTATGAATATGCTCCATTTATTTACAATAATGTGACAAAAATCAGTGGGTTTTAGATTAGATTCATTCAAACCCTTCCAGATAGATATACTCCCAGATGTAGGAGAGTTAATCTCCTAAATAGAATAGTTGTCTTGACCCAATGCATCCAGCAGCGATATTTCCAATGCTCCATAAATGATAATCTGAATATTCCAAGGGAGATGATGAATGCTTTGAAGCTGATTCTAACACTAGTCTCCAAATCTTATAGGGCTTAGTCTAAGGACGTAAAGATGACAAAGACTTGATCTTCTCACACTGCATACATCATAATCTACATCACGGATGCAGAGAAACCATTCCGTGCTGCCTCTCTCCGAGCTTCTGGAGGTTGCCAGGGATCCTTAGCCTTCCTTGATTTGTAGCCACATCACTCCATCCCTGCCTCTATGTTCATATCACCTTATTCTCTCTGTTCCCGTGTATCCTTTGTGTTTCCTGTAAGAACACTCTCATTGGATTTTGGGCACACCCTAATCCAATATGATTTCATCTTGATCATTAATTATATCAGTAAGACCCTATTTCCAAATAAGATCACATTCTGAGGTTCTGATATGACATGAAGTTTGAGATGACACTCTTTAATCCACTACAGGTATGGAAAAATACTGTCATTGGTAAATATTATTGAGAAATCACATCCTCTGTTTCTAGGCATTAAGAGTATCTAAAGTTATTGAACATATATATGAGCCAGGCATTACTCACTCATGTTTTAACTTTTTTAATACTCAGGAAAAACCCTGAGAAGTAAGCACTGATATTATTATCCCCAATGTACAGATGAGAAAACTGAAGAAAAGAGGAGTGGAATATCTTTTCCCAGTTATTAGAGCTGTTAAATGACACAGCTACATTTACTTGTAAATATTCTAAACAGAGGTCACATTCTTAAGCACCAACATATTGCCAAGGAGAAAAGAGGAGGGGAAAGAAATGAAAAGCAAATAAGCCAACAGTTTTGTAGGACTAATATGCCCAGGTGCATGTGTTAGTAAGTTCAACCTTAGTAACTTAGGTTTCATCATTATAGCCCATTTTCCTGATAAAAGAATGACAGTTAAGAGATAGGAAGTTGTCCAAAGTTCCACAGCTGTGGCTGCTTTAAAGCTCACTCTGTTTCCCATGTATGTTGCCTTCAATGTTCTAGGGATAATGGATTTCAACAGCCTTCTTGGAATTAGTGTGTATATTTCCAGATGAATTAACTTCCAAATTTGTGAAAGTAATGTGCTGTGGAATTGTTAAAGGGATAGATCTCATTTCTCCTCAATTTATTAATGCTTAATCATATTCTTCAAATGTGTTTGGTCAGTAAATATTTTACATTAAATACTGTGGATGTAATGCCAGGATATGTAAGTGGGAAAGAACAATTAATATTTTATAGATAGTAGAGAAATATAAAATTAATAGAATTAAATGGATTTGGAAAAAATAAACATACATCTCATTTGAATATATTACTGAATATACCATATATATAACAATTTCCAAGGAATGAAGATATGCATGCCTAAATTATAAAACTTTAAAGTAATGATTTAATTTTGCAGCAGTACAAAAATGAATATGTTTTTGCGCCAATTTCTAGTTTCATTCCCTAAAACTTAAACTTGGAAGTAAGTGCTCACTGATATTTCCAGACTGACTATTTTAGAAACCAAATGGAAATCATGGAAGGCTAAAATCTGACTGACCTTTTATAATGAGATTTGTAGCAGGGGACACTGGCAAATAAAAAATGTTCAGCAATATTTGCTTTAAATCTCTCATGCCTCATAATTTTTTTTAAACAACAAGCAAGCCCTAATTTTTATCAATCTGACAAGTTTTTGTTTTACCATATATTTTATATCCAACTGGCACTTTTACCATACAACATATTATTCTGTCTTTGCATTCTTGGCTTTAAAACCATCTTATACATTTTGTGGAGAATGGTGTATTAATAGAAGCCATGCAATTAATTTGAAAAAAAAAATAGCCATTAATTTGGTTAAAAAATTCCTAAAGAATCATGCCAATCACTTATAAAAAGGAATAAATGAAAATAATTTTATAGAAGTTGAAAGAAAACAAAATAGAACTGCATATTTATAGTTTCTACTTAAAATTGAACATTTATAAAAGGCTGCAAGTTTATGTCATATTCTCCTGAACAAAAAATATGCTTTGTCATGAATTCAGTTTGAGATTCCAATAAAATGCTAATAATGGTGCATTCAGTATTATGGTCATTTATAGAAATAATAAAATTACTGAAAATCTTCAGGAGAAATTTGTATATAAACGATAATTTGTTCACAAAGAAGATTCTGACATAATTACAATTCTTCTTTATCATATGCCATTTAATCTGTTATTTACCATCTCTGAAACTACTTCTAAACTTCATTAGCAATGTTCCCCAATAGGGTCTATCAGCAAATTTGTAATGGGAAATATACATGGAGAAAGAATTTCTCACTATTACATAAAATGACCATTTAGTAAATCAGTAAATATTTACTAAGCACCTATTGGGGTAGGTTTTTTTTAAGTTACGCAATGGAGACGTTGTTTAGGGGGAAAAATAAAGGTAGACAGTCTTTGCCTCACTGAGGGCACATGATCACACAGGTTGAAAACATGTGGGAGTGGTATCCAAAAATTTTTGTTCACTAAGGATAGCATAAACAAAGAAGAGTTAGATCAGTAATTCAGGAGTTCAAGTCAAAGGCCAAAGAACACTTGGCATTTGACCTGACACCTTCCACACAGGGTTGTCTTGAAGCGAGGGTTTTCATTATTTTCCCCTTTGTGAAATGTAGAGTGAGTATGTGCATCAACGAACAAATACCGACTCTTGCCTTTTTTTTTCCCTTAGTGTGCATGATTAGCAACGATTATGTAAGGGAACAGATGCCCTTTCAATTAATATCAAATTTACAGATGCATGTCCTTATCCAAGCTTAATCCTAGTTTTTTTTTGTTGTTTTTGTTTTTGTTTTTGTTTTTGCGCTACGCGGGCCTCTCACTGTTGTGGCCTCTCCGGCTGCGGAGCACAGGCTCCGGACGCGCAGGCTCAGCGGCCATGGCTCACGGGCCCAGCCGCTCCGCGGCATGTGGGATCTTCCCGGACTGGGACACGAAACCGTGTCCCCTGCATCGGCAGGCGGACTCTCAACCACTGCGCCACCAGGGAAGCCCTCTAGTATATTTATAATAACCTAAATAGAAAAATCAGAGGTCGGATGAGTCAATATATGACACTATCAATGCCTGTTAGAGGGGGGCCAGGGAACCATGAATTTGCCTATTAAGCTTTGAACTCTGAGAGGGAAGTAAATTTTGCTTTTGATACTGACTTATATGTCAAATTAGTGATATATTAATATTGACACTGTTTTTGTTCATGCATTTTCCAGGGAGAATTGTATGTTTTAATTAATTATGCATGTTAAAATAAACTATAATTTAAGGGAGAATGTTTGCCTTGTATTATTTCACCTCCAGAGCTTTGTTCACTCTTTTCCTGATATCTGCAGACCTGCGATTCTCACACACACATACAATCACATTCAGTTTTGAAACCCCCCCGACGTCCCTTTTCATTTCCAGTTCATATCAGTACTTTAAGACACAGGTCAAATCCTTAATCCCTCTTGCTACCTTTCCCAATCCATCTAACACCTGAATTTCCATAGCAATCATTCTCTGTACAAATAATTTGGTTTAAAGACAGGGTTAAGTACACTATGCTGTGATTCCACATTAGACTCTCCGGAGACAGACTGCTTAGGTTCAAAACTGAGTCTTATTTTACTAAATATGACACCTCGAACAAATGACTTAAATTTTGGTTTCTTGGGAGGACTAGATGAGATAAACATACAACCAAATGCCTAGAACATTAAAAAATGTTCAGTAAAGAGCAAATTTCCTGCCTTATTTTCCCTTGTCTATCTTTCCTTTTCTTTTTTCTATTTTTATCCAAATATTTAATGCAATGATTTTTAAAAGTAGCATTAAAAGATTTTTAACAACAACACTAGAACAAAATGGTCCTTCTCTGTCCACATTCCAGGTTAGGCAGCTCATTCCTCTCCCTAAATGCAATCACTTGACGATATTCTAGTGATCAATGGCACATATCTGGGAGATTTGGCCAATATTACAGTAAGGTATTTGCTCATAGAACAATACAGGAATCACTCATGAATGCCAGACTTAATCACAAAATAGTCATTACATGGTATTAATTAGTAATAAAATATAATGAAAATGTCAATATAATCAATAGATAAGATTAAAAATATTTACGAATACTATCATAGTACTTTAAGATTGTTTCTTTTTCTCTCATTCTCTAAAAAACTTATAATTTTCAAATTTCATTAGAATTTTTATTCTGTGAATATTAAATTCCAAATATTTAAAATTTCTGGCTTTTTCTTCCTATTTTATGTACTGTAACAGCAAGGTAATGACAGGATATTCAAACACTGTCTTAGATTGGGTTCTCTTGATGGCAGACTCTGAAGCAGAGTTTAGCCTATAGGAGGCTTATTAGGGAATTCCTTCAGGATTGCTAACTTTGGAAGGGAAGAAGGGAGGGGACACAAGCTGAATTTGACAGAAGCAGAAGTTGTGCATCCACTGAAGTGCCTTGGTTGATCCCATAGGGAGCTCTGGAACTAACACACTAGAGTTGTTCTGAGTTGGGCCAAGACTGTGAGTTTCTTCTACCTTCCACATCCAGGCTGACTGACGTACCCCCATAACCATCAGTCATTGGATACAGGCAGCCTTGGAAGAAGCATAACCTTGGGCAAGTGGTCCATTGCAGCTGAAGCAATCCTGAAGGAGCTTGCAGCTGAATGTGGTCCACTGACAGCACTCCCTGCAGCTCTGACAAGAAGTCTTTCTTTGAAAAGGATAGAGCATCTCTTTGTCCACCGTAGTGGTTTATGTAATCTTTTGGAAAAACTATATTAGTTCAAGAAACATTTTCAGACAATGAGGAATATCTTGACAAGGTCTACTGAACATTTAATAAGAAATGCTGACAAGTGATAAAATTAATGGAATTTTTTGAGTAATGTGTGTTATTTTTGAAGGTCATTATGTGATTAAGGAAATAGATTTTTAAATTTATCTAGTTTATATAACAGCTAGAAATAAATATACCATAGAAGCCTAGTTGTTTAGATATTTGGGCAAGTTTAAGAATTTGTAAGGTAAAACATGAGATTGTGTGTTTGTCTTGACTTTTCAGAAAAGAATTTTAATTCTAGTTTTGTGAAACGATTACTCATGATTTATGGTTCAATAATTCTTCCAACAAGGTCACCAAAGGCTATTGTGGAGTTCTGCTTCTCCAATTTTTCAGTGGACATTGAAAGGCTTATAGCTGCAATTCACTAAATCAACTGTATTTTTTGGTTCAGTGAATTGGAGACAGTTTTAGATCCAGAATTTAAAACTAAGGAGTGTGAAATAAAGTTTACAAGATGGTGGCCCACAAGCCAAATGTGGTTCACTGGCAAGTTCTGTTTGTACCACTTTGTATTCATATAAATTATGAAGTAGTTACTATAGACTGAATTAGTTGCTATTCTCTGCCCCAATGCAAGAAGAATTATATTTACTGCCTTCATAGACATTGGTCTTGGCCATGTGACTGTGTCAGTATGTGAAATGTTACTAATTTTGGCTTTTAGGACCACTGGATGCTTTGCCACATTCTCCTTGTCCTCTGCTGCAACTCAATCAGCCTCAAGTGAATATGACAAGTAGCAGACATGCAGCACAGCTGCAGCGAAACTGTGATGCCATGTAGAATGGACAGGAAATAAACTTTGTTGCTATAAGTCATTAGCATTTTCAAATTGTTCATTACTACAACGTAATCTTGCCTATCCTTTACAATTCGCCAACATTTATACATAAAAACTGTGAGTTTTGATTTAACCAGAATATTTGACAATTTCAGTACTGAATATTGGTTGCTTCTTTAGGCAAACAGTGCACGATCCAGTTTACCAAGGTGCCCATGTAGTTTTTGGTTACATATTAATATCTATCCCTGGTAGAAAATCATGTTTGCTGCTCTGACCTAGATAAGACTTTTCCTGCCAATCCAACCACATTGCATGTGACGTGAATTTAAGCTGTATGTGTGATAGCCCACGTAAGCAAACTGAAACCTAAGCCAAAGTCAATTCCTGCAAACGCCTCAAGGTTAGGAAGAACAGATACCTTGCTCCTAGCTCCTGTCACTGGAGTGTTCCTAACCACTTTCTGTTTGGCACTGCCTGACTGGAATTCATGTTTGCTCATATAAGCTTTTAAAAATCGTAATATGCCTCAGTTTATCTTTTAACAATACATAAATCACATGCATATACATACACTTACAATCATCACAATATTACTGGCAACTCAAATTTTTGTTTGTTTTTGTTTTTGCGGTACGTGGGCCTCTCACTCTTGTGGCCTCTCCCGTTGCAGAGCACAGGCTCCGGACGCGCAGGCTCAGCGGCTGTGGCTCACGGGCCCAGCCGCTGTGCGGCATGTGGGATCTTCCTGGATCGGGGCACGAACCCATGTCCCCTGCATTGGCAGGCGGACTCTCAACCACTGCGCCACCAGGGAAGCCCTGCATTGGCAGGCGGACTCTCAACCACTGCGTCACCAGGGAAGCCCTACTGGCAACTCCTGAAGTATTTCCATTAATGTCAGAAATAAAACAACTACACTCATCACCAGTAATATGTAATATCTTGTTGGAAATATTAGCCAATTCACAAAGGGATAGAAGGAGTTATCTATACTGGAAAGGATGAGTCAAATTATTAAGGTTTACAGAAATGCAACTCACTACCAATTAATCCCAAAAGATTTAGTTAAATAATTATTAAAACTAGTATGAGATGATTAATATATCTTAGAAAAAAATATGTCAGAGGGCTTCCCTGATGGCGCAGTGGTTGAGAGTCTGCCTGTCAACGCAGGGGACGCGGGTTCGTGCCCCGGTCTGGGAAGATCCCACGTGCCGCAGAGCGGCTGGGCCCGTGAGCCATGGCCACTGAGCCTGCGCATCCGGAGACTGTTGCTCTGCAACGGAAGAGGCCACAACAGTGAGAGGCCCATGTACCACAAAACAAAACAAAACAAAACAAAAAAAACAAAAAAATATGCCAGAACCCATAGTTTTCTAATATATTCACAATACATACAGTAATACACTCTAATGGAAAAAATTTAATTTACAAAGTAAACACTATAGAGTTCCTTGGGGAAAAATTAGAAGAAAATGTACAGGCCCTCTTTAGGAAATACTGTAAAATATCACTGAGAAAATTTAAATAACAGCTGAGATATGCTATGTAAAATGATTGTAAAATTCTATCTAGACACTACAAGTATAAGAACAGCAAGGAAAAGAGGGACAAAAAATTTTAACAAGTGTTAAAAGATAATATGACCCAGTGGAGAAAGGACAGCCTCTTCAATAAGTGGTGCTGGGAAAACTGGACAGGTACATGTACAAGTATGAGATTAGAACACTCCCTAACACCATACACAAAAATAAACTCAAAATGGATTAAAGACCTAAATGTAAGGCCAGAAACTATCAAACTCTTAGAGGAAAACATAGGCAGAACACTCTATGACATAAATCACAGCAAGATCCTTTTTGACCCACCTCCTAGAGAAATGGAAATAAAAACAAAAATAAACAAATGGGACCTAATGAAACTTCAAAGTTTTGGCACAGCAAAGGAAACCATAAACAAGACCAAAAGACAACCCTCAGAATGGGAGAAAATATTTGCAAATAAAGCAACTGACAAAGAATTAATCTCCAAAATTTACAAGCAGCTCATGCAGCTCAGTAACAAAAAAACAAACAACCCAATCCAAAAATGGGCAGAAGACCTAAATAGACATTTCTCCAAAGAAGATATACAGACTGCCAACAAACACATGAAAGAATGCTCAACATCATTAATCATTAGAGAAATGCAAATCAAAACTACAATGAGATATCATCTCACACCAGTCAGAATGGCCATCATCAAAAAATCTAGAAACAATAAAAGCTGGAGAGGGTGTGGAGAAAAGGGAACACTCTTTTTTTTTTTTATTTTTATTTTTTTTAAAAGGGAACACTCTTGCACTGCTGGTGGGAATGTGTATTGGTACAGCCACTATGGAGGTTCCTTAAAAACTACAAATAGAACTACCATATGACCCAGCAATCCCACTACTGGGCATACACCCTGAGAAAACCATAATTCAAAAGGAGTCATATACCAAATGTTCATTGCAGCTCTATTTACAATAGCCCGGAGATGGAAACAACCTAAGTGTCCATCATCGGATGAATGGATAAAGAAGATGTGGCACATATATACAATGGAATATTACTCAGCCATAAAAAGAAACGAAACTGAGCTATTTGTAATGAGGTGGATAGACCTAGAGTCTGTCATACACAGTGGAGAAAGTCAAATACCGTATGCTAACACATATATATGGAATTTAAGAAAAAAAATGTCATGAAGAACCTAGGGGTAAGACAGGAATAAAGACACAGACCTACTAGAGAATGGACTTGAGGATATGCGGAGGGGGAAAGGTAAGCTGTGACAAAGCAAGAGAGTGGCATGGACATATATACACTACCAAACGTAAAACAGATAGCTAGTGGGAAGCAGCCGCATAGCACAGGGAGATCAGCTGGGTGCTTTGTGACCACCTAGAGGGGTGGGATAGGGAGGGTGGGAGGGAGGGAGACACAAGAGGGAAGAGATATGGGAACATATGTATATGTATAACTGATTCACTTTGTTATAAAGCAGAAACTAACACACCATTGTAAAGCAATTATACTCCAATAAAGATGTAAAAAAAAAAGATAATATGACCAAAATGAGTGTGGTACTATCTTAAAAGATAAAGAAAGCAATGAAACAAAAGAAAGACCTGCAAAAACAGGGAAATTTACTGTGTGTAGCAGGTGAGAATTAGAAAAAAAAATAGGTGAACTGAATAGGTGTATTATCATTTTATAAACAGGGAGTCATGCCAAGAAGAAAGTAAAGGTTAGACTTAATGTAAAAATGTAATATCATCAAAATTCTGTCAAAAAATACCATAAACATGATTAAAGGTAAAAAGAATTTTTACATATCAATGAAAAGATGTACACCCCAAAAGAAAAAGGGACAAAAAACATGGATTACTGTATCAGTCAAGAATCTTTCAGTGTTGATATCAAAAACCCAACACAATTGGCTCAAATAGAAAGAAGGATATATTTGTTCATTTAACTGGAAAACCTATGTAAAGCTAGATTCAACTGTTTAAGCTACAGCATCTGAACTCTTTTTCCATCTCTGAATTATGCTTTCCTATATATTGGCTTCATTTTCATACAAGCCCTTTTCTTCTGGTGGCAAGGGGACCATGGGCAGTTTCACGGTTGCATCCTACTTTCTCAGCTACCCCAAACAAGAAAGGAATCCCACCAGCAAAATCTAAGATGAGCTTAAATTTGCTCTGATTAGGACATGTACTCCAGAATAAGTATCATCAGGAAGTCAGAGATGAGTTCTGTGATTGGTCATCCTTGGCCACATGAACCTTTTTACGTGCTATTAGCTCATCCAAGCCACATAGAATATGGCACAGAGATAATTTCTCATAGAAAATAAGTTCTGTTCCTGGAAAGTGAGGGGTAGGCCAGACTACAAAGAATTGATCCAAATTTGAATATGGACAAGAATTACAACTGAGTTGAAATTTTCTTCACTTTGATTTATATGCAGAACTAGGATAAAAAAATCTCAAAGGATGAAAGGAGCTCCCTCATGCCTCTGGAGTTCCTTGCAGAGGCATGCCTGAAGTTTTTATATAATGCTACATGTGTGGCAAGCTGCCAGTCAGAGTGACTGTGAGTTTCAGGTCCATTGCCAAAATTATATCGCTATCCTGGTACAGGAGACACGTCAGCACTCTTCGGTCTACCTACTACTATGTAAGGGAATTCTTGCTGCCCTAGGTTGACTTCTAGGGCTTGTGTCCTTGGTCTAAAGGTGGACTGGATGCTGGGCCTTAAATGTATATCATTTAATATACTTAAAGAGAAAAGTCACAAAAGCAAAAGAGAAAAGCAACTATAAACAGATAAAAGACAACAACATGCACTAGTAATGAAATAATTGTAAACTAATGAAACATCGCAGGTATTCTTTACCTACCAGATTAGCAATGGTTTTACAATTTATACTATTCTAATTGGAAGGGGGCATGAAGAAATGCGCACTTTAATATAATGTTCAATATATTTTGAGTTGGTAATATTTCTACGAGGCAATCTGGCATCAATTTATCAAACTTGTAAAGACGCAGTTTTTTCTTAAAATAATATTTATTTCACTATTCTTTACTCTTGGAAAAAGTTATAGAAACATATACATATGTGGACATATAGAATACATGTATTATTTCAACAATCTAGTAATTGATAGGAAAATTACACATGGATATAATTAACACTTGATTGATCTACATTATATTTCCATGGCAGAGATGCTATTATTGTCTTAATTTTGAATCTCAGTATTTCAAGTTTTTGATGTTGTTGTTGGCAGAGCCAGCTGAAGCTTTATTCTGAAAAAGACACTTGGATTGGCTTTTAGTTGGGGGCGTGGGCAACAGAGGGAGCCCCAGGCAGTTGACTCCCCCAGGGGTGGGCTAAGGACGGGACTGAGCCTCAGGTCTTTGGTTCCAACACTCCCCTGCATAACTCCTTCTTGCAGGAGCAAGTGAGCGGGGAGGCTGGAAGGGATCGCGGGAGCCTTTCACTTAGGCAGGATGCAGAGGACTCCGACACCAGCTTCCCATCACGGGTCTCAATCTTCTTCACAACCACAGCCTTGGAACTGCTACGGCTGAAGGAGCCAGAGCCCCCTCCAGAGCCCAAGCTGGACTGGTAGGAGCTCAGCCCGTAGTTGAGGCCAGGGGTCCCGTAGGCTGAGGTCAGCCCACCTGAGTACCCGCTGGTGGTCTTGGTGTGGATGCTCATGTTGTGCATCCCAGACTCCAGCCGGCTCTCCTCGCCCTCCAGCAGCTTGCGGTAGGTGGCGATCTCCACGTCCAGCGCCAGCTTGACGTTCATGAGCTCCTGGCATTCGCGCAGCTGCCGTGCCACGTCCTGCGTGGCGGTTCTCAGAGCGGCCTCCAGCTCAGCCAGCGTGGCCTGAGCATCCTTGACGGCCAGCTCCCCACGCTGCTCGGCATCAGCAATGGCGGCCTCCAGGGAAGCCCTCTGGCCTTTGAGGCCCTCGATCTCAGCCTGGAGTCGGTTGATGTTCCGGTTCATCTCGGAAATCTTCGTGTGACGGCGGTCATCCCCGTGCTTCCCAGACAAGGGCTGCAGCTCCTTGTACTTGATCTGGTACATGGTCTCAGCCTCAGCCCGGCTGTGGATGGCGATCTCCTCATACTAGGCCTTGACCTCGGCGACGATGCCATCCAGGTCCAGAGAGCGGCTGTTGTCCATGGACAGGACCACGGAGGTGTCAGAAATCTGCGACTGTATCTCGTGGATCTCCTCTTCATACAGTTGCCTGTACAAGTTGATCTCGTCAGTCAGCCCTTCCAGGCGGGACTCCAGCTCTACCTTGTTCATGTAAGCTTCATCCACATCCTTCTTGATGATGACAAACTCATTCTCCATGTCTGTGCGCTTTTGGATCTCTTCCTCATGCTTGGTCTTGAAGTCCTCCACCAGCCCTTGCATGTTGCCAAGCTCCACTTCCAGCTTCAGCTTCTCCTGGGCCACGGTTTCCAGCTGCCGCCAGAGGTTGTTGATGTAGCTCTCAGACAAGCTGTCTATGTTGCTCCGGGCTGTCTTCTGCTGCTGCAGGAGGTTCCATTTGGTCTCCAAAATCTTGTTCTGCTGCTCCAGGTGCCGTAGCTTGTCGACGAAGGAGGCAAACTTGCTGTTCAGGATCTTGATCTGCTCCTTCTCCTGGGTGCGCACGGACTGGATGTCGGGGTCCACCTCCAGCTTGAGGGGGCTCAGCAGGCTCTGGTTCACCATGACAGCTGTGATGTCCCCCAGACCCAGGGCCCCACTGTAACCTGCAGCCAGACTCATGCTGCTGCCCAGGCCGCCCCGGAAGCTGCTGCTGCTGCTGCCCACCTGGGAGAAGGCCGAGGAGTTGATGCGGGCACCCGGCCCACTGGTGTACGAGTGGCTGTTGAAGGACCGGGGGCTGGAGGTGGACACCTTGTAGGACTTCTGGGTCACCTGATGGACATGGTGGAGGCTGGAGAGGAGGCAAGGAGGTTGAAGCACACAGAGACTCGAGGAGTTGCAAAGCTGCTCCTCAGTATTTCAAATTTTGATCATGGGTATTTAGAGTTCATTTTCGAGAATGAGTTTTTATCCCTAATTATATGTAGATTTTCCCAAAAACATTTTCTAAAAGGGTCTTAATTTTTTTAAACTTAAAAATATGCACATCATTAGTTGATTACCTTCAATGTACTTTGAGAAAGGCTACATTGTCAAAATTTTAAAGATATATACTAAAAGAAGTGTATTGTTAGTGGACTTCTACATTCTGAAAAAGAGAGTGTCTGGGTAATATAATATCTTCTTGTTTATAAATTTATGAAGTGATATTGAAATTATAATTCATGTTCTGGCCTACAAAATACTGAAATCATATATATTTTAATGAAACAAATACATTGTGTTATGTAGCCCATATATATTATTTGGTCCCTGCATAGTAAGCCCAAATCACCAATATTTTTTTTCAATATATTAACAGGCAAATATAAATTACACTAATATCTATTATGGAAACACTAACTCATAAACCCATAAAATTATGTAAATACTATCTTAACAGTTCATTTTGCATTAAAAAATTGACGATTAAATACAGATGACAGTTTAATCATAGGGTACTCAACTGAGATAGAAAAGTGAAAAAATTAACATAGTCACAAAGCACTCTTTTAGCAGATACTTAAAATGGAAAATTTATAAATTTGAGATGAACAATTTTCTTTAAAACTAAAGTGAAATCTACATTATTTTATATCAAGTGAAGTTGCCTTTCATTCATTTTTCCATTAAAAAGAGTGAGTCTAAGAATCCTGTGACATAATTTAACTTTTTCTGGAAACATTAAAAAAAATTCCTTTGTTTCTAGGAGGGCGAGGTATCTTCATAGCAATTTTAGTCTAAAGTGAAATAAATTACTAAACAAAATTAATTTCTCCAATCCATGTTTTGGACATCAGGTTATCATTAACTTGGAACAAAAGTAGTTTTAAGAATTTTCTTTTTCCTCTGCACAGTTCCTGAAATGACAGTCTTCAGATTTAGGTGTGATTGTAGGGCATGTTGTTACTTTCTGAACAGCCAGGAGGAAGTAGATTGAGTTGTTTGCCTTGACATTGCTTCTAAGTGGCAATCTGGCTGAATGGTTACCATGAATATTTACAAATACTAACACCCATACAGAGCAAACTTGATGCTCCAAACATTGCTCTCCATGATCAAAAGACCACATTCTACTTATTGTTCATTATATTCTTACTCAGCTATGTTGTTATTTCACAGCGCCAGTTGAAACTCTTTCCTCACTAGACAAATGATTTCTTTCTCAAAAAAAAAAAAAATTGTTTTTGGAAGCCACTGGAATTAGCATAAAATCTCGTTTTGAATGAAAAACTAGAATGACATCTAACTTTAAATTTTAGTTCAGGTCAGCAAAAAATTTTGAGACATCTGCTTTATACAAAAAATTATCTGCACTTATGAAGATTCAAAATAATTAGTGTCCTTGGCTTCAAGATCTAGAACAGTGGTTCTCAACCACTCTTACTGTAATAGGGAAGAACACATCTGACTCCATGCTGGATCTGTTTCTTTTACTTTAACCTTTGTGTTCTGTTGCCTGTGCTTAGCCATGCTGGCTCTGCACCTTTTGTAGAAGAATGTTGCCTACAGCCTGAAATATATAAGATAGCCTATTCTCGAGGCTCTGACCTTTAAAGGTATAACACTCTTTCATTCACATAGAGATAAAAAGTTGCAGAACAGAGAATAACATTTGTCCTGCTGGAGGTTTACAGGAACATCATGACCTGACCTACGCGGACACATGCAAGAACAAAGGATTCTGACACCAAGAAGTTCGCCACAAGCAACCACATCCCCTCCACTTTTAGTATAAAAGAAGCGTGAATTCTAACTCGGGTAAGATGGTTCCCTAGGATATGAGTTTGCCTTCTTCTGGGTCTGCTGACTTTCAGAATAAAGTTGTTATTCCTTGCCCCAAAAACGCATCTCCCAATGTACTGGCCTGTGGTGAGGAGAGAATAAGTTTGGACTAGGTAACATTATCACTTCAATGCTCCTTCCAAATGTGACAGACACTCCTGCTTCTCAATGCAGCCATGCCCTTGTGGGACAGGCATCTCAGAATTGCCAGAATTACTGGAGGAATGAAGTAGAGCATAGCTGATTTTCCACCAATTTTCCCATTTGAAAGAGGCACAAATCCTCTAGCAACTGTAACATTTATTGAAAATTTATCATTCTCTGGTATTTTGTTAAGTACTTCAAAAAGATTGTGTCTTTTAATAAGTACAACACACATAAAACAATCTCTGAACTTAGGTACTAAGTTCAGTACCTAATATGAAATCAGTTTTCTCAGGAAACTGAGTCTTAACAAAGTTAATAGGTGATTCCTGTTACATTTCCCAAGATTTTGCTCAGTCCTCACTAGATTTACCCTCATATAGACAATCCTTCTATCATTTCAGGATAGTCATAAGCCCCAGAGAATCGGAAAGTAGATCCTGGACCCCTAAGTGGATGGAAAGGAAAGCCTATCACCAACTTCCCCACTCAGGTATTGCTAGAGAAATCTGTTCAATATTTCTCCCTGAATGAAGACAATGGAGAGGCACTCCTATATTGTTTTTTTGTTTTTTGCGGTACACGGGCCTCTCACCGTTGTGGCCCCTCCCGCCGCGGAGCACAGGCTCCGGACGCGCAGGCTCAGCGGCCATGGCTCACGGGCCCAGCAGCTCCGCGGCATGTGGGATCCTCCCGGACCGGGGCACGAACCCGTGTCCCCTGCATCGGCAGGCGGACTCCCAACCACTGCGCCACCAGGGAAGCCCGGCACTCCTATATTGAATTCAAATAGTAATGGATCTGTATAAAGGGAGGTATAGTTCTATCCTATAATTCTATATTCTACCTTATATAGTTTCAATGATGACCAATTGATACTTGGTCACCAACTGATATAAAAACAAAGATACTTTAGCATACTAAGTGAAGTAAGTCAGAAAGACAAAGACACATACCATATATCACTTATGTGTGGAATCTAAAATATGACACAAATGAACTTATTTACAAAACAGAAACAGACTCACAGACATATTAGAAAACAAACTATGGGGGGTGAGGGATAAATGAGGAGTTTGGGATTAGCAAATAAAAGCTACTAAATATAAAATAGATAAACAACAAGGTCCTACTGTGTAACACAGGGAACTATACTCAATATCCTGTAACAAACCATAATGGAAAAGAATATGAGAAAGAATATGTATATATATGTATAACCAAATCACTTTGCTGTACACCAGACTAACACAACACTGTCAATCAACTAGACATCAATTTTTTAAAAAAAGATAATTTAAATAATTATAGAAACATAGTTTTTTGTTATTATCACTCATTTGGCACCTCTAATGCATTGGCTTATTTTGCTAGTTTTGCTCCAACTAAACTGAAAAGTCCCAGAATGTTAGCTGTTTTGTGAATTGTGCTGCATTGTAGCTCTTTGCTTTTGCATTGCAGCTCTATGCGTTTAGCATAGTGCTTTATATTATAGGTTCACAGCTTTCATTTGCTGACTTATCATAGGAAACTTTAAATGTGTTTGGTGGCAAAATATCTTGAAAACTAAATAAATAAGAGGAAATGTGAAGGAAAACTTTGACTTCAACTGTCACTGTTATGAATACTGAGTCATATACAAAAATGTTCAAGGCAAGTGTCTGACATTGCCAAGGAAATAAATATAGTGTGAGCATAAAATAATTGCTGGTTTCTAAAGAATGACAACTTATTATAAAATTCAGTTCTAAGTTAGAAAGTGAGCTTGTGTTGAATTTCTTTCTTGATGAGGTCCAAGAGACATCACTTGCTGGCAGGGCAGGGGTTTATAAATAATTTGATCTCATCTCATTGCATAGTGACAAGGAGTTAGAATTTTTTTCTTTTTTTTTTTTTTTGCGGTACGCGGGCCTCTCACTGTTGTGGCCCCTCCCATTGCGGAGCACAGGCTCCGGACGCACAGGCTCAGCAGCCATGGCTCACGGGCCCAGCTGCTCCACGGCATGTGGGATCTTCCCGGACTGGGGCACAAACCCGTGTCCCCTGCATCGGCAGGCGGACGCTCAACCACTGCGCCACCAGGGAAGCCCCTAGAAGTTAATTTTTATAGTGTAATTCAAAGCATTTAATAATTTAATCAGAAGTCAATTTTCAGTAAGAATAAGACAAAAATAGACAAGGGTTTATAATTCTAAGCCCAACATCTTCTATAAAATTAATGATGTGATTTGGTTTTTGAATATAGTTTAGACTACCAATTTAGCTTTGTACTAACTATCTACATCAAAGACTCATTCTAGTTGTGTCTGGGGAGAAGGATGAAATAACTACTATTTTTCCCTTTCAGAGTGATGGCTTCTCAGACTGTTTGAAACATGACTATTAAAACTACCATGAAGAACGTATAAGAACATAATAAAATACAATACAGAAGCTTTGTGCTAAATAGGTTATTAGGTGAGAAGTCCAACAATAATGAATAAGAGCTTATAAAAATATGTTAGGAAAATATATGATAGAAGAAATTCCCTAAGTATGTTCTTCAACAAATCTACTTTTGTCAATGAATTGGCTGAATAAACTGGCCAGCATGGATAACGTATCTGTTGGTACTTTTTCATTTATTATGTTTATTATTTATGTAAGACATTAATATGTGCTATGAATTATGCCAGGGAAGGGCAGTATGAAGGTAAATTGACTTTTTTTTCAGGAGATACCCACAATTAAAGACAGACACAGCAAATATTTATAATAAAATAAAAGTGATATGTGGGACTTCCCTGGTGGCACAGCGGTTAAGACTCTGCACTCCCAATGCAGGGGGCTCGGGTTCGATCCCTGGTCCAGGAATTAGAACCTGCGTGCATGCCGCAACTAAAAGTTCACATGCTGCAACTAAGAATTCACATGCCACAACTAAGGAGCCCGCAAGCTGCAAATAAGGAGCCCGCCTGCCACAAGACCTGACGCAACCAAATAAATAAATATTTTAAAAGATTAAAACAATGGCAATGAAATAAACTATAAAGCGCAAAAAAATAAAAAAAGTGATATGTAGCATGCACTGAGGAATGGAAGGAATAGCAGAAAAAACAACTACCCCCCCCAACCCCAGCCCTGCTGAGATGACTGAAAAATCTTCATTTACGAGAAGCCTTGAGAAATGAATAGAAAATTTCCAGAGAAATGAAGTTAGGGAGTGATTCAAGGACTGTAGAAAAAATTGAGGTATATGAGTCAATAACAGGCAGTTTGAATCCTTACAGTCTGTGTAACTAATTTGAAGGTGATGCCACAGTCAGTGAAAATTTATAGAATGTTTACAAACAAATACAATCATACCTATAATATTACCTTATGATTTGTGTTGAAAATGTTTTAGAATGAAGAGATTATGTAGATTGAATAGAAATAGTAGCGATGGAGGAAATGGATCAATGATATATTTCATAGAATGCTAGCTACTTGTAACCCATATAGTCAATGATGTTTTGTTTCTCATGGCTTCCTCTTGTGACTTCCCTATAAGGAGGGATTTGGAGGTGCTTCCATCTTGTACTACCTTTATCTTGAACACACTACCACAGATCACAGCCAAAAGGCAAAAGAGAACTACATGACACTCTCAGAAGAAATATTAACAGCCAGGTGTTCATCATTTTCTCATTTTCTCCCACTTTCCATTAAACAGAACTGTTCATGCAAAAGTTAATTGCAAAGGAGGCTTGCAGGTATAATCTTCCTATTTGCCAAGGAAGAAGAAACAGGTTTGATGAATATCTAACCATTTTCTAACACAGTCTAGTCTTTTGATCATTAAGTATCAAATTTACTTTGTTTCTTTTCATATACAATCCTCCTCACGGGGAAAAATCAAATTCTTTCCAGTGACTGCATTGAACTCAAAGTGCCGTACCTTTTGGTGAGGTGTAGTCCTCTCCAATAGTCCATAGATGGCTTCTTTTGTATTAGAACCTGTGAACCAAATAAACAAGTTTTTTAGCTACCTTCTCTCTCTCTCGCTCTCTAACACACACACACTCTGCCCAATGCTGGAACATAGAATGTAACTTCTCAGTCAGAAAGAGAAAGAATAAAAGACAGTGGACTTGCCCATTACAGTTCTGAAATCTCACTGAGAAGACTTTGTGAAGGTCCCCCACCTTGAGCATGTTGCAGGGGGAGTACCTGGATTAAGATCCAATTCATCTCTCTAGGAGGAATTATTACATCTATTTTCTCCATGGCCCCTTGGTCCACCCATTTGGAGACCCCTCTTAATCCGTTACTCTCCATGGCTGCATTGGAAGTGAGTGTTAGAGAGAATACCTTTGGGGCTCTACAGCCTTCAAAGTTTGCTTCATGCTGATGGAAAATTGGGGGTTCAAGGTTTTATTATTATTACTCATTTGTTTAAACCTGAAACAGTCAAAGGCTTCTTTAGTTCAAATTTGTGATTTTTGGCAATAAAATTCTCTCAAACCAGTAGACCGCTGATTTGTTTTATTCTAATTTTACATGTACCAGTAATCACATATCCAAAGTTCATTTCTAGATGTAGTTATCAAATATCTTTATTTTATTGCTTTTTACCAACTTGTTTCTCCCTTCATTTAATTGGGACCACCTATCTAGGGTGGGAAGACTGTACACACTTTATTGATTTTACCCTTGATTTATATTATTCACTTGACACATTTTACTGGATCTTTGTTGTTCAGTCCTTTAAAAATACCATCACCAACTGCTCAGTATCTATAAGCAGCTACCTTTTCCAACTTTACAAGGCACAGAATTTCAGGACTCTGTATTCTCTTTCATTTCTGCTTGCAAAATGCCCAATTTACTCCTGAGTTTCTCCCTTTAATGGTAATACCTTGTTGAAAGTAGTCAATGATGTCCAAAATAAAGTAATTCTGTGATTTTTTTTTTCCCGCAACCACATCCCCTAAAGCTTCTGACTGAATAGGCAAATAGCCTCGTCTGCCTTTCAAGTTACTGCACACAACAGTTTTATCAAATGTTTGCCTCTACATAACAGGGATCATCATCTTTCTAAATTTCAATGTCATTTTTCTTGCTATCACCTGATCTCTAAATCTTTAACAAATATTTTAGGAACCCTCATATAATGCCAACTTATGAATTAGGATAGACTAAGTTGTGCCATGGTTAAAAATAAAGCATGAAATCTGAGGAGCTTAGTAACAGCGAAGGTTTATGTCTCCCTTCTGTCACAGTCTGATGTGTACTGGGATTGATTTTCTTTGGCAGTTTGCAGCTCTAAGTGTATGAAGTTATTCTGTGTGTTCAGGAAGAATCTGATAAGCATCTAGCCAGTATATGCAACATAGTTCCTACTGTTTTTGTTTTTTAGTGTGGAAAACACTTATTAAGGATTATTTAGTTCATTTAAAAGACCGGCCCCCTTTACCCCTCACACATTGTCATTAAAATAATGTCATTCTCCTTCCATACTCAAGGTTTGTCCAAATTAAAAAAAAATGCCATGAACCTATGGTCCACCTCTAGCTAGGACCTCCTTCACATCTCCTTTACTTTCTGTACAGTCAAGTTTCTGGAAAGAGTAGTCCACATCAGCGGTTCTCAAACTTTGATGTGCAAACAGATCAACTGAGGAGCATGGTAAAATGCAGATTCTGATTCAGTAAGACTGGGGAAGCACCAGAGATTCTAAATTTCTGTCTAACAAGTTCCCAGGTGACGCTGATGCTGGTCTGCAGGCCACACTGAGAAGTAGGTTTCTACACTCTAGTTTCACTGATGCTATTTCTGCTATTAGAACCAACATCCATTCTTTAATGGGATTCTGGGAATGGAAAACTGCCTGATTCTGTTCACTTATGTTCTTTGAGTAAGAGTACCTTTCTCCTGGAGGCCTCAAATAAATATAGCACACCCTTATTTATCCTTTGTATGGAGATATATATGTACATATCTCCATAAGGACAATGACAAATAGCATAGCAGTGCCAGGGTTTGGACTGGATGACTACCAAGCTTTATCTCAAGAAGAGGGGACCTCTGTGTATAAACAAATATGCTGAATAGCAAGTAAAGTTTTTCAACAAATGATGGAACCATTATTTTGCAAATCTTATCAACAAAGGTGGGTTAAATTCCTGAAGTCCTTGTGAACCTGAGGCAAGAACCACTTCTGCACATCTAGCTGAAGTTTTTAAGAAATTATCTCACCAAAAAAAAGTCATGCTCTTCCAATTTCCTACAACTAAAACTTCTTCCCTGTTTTCCCCAGTAACATCAGTTTTCATTTCTTTCAACTTCCATCTTTCAGCATATCATTATGAGTACTTACTTGGTCTTACTGTTTAATTCAGTCTCTTGCATTTGGGGGAAAAAGATTCCACTCTTCTCCCTTCTGTGGAATTTCACAGATCACAATTTCTCCTTTGGAGAAAACACACCTGCCTGAGAGTTGATTCCTTAATCCCCTTGATTCTTTTCCTTCATTGCAGAGAATAAATGATTTCATGGTAGCAGTATTCCTTATCCCGATTTGCCAAAACCAAAGCTAGTGCTGGACCACATTCACTCCCCAAGGTTTTGAAGAAAATAGGAGGACAATTTGAAGATGGTTTTTAGGTTTATCTCACTCCAACTGGACTCTGATATCTGAGAAATGTTGGGATAAGTTGTCAAATCAATCATGATTATAAAGATGAGATCTGAATTCCTGGCATTTCCATAAGATGGCAAGAGTCACCTGTACATAGTGTGATTCCTCACAACTCCAAGTCTGTAAATTACCTTTAGTGTAAGGCCTTAGAGATGTTTGCAGAAATTGGAGCGTCGTTCTAGCTTCAAAACTACGTACACTTTCTGGGTTCTGCTGCATATCCTAACTACCCTCAAAGTTCCAAATTTTGGCTCCTGGAATGGAGTTTCCAAGAATTTCTCAATTTTCTATTAGCAATTACTCTGCACCAGCAGTTGCAAATCCTGCTTACTTCCAAGATCCCAGGCAGATACCGAAGGATCTGATCTCTCCTGGTGGCACAGGGCAGAGAATTTGAACTAGCCCAAATGTAGTTGCACTTAAGTCTTCCTTTGACTACAAAGGACTCTGATTTTGTAAGAAATTGAATTTCTGGAGATGTGTAAAAACCAGTCCAGAGTTTGGTTTTACAAGGGATTTTTTAGATGTCTTCAATCTAATGGACTCATAATTTCTAAGTGCTTTGCTAGAATCTGTTCTCAGACATTACATTTCCACCAGTTTAGAAACTTCAACTTAGGTGTCATCCACACAAGACCTCTTTGGCTTTCTAATGCTCTTCTAAGAGTCATGATGACTAATTATTATTTGTTAACGAATCATATATTTTTCCAACAGATTCCCCTCACCCCCCAAAAAAGACTGGAAATTGTAGTAAAAGTGTACCCTCAGTTTAGGTCTAAAATTATGACTTTAATCTTAGGCCCTAAACTCTAAAGGGTAACTCTCAAAAACGTAATAGTTATAAACCAAAGAGATTAAGTTTTTCAATATGACAAAGAAACACTCTAACAAATAATTTGAAATAGTAAAATTCCTTACTAACTTGCCATACTCCTTGGGTCTAAGAGAACACACCGAATTTTTTGATATATGATTGGGTGTTCATCAAAAGGAAAAGTCATAAGGTTTTTATTTTTAAATTTTAAAGTAGAGGGTTTTATTTTTCTTTTAAGTTTTCACTTCTGACTTTTACAACTTAACTCATGTGACATATTTCATGACATCATTTTATAGTACAAGTAACTGAGAAGTGTATTCTGAGAGTATGAAAACTTTTAAACCAAGTTTTATTAGGGATCACAATATCCTTAGTGATCTCGAATCCTTGATAGGAAAGAAGAATCCATATTCTTTTATAATTGCAAAGTACACAGTCATTTTTTCAAATTCAACCACATATATCATTTTGTCTGCTAAAACTGGACTGAAAAGAAGAGTGAGAAACCTTCTCTCTTTTTAATATCTACTTTGCCAGATTAAAAACAACAGTGCTGAAATAGCACATTAGTTACACAATTCTGAGGCTTTCTGCATCTATGAATTGAATGGCCAATATCAACAGCATGGCATTAAACAAGACTTCCTTCCATACCAGTGAACTTAGCATTGGGTCCTCTATATTACTATTCAATGAAAAGATACTGAAAATGATTTTCAATGGTCACATCTGCTGCACATTTAGAAGAATATTGATGTCGAAAGCTGCTTATTTCCTAGAGAAATACCTTTCACTGGGCAAGTGTAGGCATGGCCTGAGAGTCAATGTTAATATTATTCTTTCAAGTGTTTGTAACGTATATAAACATGACCTTTTATTGACTCATTTAAGACTCTTAGTGGAAATCTTATAGTTCATGTTACAATAACTGATCTTTAGGGATTCAAGTGGGCAATTACTCAACTAAATAAAGGGATTGCTTTTCTAATCTGTTCTTGTAATATTTAGTTAACATGTTCAAAACAAAGCACATGGTGACACTATTTCTTGTTTCTTTTTCCTTATGAGTCATACGGGATTATCAATGAACTCATGCAGTGCCATTATAAACTGGATTCTAGAAACACATTATGTTAGAAGTTCTGTGCAAACCTCACAAATATGAAGCAGACAAAAAAATGTGGAAAATGGTATTTTACTATTCCAATTGGCAGAGCAAATTCTTCAAGACTCTGAGAGGGAACATATTTCCCCCATGATTTTAAATTTATAATTAAAAGCCATGCTTCCCCTTTTAGTCCAAGAAAGCAAAAAATACTCATTTTGAGAACAAAAGTGTCATAGATATTCTTCATGTATATCTGAGAGACACATTCTGGGCACTTCAGGTATCATACTGAGTATGATTTTTTTTGTAATGAATATTGTGGAAGTATATCGTAACTGTCACTGATTATCCAATATCAATGTAGAGATATCAGTTGAGTGTGAGGCTGGGAGTTTGGGGTTGTGATGCTAGAGTAGAACCCAAAGAAAGTTTGCAACCCTTTTCTAACACTTGTTCAGAGGCACATAAAACAAAATAGTTTCCTTTGGTAAACTCCAGACAGATGGTGACCAAGACGAAACATCAAAACAACAAGGACATGTGAATATAAACAACTTGATTCCTGAGACGGGGTATTCACTCAGGATAATTCTGGAAAGTCTGCAAAGTGAGTGTCATTGCGTTCTCTTTCAGTTTCACAGAGCCAGCGAGCCTACCTCCCATGTTCCTGGGGCTGCAGCATTCTTCTCTTTTTGTATGTGCTCTCGTGAGAACTATCTATTTACTCATGTAAATTGTAAACTGATGACTTTCAAGCCTTTCTTCCAAGATTGACCCCTTCCTGAACTTCAAGCTAGGTCTTTTCTTTGGTGTCTCACCACACTTCAAAATCAGTATGACCCAAATTGAATTCCTTATGCCCACTTCTGCTTGTCACCAAATCTAACACTTCCCAGCCACTCAGTTTCTGCCTCTCCTATAATCCCCAGCTCTGAGGGTAGCAAAGCCATCTACACAGTCACGTAAGTATAAGTCCTAGAACTCATTCAGTGGGGAAAAATGTCCAAGGCCATAGACAAAAGAAATTTTAAGTGATTGTTGGTGTGGATAACAGGGATGTATTATATGTATATGCAGGATGTTTAAAACTTATGGATAGAGCAGAACTTCTAAACATATAATACAATATAGTAAGATAACAATTCTAAGCAGAGATTCTGAAGTTCACAAGTATCAAACAAATACATGTAAATTCCCACCAAAGACTTGTTCTTGCAAGTCTTCACCCCAATAAAAACTCTACTGTTTGCCTTCCCAGGGCAGGGACTGATGGGCACTTGACCTTTTGGGCTAGACAAAAAGCCTTTAAGCAAGGCTTCTATCTTCAGAGAGGATTTTATAAATCTTTCCTCTTCTCTTTTAGCATTTCAAGAACCAAGCCTGGAGGGCTCAGCTCAAAACATTCTTCCACATTATGGAAAAGCAACAACTGAATCTAAGGTTTTCTATTCTACGTTGGAAAATAGTCATTGGGATTGGGGAGGAAAATAGGAGTGAGAGAGAGATTGGGAGTTCCATCCTCAGTGTTTAGAGTTCAAAATATTCAGGGATATTCAGTGTTCAAATCCATGTAGCCAAATTGTACTCTCTGGGCTTTCATGGGAATGAGGCATAAGGCCTAAGATTTAGGCCCAGTATCATGTGTGCCTTGAGATCTGGGGAAAACAGAGAGGGATTTGAATGGCCTAACTACGAGTTCCCCTCCCCACTCTGCTCCTGTGGATAAGGTCCAGTAGCCAAACAACCTCCTATCACAGTGACCAGGTACAGTTCCCACTCACCTCTGAGTAGTGGACTTCCATTCCCTGTAAGCTGCTGGAATTATTCACACAGCAATCACTCTTCCGTGGGAAATGGGGTACCACATCCTCCTGATACTATAAAATCAGCCTCCCACAGCCCAGGGTGCAACCCCCATTGGCTCTGTGTGGTGTGACCTTCTCCTCCCCCAGGCTATGAGTACATGGGACTTATCAACTGTTGCCCATCTCCTCTGCCCAGGGTTGGGTGTCCTGTGTTCAGCCTTCCCCATAACCCTCGGAAGAGAATCCTTTCCTCACCAACAGGATGAAGAGAAGGCAATTAAAATAGGGAAGTATGTTAAATATGTCTGGGGACTCCTCAGGAATACAGGTTTCTGCCCTTTTTCCATTTAGGGTTTTGGAAAGTCATCTGTGCACCAAGAATGAACAAAGTATAAGCAGATAGTGTCCCGGGTGAACCAAGCATTGCTTTCTTGATATAAGAGAAGCCATTTTTGGCCTAAGCCATGCTTGTCTTTGAACAGGTCTCAGTAATTAATGATCTTCAGGGAACAAAAGCTTGCATGAACAAAGGACTGTTATCAGTCAAGAGAAGTAACAAGAGCAAAGAAAACAGATCAGTTGTAACCACTCCCAGTTCTGTTTCAATGGTAAAGATTAGCCTGAAGCGCTCAACCACTAAATCAACTGGAACCTAAGGGATGTTGATGTTGACCTTTTCTGACCCTTGTAACTTCAAAATCAACCACAGCTTGGACTCTGCAGACCTTTGCCCCAATTTTATGCTGAACTCTGCTCTGCTCAAGCCCCTCATGTATATGCATGTACCCTTAGTTTAAAACTTCCCCAATTTTGCTCTTGGAGAAGACACTGCTTTGGGAAAGATCCCTGGTGTTCTTACTTGCTGCCAATAATAAATCCTTCCTTCTCCTGCTCTTTGGCTTGCCTGTGTCTTCTGGCTCGACACTCACCAAGAGGTGAACCCAGTTTTTTGGGTAACAAAAGTACTTCAGAGGGAACTTGGGAGCAGAGTGTGGTAAAATCAGAGAAACTTATATTGTTTATTTAGGCTGAATTCCTGGGTGGCATGCAAGGAAAAAATGACTTGTGCCCCGCTCTCTCAAACCTCCTTGCCCCCAGTCTGGCTTCCTTGAACAATGTGTGCCACAGTGATATTATCATTTGCCATGTGTGCCATGACAAGAAAATTTGTGGTAGCACTGACTAGAGTGAGGAAGCATTTAAAAATGTTAGTTACTGTTTGTCACTATTACTACATTGTTTTCTATTATTTTTTTCTCTAAAATGCCTCTTTCTTGGACTTTGATGACACTACAACTGTAGTATGTTTCCTACTTTTAAAAAATTCTCATTTCCTGGCTTTTCCTCTTGCATATAATCCTTTTATAGAAGAGCTCATCATGGCTCCATCTTAAGCTCTTTTCTCTTCCTCTACATGCTTTCCTTCCACAGTCTTATTCACTCTGGTGGCTTCAATTACTATCACTGTAATGTTTCTCTCAATGGAATACCTCTCTGGCCCAGATGGCTCTCCTGAGCTTCAGCCCATCAATCCACTGCCCACTGAACATACTCAGACGTTTCACAGGCACATCAAATTGAGTATTCCTGTCTCTAAATAACCCTTTGTGTCCACACTACCACAATCCTTGCCCAAGGCAAGAACATCTTCTTAAACTACCATATTAGCCACCTAACTGGTTTCCCTGCATCTACCTCCATTTGGTTCTCACATTATTTCCAGAATTTTTTGTTAAATATGCACATCTGATCATATTATTCCCCAGCTTAAAACATTGGGATGTCTGCTTGCTGATACCTTTCAGCTGGATTAGCAAAACTTACAATGTCCTCATTACCTGCCTCCTTCTCTCCCCTTACTTATTTCAATGCTATCGACCTGTTTCTTCTCTTTCCTCCAGTTTTGCTTAGTTTGTTGAGCAGACTGTTTTCTCCCCTTCCAACCCTCTGGATACAACCTCCCCTCTTCTTCCCCATCATGAGTTACTTGATTAATAGGTACTTCTCATTCAGGACTCAGATTAACTATCAATACTTAAAGAAGTCTTACTTTGATGCATCGGACTAAGGCTGCTCTGTTAAGCATTACCAAAGGCTTCTATGCTACCTTTGGGAGGCCATCTATTACCTTTGATATCGTCTACTTTAGGGCTGTATTCTCTCCCTCTCATCTCAAGTTGTAAAATCGCAAATCACAGGACAGAGACTATGTCTATCTTATATCCCTGATGCCTTGCCCACAAGTTAAGTTTTTAGTATTTAATACTTAGTGAGTTACAATTGAAAAACTATGACATGCTCTATATAGAAGGGAAATGAAATGACCAATGTTGCAGATTTAGGAGTTCAGGGAAAAGACCACAGTGAAGTACCTGATGACAAAAGCAAAGAATCACTAGGAAGAGAGTCATAGGAGTAAAAGGCGGATCCACACTGGAAGGCACCTCTCTACCTTTCAGGTAAATCCAAATATTTTTAACTCCTTCTGCAACCTCAATTTCTTTTCCCTTCTTGATATTGTCCTTAGGAAAATAAATTTTGTAGGACAAAAGGATGCAAAATGTCCCTGTTAACACGTTTCTCTGGTTTTCTTTACCTTTTTTAAGGTCTCCCTTTCCCCTCTACTCCCCTTCCCTCCAGTCCTGTAAAGCCATTGAGTTAAGTTGCTCTCTCTCCTTGGTTTACCTATTTATTACTTGACAGCATTTACTGGGAAAAAATTATTTTTGAGGTAGGGATGCCAGTTCTAGGTTATGATGTGTACTCTATTAGTCATTATCCACTTTGAATACAATTGGATGAAATATGTATTCACACTGAAGAGCAGAGAGTTAAAAAATTTCAGCTCCCCCTTTGCTAACTTTTTAATGTACTATTTTCTCAATGCTAGAGTAGTGTTGCTATATTATGATACTTAATAATAAAGATATTTTTAATTGGCTTTTTTTTTTTTTTTTGCGGTACGCGGGCCTCTCACTGCTGTGGCCTCTCCCGTTGCGCAGCAAAGGCTCCGGAGGCGCAGGCTCAGCGGCCATGGCTCACGGGCCCAGCCGCTCCGCGGCATGTGGGATCCTCCCGGACTGGGGCGTGAACCTGTGTCCCCTGCATTGGCAGGCGGACTCTAAACCACTGCACCACCAGAGAAGCCCTTTAATTGTTATTCATCAAATTTTTGAGCTTTATAATTTATAAGTATATAGTTTTTTTAAATTTTCACATTCTTTTAAAAATTAGATCTTCATAAAACTCGGGTGGAGTAATTAGGGCAAGAACTTAATAGCCATAACAATATTTTCACAATACAGGATATATAATTTTCCAGGCCACACACGGATGTGAAAAGAACGTTTCTATTTTCTAACTTAGATATAGGGAAAAAAGCCTTATAAGCACAATAAACACTCACACATACACAAACGTACCACACTAAGGCTCTCCTGATTATAAGTAGATAGTAATTCTCTATCTTGTAACAAATTCCCAAACTGAAATAATATTATACATCCAAATCTTACTAAAGAATTTTGTGCTTAATGGAAATTTGGGGTGATACTTATATTTTTGCACATATTATAAAATAAATTCAACTAAAAGCATCTGTTTTCTCATTAAGAATTGCCAAAAGTATCTTTTTCCGTTGAGTAACTGAAAACAAGTAATCGGGGATCCTATGCCATAACCATACAAGACTTTTTGAGCACGTAATGTTTATCCCTTGAGATCCAGAAGCCTCTACAAACTGTGTTTCATGTGCCTAAGTGCACTCCAAAAGAAAGGGGAATTTAAAACATTCATGGAGTACGTAAGTGCATTCCATGTTGAATAATCACTGTCAGTACAGTGTGTGTGTTTTTTAAAGCATTTGGACACTTGGGAAAAAAAAAATTGGCTTTTAAGATTATTACTCTACGTAGAGCCATTTCCACCTAGAAGTTGAACATATGAAATAATCAGCATTGTCTTTTTAATTTGTCAATATCACATTATTAAGAAAATAAAGAACACAGTGTATTACACGTACCACAATAATTGAACCACGTTCAGTTCTTCTTTATATTCCCTTTAAAGACCTTGTCCAACCTTGTATCAGTTGAAATGGAAACTGAATATTGTATTTTTAATTCCTTTGGAAAAAAGGAGTGAGAACAAAATGCAAGAATAGAGGGAAAAGGAAAACAATCTATTTAAAGAGTCAGATTTGAGATGGATACAAATGTATTCGTACTCAGAGCTCCTGACCTGATTTTGTAGTTCTAGTACAGCTCTTGGATGGTTATTCTTTCTATTATAGTCAATTTGTTATCTCTCTGATTCTTCTTTGCAAGCCAGGAATTTATTGTCTTCATACTTAGGCCTTTGTACTATATAACATTGTCCTCAGCTTGCAGATGCTTCTCAATAAATATGTGTTTATACTGAACTCGGTTTATGGCCATTGCAGGTTTGGAGTTGTGGGATTCCCAACTTTTTGCTTCTCATATTGTGAGAGAAATAGAACGAGACTCTCCTATTCATCCCTTTAATCAAGGATTAATCAATGACTGTTGCCAAAAATGAACACCTGCTTGACAGAGTGGTGATTTGGGTTAACTTAAAAACGTGAACAAAATATTTTGGGGGATTTTACCTTATATTTAACAAAGGAACATAAGGAGAAAGCTGCTCATTTGCATACTTTCTTGACAGTATACATAGTACAACACTGTTCTCTTTGGGTGATTAATACTAAAATACGTTATGAACTATGTCATTTTTTTTTACATCTTTATTGGAGTATAATTGCTTTACAATGGTGCGTTAGTTTCTGCTTTATAACAAAGTGAACCAGTTATACATATACATATGTTCCCATATCTCTTCCCTCTTGCATCTCCCTCCCTCCCACCCTCCCTATCCCACCCCTCCAGGCGGTCACAAAGCACCCAGCTGATCTCCCTGTGCTATGCGGCTGCTTCCCACTACCTATCTATTTTACGTTTGGTAGTGTATATATGTCCATGCCACTCTCTCACTTCGTCCCAGCTTACCCTTCCCCCTCCCCGTGTCCTCAAGTTCATTCTCTAGTAGGTCTGTGTCTTTATTCCCATCTTACCCCTAGGCTGTTCTTCATGACCTTTTTTTTCCCCTTAGATTCCATATATATGTGTTAGCATACGGTATTTGTTTTTCTCTTTCTGACTTACTTCACTCTGTATGACAGACTCTAGGGAACTATGTCATTTTTAAATCGAATTGACAGGTTAGTCATACTCAAATTTACCTTATATAATTTACTTTGATATTAGTAGAAAAAAATAGAGTTTTAATAAAGACTACAATTTATATTGAAAGAGCTTTCATTATTTGCTAAATGCTTAATTTATCAATTTTACAAATATCTTAAACTTGTTATAGAAATATTTTTTTAACATGTCATAAAGCTTGGATTTTTAAAATCTTAAAATTCACATTGTTATCACTTAGAGTAAACTGATACTTGTGGTCTTTTCATTTTAAATCTAGTGCATTTTACAACATATAATTATTTTTGCTACTCCTTTTGTTAACTTCAATTTTTACCAAATATGATATATTTAAATTACATTCAAATCTGGCCATGAAGTACATCAAGGTAATGGTGGATGAAACCGAAAGATTTTACGGTACTAAATTAGTTGCATATTTAGGTGTGACAACAAATATTTATATCATTGGTAGGGCATAAAGAATGTCATGAGAACCCTCTTCAAAATAGGCCAGAATGATTCATGACTCTCATAGGAAAATGCTACTGAAAATAGTAATTCACTCCTGGAAAGAGAGAAAATGAAAAAAAAATAAGACAGTTTTTCCCTGTCTTTTTCATAGATTTTTCCCTGTTTTTAAAACATAGCTATAAAAGAGTGAGTGAGTTTAAAAGAACGAGCTAATTTTAAGAAGGAAAAAAAGGCATTCAGGCTGAAATATTTTTCAAAAGCTTTCTAATTTACATTCTTTTTCGTTATTTGGTGACCTTCAGATGTAACTTGTAGAGCGAAATCTTGCAAAGAAGGGAAAGTAGTAACAGGAAATTACTACTCTAATCCTTTAAAAGGTAATAGAATTGTATACTTTTGCAAGTAGCAATGTTGATTTTCACATAGCATTTTCTGCTGGGTCTATATTTTCTTTTTTTCTTCCTCCTTTCTTTCCTTCCACCCCCTCACCCCTCTTTCTTTCATGCTCATGAGCAATGCAGCATATGACAATTTCCAGTCCACCTGTCCAGCTGCCTGCGGTGATACTGGCATCATAGGCTGCAGTTGTCCCCACCAACCGTGTTTAGACTGCAGGGACACACCTCAGAGCTGTCAGTACCACATTCCACCAGCCCTGAAACCGCCAGAGATTTATACCACCACTTTGTCCCAGAAGAGTCACTCAAAGAGTAAAGTGCAAAAACGCTTCCAGGTGTTTTTCTCTTTTCTATCATCTTACCCATGTTTAGCCATCCATCGAGAATATACCATGAAGACGGGACCAGAAGAAATTTTGAACAGCAGATACAATTCTTTCACCCACACCAGCCCCATGTCCATGGCTCTTTACTGGAGGTAGGAATCTTCCCTCCTCTACTTCATAGGAAGTCTCACATTCCTTCATGCCAACGGAATCCTAGCAGACCTCAAGATAATCCTTTTGAGGCACACTGTGATCTCTGACACCTGTGATCATTAGTTTTGTCTTTCAAGCCGGGACTCCTACTAGTTAAATAGTTAAACCTCTGTAACTGAAGGAGCAGAGTGTTTGAATTCGATGTAAATCACAATAGCATTAATGAGAGTATGTCTCAGTTTTGACTCAATTTGCCTACTACGCTTCTCCTTTTAAGATGATATCCTCTTCCTACCTATAGTTCATGATATTTCAGTAAATACACAAGTAGTAGAACAGTCCTTCAGAAAAGGGGAAGATGCAAGACAGCTTCATATAGCTCCACACAGAGACAAATTGGTCCTAGAAAATGGTAACTAGTACTGGCATTTTTCAGACTATATTGGAAGTAGAAAACCTCAGATCTGTGTAAGTAAATGCAAAGATTACTAGAACAATAAAAATCCAGGTGATGGAAACTTACAAATTAAATCGGAACTGAGAATGATTGTGGCTGGGTGGGAGGGTGTGGAGTGGTGTGTGTAGGGGAATGACTGAGGATTTTTTACAGCTGGTTTTAAATGCTCTAGTAGAAAACAATTTTCTTTACATTCATCTAGCTAAGTGTTCTGAATTTTCACTATTTCCTGAATTGGGAAGCATTGAAAATTTATGTGAGAATGATTTTATTATTTTTTTCTAGTTCGCATTATCTATATCTCTGTCTACATGAAAACTCTACAAAATATTTACTACTCTCTGAGTAAATTTGTACAAATATACATATACACATAATCTTGTTTTAGTTTTTGTAAAGTTCTGATTAAAGAAAACGTGTTCATATATTTTTACCTATTATAACCGAATATGGAACTTAACTAAAGATGATAGTCATGACTTTTAGGCACTAAGTAGCCTGAACAGTAAATAAAACCATTTCCAGTGTTCTAAATTACTGCACTGAACACACACTTGCTAACGTTTTCATAGAGTTAATGTTTCTTTCAGTGGTATCAAATTACTGGATGGTGAAGGATATTTATGAAAATAAATCATATATCACATTAATGGTAGTAAATGTGGCCTGTATTACCAAAAACGTTAAAAAAAACCGTTATTTATAATTCCCGACTCACATTTCTAGAATACTGGAGACTAGTTTATAGAAGGTCTTTTGTTTGCTGAGAGGGAACAAATCTGATGTTTACAGTAAATATACTTTCAGGTATGTGAAGACAAGATTAAGTAAAGGTGAGAGGATCCAACTTTGTAGAAGCTGAGACAAAGCTAAGTTCTGTGTAAGAAATGGAGCAATGGAAAGCTGTGATTGGTGTGGGATGCAATTCTGGACACAGGGGGCTAAAGCAAGTGAGCCTGCTGAAGACCAAAAAAAAAAAGTATGCTGGGGGCACTCAGAGGAAGCTGCAAGAGAAGAGCCCGAAAGAGAAGTAAGGGCGGGTATTTGAAGATGTGTGTACATGATGCAGTGATGGCGCAATGTGCGTTTTCCCCGCACGCAAGACACAATGGTAATAAGGATAGCTTATGCTCATGTAGCATAAATAATGTGCCGAGCCCTGTCCAAAGACTTCACATCTATTTAGTCATTTTAGTCGTTAGTTACAATAAACCTATGAAATGAGTAAGTTATTTCTATTTTACAGGTGAGGAAACTGAGGACGAAGAGGTTAAACGATTTGCCCAATGTCACTCAGCAAGTAAATTGCAGAGCTAGGATCCCAAACCAGGTTCTGAAATTAGTGTACTGCATTTTCTTTTGGGAAAAGAAGAAAATGGATATGTGGTGCTACAAGGTTGGCATATCATATATCTCACGATGTAATTAGAGGCTAGTTTCCCAGCCAAGCATATCTTGGTGTTAAGTACATAATACAAAGGAAAGATTTATAGATGAGCTCTTTGTGTTTCACTTGTTTAAGAAGTTTATTTCTGTGCCAAATGGTTGGCTGCCACCTCAAAAACAATCAGAACATTGTTTCTTCTAAACAGCTCTAAACTTGCTTTTTGGTTTCATTATGCTATGTCTCTGAAAAATTCAGAGGGTGTCGGAAACACGCACATATCTGACGGGACACAACTTTTAGAGATTGCCAACTTAACGTAAAGTTGGCAACTGATCCTTCTTATTGTGTTCCACTGTATTATTAAATAAGCTTACAGTTGGTCATAAATGTATTGGGAACTAACTGTACTCAGTGCATATTAACTGCTACAATGTTTGTTTATAATCTGTGGCTTTATTCATTTTAATCATCACAATAGGTAGAAATCTGAGATTGTTCTTCTTTTACAAAACCGTAATTAGCTCACTGTGCATAAATATGTGTTCACATTTACTTTCTTACTTTCTCTGCAGGTAATACAAAGAAAGTAATTATATTCAGTTCCCTGAAATCATCTCTCTCACAAATAAGTATCACAGGTACTTTTCTGGAAGACTGATCTCTTAAAAAAAATAAAAGTACACTATTGGATTTTACAAGTAGATATGAAATCCTAAGGTTAAGATTCCTGCAGTAGGTTTTTTTCCTTTTATCACCCCCTCCGCCCCATTTTCTATTAACTGCCTGGCTAAATACGATATGATTCAGAAAAGTGACTTTATTCACTATAATTCTCTTGGGAGACAGACTCTTTCAATACCTATCTGAGGGGAAATGACCTGCCCAAGAGAAGGAACTCAGGAGGAACACCATTTTACGAGACACTGACTGCTGAATGGAGCCTATGTGAGCTGTGATCGGATGGCAGATGCTGTGAATAAATCATTGGGAAGTCTACCATCAGTCACCTGAGTATTTTTCAGCTCCCACTGAATGGCCATAAATTAGGAGGAGTGCTGAAAAGTCTGTCGACAATGCCGCATGCCTGGAGTGACCAGGCTTTCATCTTTTCTTAGATAAACTAAATAAGGATCAACCTTAATATGATTAACAGTTTGAAGGGACTACTTTATTTCCTAACTTGGAAAATCAGTGGAGGCTGCCTTTATCAAAACTTTATAATGTAAAGATCCTACGTCCCATAAAAATTTGTTATATATCAATCCCTTCATTCAAAATCATATTTAAATAACTAAGATCTACAGAATGAAATATCTTAAAACATCAAGTTAGTCTCAAACTAAATACAGGTAACATAGAAGAAAACAACATATATCCACAAAATGTAAGCTCTACATACAAATAAATAACACAGTCCAGTTTGTCAATTTTGCTACCTAATTCTAAGGGTTTCCAGGCCTTAGGTGCATTTCCATTATTTAACAGAAAAAAAAAAGAAGGCATTCCTCCACCCTCTTATAACTATTAGAAGGTTGTTTTCAATTTTTATAGTTCAAGACACACCTGTGCTGCTACTCATGTAAGTAAATTTAATATATTACAGTCATAAAATACCTCTGATGGTTGGAATTTGGTTCCCAAGAGACTACCGAAATACTAAGTTTCAGAATTTGTTTACCAGAAGTTGCTGCTGCGACTCTACCCCCTCTCTACTTGTCTTTTGCTCAGAGCCCCTAAACTTGTTCTAGTGGGATTAGCCTGAAAGGCCCAATAATGACTTTAAATTACAGGCCCAGGAGCAGAAAACTGTTTCAGCCATCAAATTCATTTAATATTGGCCTTGCTTCTGTTTAGTGTTATACCGCTTTTAAAGGCTGCCCTACCAACGAGCAATTCCCCCAGAGTCAGGAAGAAATGTCTGCTCTTTGGTTAACAAAATTTGCAATATTATTTTGTCAATCTAGTTTCTATACTGTGACTTGTTTGGCATTGACCTTTCCTTCAACTCCCCATTGCACTTTACTTATGGCTCTATTACAGCACTCACCTTATTTTGCCTTATATTATAGTTATATTTTTACTTATTCCACCATTAAGTGTTATGATCATAGAGGGAACACAGCACCTTTCTTTATAACTATCCCTCAGCATGAACTAAATGTCTGTTACTTTCCATTAACTCTTCTTTGGTGATGAGCTTAATTAGGAGAATTTCAGTTTTAGTAATTCATTCCTCTTCTTCCGTTTTTTTTGGTTCTAAGTGGATAGTTTCTTTTCTCTTGCCATATAATTACCTGATTCTCTAATTTTGAACCTAATACATTGTAAAGCACTTTGATCCAAGTTCACCCCAAGTTTTATATACCAACTATGATATTCTGTTACCAAACACGGTGGTGATCTCATATCATATTGTTCCTGTTTTAGGTTGCTCTAACATTTGTCCCAACCGTTTGTTACCCAAACAGGTTCATTTTATCTGAAGAACAGCAAGCCAAAACACTGAGGCACCGAGGTTTTAAGCAAAGAGAGGTTCTGTTTCGTTCTTTCCACAAGGCAACGAAGCAAGGAGATGGGAAAACAAGTCTTGGGTTAGCCTCCCTGAAGACAAGGGGCTAAGGGTACTTATGGGATAAAGAATCAAGAATCAGGGCTTCCCTGGTGGGTCAGCGGTTGAGAGTCCGCCTGCCGATGCAGGGGACACGGGTTCGAGCCCCCGTCCGGGAAGATCCCACGTGCCGCGGAGCGGCTGGGCCGGTGAGCCATGGCCACTGAGCCTGCGCGTCCAGAGCCTGTGCTCTGCAACGGGAGAGGCCACAACAGTGAGAGAACCACATACCGCAAAAAAAAAAAAAAAAAAAAAAAAGGAATCAGTGTGGTCTGAGGCATGGGGAGTGTGGGGAGAAGAGAATGGACAAAGGTGCAGTAATCGCAGGCATAACTAAGCTACAGGTCTCTGTATATTAAAACTTGGAGGCGTTTAGCAGGATCTGAGCATGGAGTTCTTGGCCCTCAGACATCATAACGTCACCGAGCGGACATCTGAGCATGCCCTGTTGGAAGGTCGGTGGTTCTATACAGTCTTAACCAGCTCAACTCGAACTAGACACAACTGACTCCAAGTTCCTGGAAAACAGCTTGGGCACACATCTTATTGTAGGCAACGTGCTGCTTGGAGGACATGCAAGTCTTTTGCAGGAGCAAGGAAAACAATCTTGATTAGTGAAGGCAGGTGAAATGGATTTGACTAAAGATTACCCACGGTTTCAAGTTTTGTGATAAGCATGGCTATGCATCATTGGACAAAACAAGGAAAATACTGCAGGCTCAAGAGGGCAACAGAATCCTGATGCCTCACAGATGAGTGATGAGTAGCCCCTCAGTCATAAAAGCGGAGGACAGGTGCAGCCCCAAAGACAGGCATCTTTGTTTTATAGAAAATTAAGAGAGCTCTGGGGTCTAATTTGGCTCTCCCTAACTAAAGTTTGATAAGATTAAATATGTGGTCTTTTTCATCTATAAAATGGAGATAGTAAAACATACCTCAAAAAACTGCTGTAAGTATTAAATCAGATAACAGTCATTCAACCCATTTACTGAGGTTCAGTCTCAGTAAATGGCAGGCTCTGGTCAAACCATGTCGGGACAACTGTGATAAATTTTGGGTTAAATCTGGGTCCAGCTGGATAGGTCCAGAGGGGACAGTAGAGGAGGGTAAACATAATAGAGGAGCTATAAATTAGAGAACTGGAAATGTTAATCTTGTTAAAATAAATTGCATAAAAGGATGTGATAGTTGTCACATGGCTAGCTTCCAATTTTGGAAGCTAGATTGGAATACCTATCTCTGGTAAATAAATCGTTCATGCTGAGAAATACCTTTATAATAATTGAGGAATCTCCAAATAAAGCGCTGTGGTTAGGGCTTCCCTGGTGGCACAGTGGTTGAGAGTCCATCTACCGATGCAGGGGACACGGGTTCATGCCCTGGTCCGGGAAGATCCCACATGCCGCGGAGCGGCTGGGCCCGTGAGCCATGGCTGCTGAGCCTGCGCGTCCGGAGCCTGTGCTCCGCAACGGGAGGGGCCACAACAGTGAGAGGCCCGTGTACCACACACACAAAAAAAAGCTCTGTGGTTAGGACTGGATATCTAATCTATTTTTGATCTGCAGAAAGACTATGTTGGAAAATGAGTCATTTTTCAAGTACAACTTTACATATATATATATGTGTGTACACACACACATACACACACACACACACATGCACACTCTGCAGTGTTTTTCAACACCAACAACCAATTCTCCAGACAAAATCTGGGTGTCCAACAATTCAGTTCAGTTCTGACACTAACTACCCAGAGTTTGTACAGACCCCATAGGTTAACGGCTCAGTCCCACAGGACTGCCCCCACTTGAGACACTAGTCACAAGTCCTGGGACTCTTGTACTTCTGATCAACTGGCTATTAATTGATATTTCCATGACTCCCTCCTCAGGTGCAAAAATTTGCTAGAATGGCTCACAGAGCTCAATCACTTGACATATTATTACTATTTTATTATAAAGGGTACACCTCAGGTACAGCTAATGGAAGAGATTCACAGAGCAAGGTACAGGGGAGGGGTATGGAGCTTCCATGCCTTTTCCCAGCATGCTACTCTCTCAGTACCTCTATGTGTTCACCAACCTGGAAGTTCTCCAAACCCCATCATTTAGGGGTTTTTAAAGAGGTTTCATCATGCAGGTATGATTGATTATTAACTCAATCTTCTGCCCTTTCCTATTTCCGGGGATTGAGAAGATGCGGCTGAAAGTTCTAGACTTCTAATCAAGGTTTGATCTGTCTGGTGACCAGCCCCCATCCTGAAGCTGTCTGCCTAGGAGCATGTTAGTGGGAAGTAGCCGCATAGCACAGGGAGATCAGCTCAGTGCTTTGTGACCACCTACAGGGTGGGATAGGGAGGGCGGGAGGGAGACGCAAGCGGGAGGAGATATGGGGATATATGTATAGCTGATTCACTTTGTTATACAGCAGAAACCAACACACCATTGTAAAGCAATTATACTCCAATAAAGATGTTTAAAAAAAAAAGTCACCTCATTAAAACAAAAGATGCTCTTTTCTCTCAGGAAGTTCCAAGGGATTTAGTAGCTCTGTGTCAAGAACTAACAATAAAGACCAAATATATTTCTTATTATGCCACAGGTACACACACACACAGGTTATTCCATACGTATATATGTTGTCGTTAGGATAGGTCTAAACACATGTCTAACATTACATGTGACTGGCTTTCACCTGAACTACAGAAAATAAGAACGCCAAGCCAGATTCATCAGTAAAGAGGCAGAGAACAAGGAAATTCTCGACCATATCTACAGAGGCAAATGTGCATGTTGGTAATTTTCTAAATGATGCAACATTTCTCATCTCATCTCACCTGCTCTTCTTACAATGTAACTCTGATACTCCTTCCAGGAAGAGGTGTGTCTGTGTTCTCTCCTTTTAAACCTTGTAGGAGTTTTATGACTGTTCAACCAATAGAGTTAGTGAAAGTGATACTATGTGACTTCTGAGGTTAGGTCATAAAAATGTTATGGTTTCTATCTGGCTTGTTCTTTTTGGCCTGCTTTCTCTGGGGAAGCCAGCCACCACACTGAGAGGCAGCTCAAACTAGCTTTTCTGGCGAAACCACAAGGAGAAAAAGCCACCTAGAAAGGACCTGAGTCCTTTCTAGGATAGCCAGCATCAACAGATGTGCAGATAATTCTAACATCCAGCCTTTAGCACTTCCATTTGAGGCTTCAGACATTTTGGAGTACAGACAAGTCATCCTTGCTGTGTGCTGTCAGAATCCCTGATCCATACAGTCAGTAGGTATAATAAATGGTTATTTTATGCCACTAAGCTTGGGAGTCATTTTGTTTACACAGTTACATGTATTAATCAGGGTTCTCAAGAGAAACAGAGCCAATAGGATATATAGAATGTGTACATATATATTAAATAAATATAAATAGGATATATATACATATATACACATACATTTAAAATAAATCTTCCTCTATTTGTATAGCTCTATCTATATTTATCTATCTATTGAGGGGGTCAGGGAGGCGAGATCTACTGTAGAAATTAACTCACACAGTTATAGAGAACAAGAAGTACCACAGTCTGCCATCTGGAAACTGGAGAACCAAGAAAGCTGGTGATAAAATTTAGCTCAAGCTCAAAGTCCTGAGAACAAAGTAGGGACAGTTGGTATAAGTCCTTGAGTCCAAAAGTATAAGAACCAGGAGCTCTGATGGCCAAGGGCAGGGGAAGATGGAAGTTCCAGCTCAAGAAGAGGAATAATTCACCCTTACTCCACTTTTTCTATTATTCAGGCCTTCAGTGGATTGAATGATGCCTGCCCACATCAGTGAGAGCGGATCTCCTTTACTTTGTTCACTGATTCAAAGGCTAATCTCTTTCAGAAACACCGTCAAACACACACAGAGAAATAATCTGTTATGGGCTATCTTGCCATCTCTTGGTTAACACATAAAACCACAAGTTCACCCCTATCAACTTGATGCCTATATGCATTTCCTTAAGCCACACATGGTCTCCAAATAAAGACAATAATAAAGTCATCTCACATGATACAACTCTCCTGCATACAGCTGAAAATGCAAAAATCCTTTCCCAAGAAGAGGAGGTAAAGTCCTTGAATAATGTTTACTCTTCTCTTGATGCCCTATAACTTGAAATCCATGATGTAAAATTAATACTTAAAGACGATATAAAGCCAATGTGTTATGTTACATAATAAAGGAGGAAAAGAGGAAAGAAGACAAAGATATTTGCCATATATATATATATATATATACACACACACACATACACACACACACATACACACACAAACATATTCATTAAAAGAAGAAGGAAATACTCAAGACAATTACAGTCCTTCTTACTGTAACTGGTCACATCCCTTGTGGATGGAAGGGAAAAGGGTTAGTGTAGAAATGAAGGAAATTTGTTTTCAGGGATGAAGATAGTTTATTTATGGATGGCAGAAAGGCAGAATATAAGGATACAGATGTAGAAAAGGGACAGATTTGGTGGTGACAAATCTATGGAACTTCTAGTAGTTCAACATTCTCAATGAGAAAAGCATGATCATCAGCTGAGAATGGGAATGGAGAGGAAGCATACAAAGTTGTAACATGAGATGAATGATATAATGAAGTGCAGAAAAGGAAAGAGAATTACCAGGCAGGAAAATGGCCTTCTCCAGGTTAAAGGTCACAGATTTAAAGTGAGATGATTTATCATTAATTGTGTGTTTTTCTATAGTCATGTTTAGCTGTGTCAGTACAGGCATGGAGAAAGAAAGAAGTTATATTTAACCAGGCTTGGAATTGTTTTGTCAAAGGGGACGGTAGAACATATTAATCTGAAACACACAGACTGCCACTTATTTCTTCATCAAAGATGATTTATTCAGGATCAGCAGGAAATTGCACTTCAGGGTCTGCAACCATGGCGAGCCACGGGTTAATCCCCCCATGGCAAGGGAAGGAGAACAATTTGATAGAGAGAAAAAGGAAGTTGGAAAGGCTAAGTAAACAAGGAGTCCATGGCTTTCTACTGGCTGAGCCCTTGCCAGGAAAGAAGAGCTGTCTTTTTCCTTCCTGTTGGGCTCTGCTGTCCCACCAGGTATGAGAGCTCCCTCCTCTGGTCTCCCAACTCTGTTTAATTGCGGTTTCTGTTTATTCATTTTTAACAAACATGAGATGAGAGGGAGTTAAAAGTTTTCAAAAGGAAAAGATGATAATGATTGCCATGGAGTAGAAACTGGATTAGAAGCCTAGAGCAGACATGAAGGGGGGCGAGGGAACGTGAAATGGTAAGAGTATCCATGAGTTGGATATTTCAGTACTTTTGCAGTCAGGATATTAGGAGAAAAATGGAAAGAGGTGGTGGTCAAAAACTGGTAATGCTTGAATTAAAACTACAGAAAGGGTTCAGCTACTGGTAATTACAAGCCTAGCTTATGACTGTTGAAGTAAGTGGCTGAAGTTGAATGTGGAAGATAACTTGGAGAGGAAAAGGTGAAGGGACGCAAAACCTGGCGAAATGAAAACATAATCTATATGGATATTGAAACCACCTAGAAATGTAACAGAAGTCATTTTGGCATAAGTGATACTGTATTAGTCACTGCTCTCCAGAGAAACAGACCAATAGGATATACATATAAACATAGGTGATGGATAGATAGATAGATAGATAGGGGTTTATTATGAGGGATTGGTTCATGTAATTTATGGAGGCTGAGAAGTCTCATGATCTGCTTTCAGCAAGCTGGAAACCTAGGAAAGCTGGTGGTATAATTCAAATCCAGTATAGTTCAAACCTGGATTCCTGAGAAGCAGGAGAGACAATGGTGTGTCAGTCTAAGCCCCGAGGCCTGAGAACTAGAAGTATGCCCAATGGTGGAAGACAATGAATATCCCAGCTCCAGCAGAGAGCAAATTTGCCCTTGTCCTGTCTTTTCCTTCTATTCAGGTCCTCAGTGGATTGAATAAAGGTAATCTTTCCTCAGTCTACTGATTCACATGCAGATCTCTTTCTGAAACACCTTTACAGACACACCCAGAAATAATGTTTACCAACTACCTGTGTATCCCTCTGCTCACAGAAAATTAACCATCACAGACAGTAAGCCAGTGGTTAAAAAGGGATGTAACCAAGAGATCCTTTGCTTCTAATGTTCTAGAGAAAAGGTGTGAACATTTTTGTGTGAAAGGAAGAGAAGCTGTGTGTGTGTGTCTGGGGAGAGGTTGGCCAGCAGGGCTTTTGAAGAACTTCATTGATTTGTAGCTTAATGTGGCTTGTTGTCTACTAAACTCTGTGACCTTGTTTATTATGACCAACTTTGGAGTAAAACCTACCAGACTCACAAATGCTTGAGCACATTTACAAAAAAAATTAATACTATTTTGGAGAATCTTGTGAAGTGGCTCTGTCCACATTTTGGTTGATATAGGAGTGAACAGAGGCTAAGAGAGAGAAGCAAGAGCTCAGGAGGTAGAGAAAACCAAGACAACGTAAGCCTCCTATCAACTCAGAGAAAGTTTGGGGAGTGCTTTGGAGACGGCAGGTTGGGAATTTGGTGGGCTGTGAGTGCAGGATAGCCAAGGTTCCTTATCAAGGGGCAGGAACAGATAGGTCCAGCACTCTTCCAGTCTTCATCTCCATACATACATGTTACAGTTGACTTACAGCAGTGTTTCTTAACCTTTTTTTTTTTTTTAAGCAATCACTTCCCTAAGGAATCTTTGTAGTCAAATTTTGCCTAATTACCCCTCACCCCCACTCCATGAAACTGTAACACCACAGGTATCCTGTAAGTCTGTTTATGTACTGTGGTTTTTTGGAGGGCCACAAACCACTACAGTATTTAACAGTTTTTCACTCTCCCCAAGAATCAATCCCTCTGTCCTGCCACAGGGGTGATATTAGCCCTATTGAGCTTGCATGATCTAGAGGTATAAATTTTCAGATGCCGAATTTCTCTGTCGAGTGTTCTTTTTACTGTAATCATGTTTTCTTGCTCTAGGTAAACTTACTGCTTTCTAAAAAATTTCTTTAGGGAAAGTGATTTGTCATGTGTTCCTGTCACAAATCGCATGCTGCCATGTGACTTTTTTTCTTTATAGCTATCTCCAGTGAGGATTTCCCAGTAGTTTTTCCAAAGCAATTTAATTCCTTATGAGAGTGATTGATTCATGATCACTTAAGCAAGTTTCCACTTTTCCTTGAGGAACATGTTAAATGGCTTTGTATCATTATGGTCTAATCCTAAGTAATAAAACATGATCCAGGAACAGCTGGTTAAATGACTTGGCCTCCTGGTAGACCTTTCAATTTTTCTAGGACCATAAATCTGTGACCATTTGTAGCAAACGTTGTCTCCACTCACACCAGATGTAGGTGGAGGAACAGGGTGAAGATGAAGGAAGTGAAAATAAGGAAAATAATTGCATAACGTTGGTCTCTTTCACAACCTGACTTTCCAAATTCTATGAACTATGTACCTTACCATTCTTTTGGTGTCACGGGTTAGGGTACAAATTTCTACCTGAACATCACAGTGTAGCTTTTATTTTAACGAATATAGTGAGATTGTTTTACATAACCTTACACATTTCTGAGTTTTTGTATAAATATAAAACATACTACTTTGATCTTGGACTTTCCAGAACGATGAGAAAATAAATTTGCTACATTGGTATTTCGTTAAGGCAATCCTAGCACATATATATGTATGTGTATATATATGTATATAAAATATAACTATTGTTTATTGTATGACAATATGTATAACATGTTTTATTATAAAGCATGTTATAGATGTATACCTGTCTGTTAGGACTGCCATAACAAAATACCACAGAGTGGGTGGCTTAAGTGACAGAAATTAATTTTCTCACCATTCTGAAGGCTGGAAAGTCCAAGATCAAGGTGTTGGCAGGTTTGGTTTCTCCGGAGGCCTCTCTCCTTGGCTCACAGGTGGCCACCTTCTCCCTTTGTCCTCACATGGCCTTTGCTCTGTGTATGTACATCCCTGGTGTCTCCTTCTCTTCTTATACAGACATCAGTCATATTGGATTAGGGCCCACCCTTAGGACCTCATTTAACCTTAATTACTTCCTTAAAGGCCCCATCTCCATATACAGTCAGGGGGTTAGGGCTTCAACACATGGATTTTGAGGGGAACACAATTCAGTCCATTGTATTTATTTATTTGAAACAATAGCACATCTAGTTACTATGAGTTTGGCTATGAATAAATGCCATTTAATGACTCTAAAAATGATAAAATGATAACCTCACATACAGGAATCATAATATCAATTTGTATCTGGAATGTGCATCAAATACACACTAGACTATGTCTTATATTAATAGGACTATTGGAAAGATGCAGTGATATGAACTTACTAGTTGTCATACATTATTCTAACTTTCTAGGATGAAGAATGATTTTCCCTAAGGTGAGCAGGGATCTTAGGAATTTAAGAGGAAGGCAAAAATTGGTGACACAAGTTGAACAGCTACGCATCTTCTCTCTTACTCCATTGTTTTCCTTCTGGTCAGAGATATTGGTGAAGAGAAGTATACATTTTTTCCGGATACTGTCAGGGGAGTTGAATTTTAGGAAGTACTTGTAGTCACCTATTGACTTATTTTAGCACTTGAACTTTCCTTTTTAAAAATCAGTAAACCCCAAGCGAATAATTTACTCCTGTGTTTCTCCTGTCTGAAACACTAAATACTTAAACAAAATGTCTGAATGACAGCAATATAGTGTTAAACCAATCCAGATGCTTAGATCTTTTTATATATGATTTGACTTAAAATAAAGCTTAGGTAGCATAAATTTGGCCTTAAATTGTAGCTATACACACCATTATATATTGCCCCCGCTGCCTTGTTCTTACAAAATGGCATCTCACTACACACATTAAAACAAATTTTGCTTTTTTCTCCTCTAAACTACATCTTGAAATTACTTGCTTTTCAGGTCAGTATCTACAGATCTAACTCATGTTTTTAAAAATGTAATAGCTCCAAAATATAGATATTAAATAATTTATTCAGTTTTTCTAATAACGGTCATTACTGTAATGGTCATTATTTAGAGTTTTTGTCACTCTAAATAATGATGCAATAAATACTATTATAACATATTCTTATTTACTGTTGCATTTATTTCAGAAGGCAAAGTCTTACAAGTAGGACTGCTTTGTCAAATGTGTGCATATTTCACATTTTACTAGAGCTGACAAATATCTTTATAAAAATATGTTAGCAAACTTTATACATACACCAGTGGCTTTTAAGTTTCTCAGTTTCTTCCACCCCACCGACATTTGATATTATCAATTGTTTCATGTATTGTATTTTTTTCCACTTTGCAAATTTTTTAATTAAAAAATTTGTTGTGAGATATATCATACATATAAAAAGAATGTATGATAAAAGTACATTTTATTTATTTACTTACTTAAATTGAGGTATAATTGACATACAATATATTAATTTTAGATGTACGATATAGTGGTTGAACTTTTGTATACATTGTGAAATTGTCACCAAAATAAGCCTAGTTACCATCTGTCACCTTACAGAGTTAATACAATACTCTGGACTATATTTCCTATGCTGTACATTACATCCCCATGTCTTATTTATTTTCCAATTGGAAGTTTGTATCCTTTGACCAACAGCTCTACATTTCTTCCACTCCCTGCCTCTAACAACCATCATTCTATTCTCTATTTGTATGAGTTTGGCTTTTTTGGATTCCACATGTAAGGGTTTCCATACAGTGTCTTTTTCTGTGAGACTTATTTCATGAAGCATGATGCCCTCGAGGTCCATCCATGATGTTGTAAATGGCAGTATTACCTTCCTTCTCATGGCCGATTAACGAACATTCCATTGTATGTATGTATGTATGAATGTATGTATGTATGTGTGTGTATGTGTGTGTGTGTATGTGTATGTATGTGTATATATATATGTGTGTATGTATATATATATATATATATATGCGCCACATCTTCTTTATCCATTCATCCATTGACAGACACTTAGGTTGCTTCCATATCTTGGCTATTGTGAATAATGATGCAACTATTGTTTTAAAATTTGTCCATCTAATGGATAAAATGTGATATCCAGTCACATTGGCATTTTCATTTCCTCCAGTTGCATACTGGTTCATAGATTTGTTGTCCATTTTTACTTTTATCTTCTGCCAAAACCATTTGTTATAAACCTGTCTTCACATTAAATTTAAATGCAGCTTTTATTATGTAGTCAATGCATAAATATATACATATTTGGATATGTTTCTGTACTTTATTCTGTTCCAGCAACTTACTAGCGGTGTGTGGATATGTTTATATGTCTTCTAACACTGTTTTGATTACACAGTCATATAGCAAGTTTGAATGATTATGATTTAATGCTTATAATAAAATAGGTTTGCACTGCCCAAATGTAGTGACAATGCAGTAATTATCTTATCTGGATGATTTATGAAAAATATGCTCATGTTGTAGGCTTAATTCTTAGGTAATTACTTTGTTCTTCCAGGTCTTCAATGCTGGTGATGTACTCAGGATAAATGGGAAACTCCTTTCCTTCAATATTTAATATGATGGCATTGTGCAAACTGCCACAATTAATTTTTCAACTACAGTGTTATTCAATTTGAAGTAGGCTCACTTAGCTTTAAAAAATCCTTCTATTACAACACAGAATAAATTTGTTTTAAAATTTAACTAAATTTGTGTAATACATAAATATGCATAATAAAATAAACTTTGAAAGCCAAAGATCCATTTCAGCTTGACAGAGAAAGGAACTTGCTTCCTTCCCTGTACAGAGTGGCTGTCATGTCAGAGGCACCTTGTCCTGGTGGGGAATTTGATGATGGCTTTAAAAACCTTGAAGTTTCCAAAGCAATTTAAATATGATCTTTAATGACTTTGGAGTGGATTAGCCCTTGACCTTTCTGTTCCCATGGTACTTTTCCCATCTAGCTTTGACATATGTAACAGAATATTGTGCTCTTCAGATCACTTTGAAACTTCCAATTATGTCAAGGGGCTTAACTTGATTTTTGATTGACTTATAATGGCAAGAGTTGATCCTTAAAGGGCATTACAGATGCAAATCAGTGCTCTCTGGGACTCTATTTTATTAGCTGTAATTCTGTTAACACTAAAAGGACACATTTAAAATAATAAAGTTGTGATACGATTTATGCTTACGTGATTTTAGAAAAAAATGTAATTGATTTCCAAAGGAGTCCAAATTGTATTACTTGATATGATGTCTGTTCCTACGTTACTTTTTATCATTGCCCATTTACTTTTAAAATCTATACAAGAAGTCTAAAAAATACAGTGTATCATAAACGACATAATTTCAAGAGACAAAAATTTTATACACTATAATTTGGGGAAATGTAATCATAAGATAGAAAACACACTTTCCAAAATAAATAACAGGAAAACCATATGAAAACTTGAGTAACTGACAAATGAAGCTCTTATAAAGCAGTGTTTCAAATGCAAATAGAAGAGAAAGGAAGCAAATATGGAAAGTAAGCTGAGACATGGAAAAGAAATGTAGAGAATTCTAAGATGGTAAATATAATAGAAACAATGAAAATGGTCACTAAAGTACTCTGTGCTTTAAAAGAATAATGTCAGTTTTATATAAACATTGTTGAAGAGGGGAAAGGAAATTTTATATGTATATGTATTTACTGAACTTTAAAAAAGAATTTTAATAATTTAATTATTTATGTAGTTCTAAATAGGAAGAGAGTATAAACTATGAAAAACTGATAATTCATATTAAGAATATGTGATTTGCAGGTATTGATGGTAGACAGTATATTTTCATTCATGTTTATAACTGCTGAATATAATTCTAAATGAAACATTCTAAATGAAACACAAATCAGAAGGAAGATTTGCTGTCATTCCTGTGAATGAGGAATTTAGATTAAAAACAAAAAATCTAGTTCTTTTAGCCAAGCATAAATCTGTTAGGTCATGGTGTTGTTTTGATTTTCCTTCTTGTGTCCTAGCAATATTAAGCCCTTACCTCATTTATGGGATTTACAGGGAAGGTGTTAGACAAATGTATGACAATTTCTCCTAGTTCAAATTATACATTTATTTAATTTCTCTATTCTTGTATTCAAAGATAATAAGCGATGTGGGTTGAATTACGTACTTCAAAAATTCAGATACTGAAGTCCTCAGAAGTACCTCAGAATGTGACCTTATTTGGAAATAGGTTTTTGTAGATATAATTATTTAAACTAGGATGAGGTCATATTGGAGTAGGGTGGGACCCTACTCCAGTATATAACTGGTATCCTTATAAAAGAATGTCACATGAAGAGACAGATATACACACAGGGAGAATGCCTGAGAACGTACATAAAGATGGAAGCAGAGATTTGGGTGATGTTTCTACAAGCCAAGAACCATTAAAGATTTTCATCAAACCACCAAAAGCTAGGCGAAGAGGCATGGGATATATTCTTCCTCATAGTCCTCTGAAGGAACCAAGCCTGTCAACATCTTGATCTAGCCTTCTAACCTCCAGAACTGTGAAATCATACATTTCTGTTGTTTAAGCCACCCATTTCGTGGTATTTTGTTACAGCAGCGCCAGCAGACTAATATAATAAGTGCCCATTAATCCTACTTTTTCTATAATGCAGTTAAAACCAATAGAAATACATAGTACAGAGTAAATCAGTAAGCTTAGAGCAGAGAAAGTATGAGTTATAGTGCCAATGTGAGACAAGAAGACTAGTACAAGTTAAACAATTCAAGTGGATATTTACCAATAGATTTGCAAAAATGTAAATTAACCAATGACATGTGATAAAAAAGGACCAAGGCTGTGGTAAGAATTCCTTGTTCCTGTGTAATAGGGAAGAACAAATCTGACTCCATATTAGATCTGTTCTATTGCCTGTGCTCAGTCATGCTGGCTCTGCACCTTTTGTAAAAGAATATTACCTATAGCCTGAAATATACAGAATAGCCTATTCTCAGGGCTCTGACGTTTAAGAGCCCATTCATACAGAGATAAAAAGTTAGAGAACAGAGAATAACATTTATTTTCTTGGAGGCTTACAGGAACATCGTGACCTGACCTACACGGACAGCTACAAAAACAAAGGATTTTGACACCAGGAAGTTTGCAACAACTAGCCACGCCTCTCCCTCACCCTTCCTATAAAAGTGCTTCGCTGAAACCCTTCAAGGAGTTCAGGGGTTTTTTGGGTACGAGCCACCCGTCTTCTTGCATGGTCCTGCAATAAACCTTTCTCTGCTCCAAATTCCGACGTTACAGTTTGTTTGGCCTCACTCTGCACTTGTGTTCAGTAACACCTGGGCTAATAATTAAAATTACATCAATTCCACAAATATATACCATTTCTTATTCTACTAGTATAACATATAGTTCTTTAGTTCATCCATAATCTATGTATCTTTCTTCAGATACCCTACTTATTTGCTGGCAAGGATAAATTCTGATAAAACTCAGCACATCGAATGTGTTACAGATATATTACTCTAGCCTAAGACTTTAGGCGTACAAGTAACTGTTGCGGTGTGGAGTTTTTTTCACCCTGTCCCTTCTTTCTGCTACAACTCCTTGCTGGAAGAAGGGGTCTTTAGATAAGATGAGAAAGGAGAAGGAGACTAGTGGCATAATGAGCCATTAAAATTCCAACAAAAGCTACTGTAATTTACCTCACCTTAACCAACTCATGAGATTGATTAACACAGTCTGCAGTCTGTTTGTTCACTGAGATTTACAATATGCTGAGCTGTCTAGGTTACTAAGCTGTTCATTAAAATATCTGACCATTTCTCCTAACCTGTAGAGCTATGTTCTTACTGAAAGTCAGGTGTTAACTTTCTCAAGTCTGTTTATGCTAATTTTACTTGTTAACATAATTATAGAATTCAGTTAATATTATGTAAACCAATGAAATATGAATGCAAACAGAGTGAGAAAAAAAAAAGATGTGGTTTCCACTAACGGAATGCTTTGGAAAATCTTAATAAGGACAAGCCAATCAAAAAATTGCTGTCAAACCTAGTAATGTTGAAACAACTGTTAAAAATTAGGAGAAAAAGTTTCAAAATCTAGAATTACTATTCACTCAGACAGCTTTAAGTATCCTTAAGCTCTAAGTCTCTTTAACAAATTTTGAAGTGAAAATCATAGATGATTATGGGTATGCTTTAATATAAAATACTCTGAAAAACTTCATTTAATGGACACGTATTCAAAACAAGAGACCTGGGTCTATATCAAAAAATTGGCGAATGAACACATATGTTTACTCTTTACATTAAAACAAGATGTATAGATTTTATAAAATTTGTTTAAAATTCCACACTTAAACAAAATATTTTAATTAACCAAAGAAACTACTAGTTCTGATCTAGTAAGATGGGAGGATGTCAACGATTTCGTCTTCAACCTAAAATGATCTGCCATCCCCTTCTTTGCATTCACAGAAAACTGGATGGGGCCAAATGACTGAGAATCTGCATCTTGTTGGGAGGACTGAGAGATAAAAATGAAAGAAATAAACATCAGTGGAGAAAAAAGAGGGCAGGAACTATGTAAAAGAAAACCTCTGCGTGGACGGTAAAATTACTGAAAGGCAAAACAAAAAACAAGCACTTTGCATTTCTTCTGGACTTTAGATGTTCTTGTCGTGAGATTTCTAAAATGCACATTTTTATTTCTTTTGACTAAAACTCCCTGTCCACCTAAAGTTAAATGTTAAGGGCATAGGCTGTTACAAAGTAAAATGAATCTTATTTGGCGGAGAGACCAAAAGGGACTGACCTCTGAGGTGAAGCACTGAGCAATACGTGATAGTTCTGAATGAGGACAGACAGGGTCTGGTTCAGAGCCCATGCTCTAAACCATTCTGCTAAGCTTCCTCATCAACAATTGCAATCAGCCAAATGACACAATATTTAAATTGGCTAAAAGGTTGCACAGATGATCCTAATGTAAGATTTTCGTTTGTTTCTTTGTTTATATCCACAATGTAAATTTTTTGTTTTCATTTTGGAGGCTACAAAAGGCCTGAAGTTAGAGTACTCTGTTCATAAGAATGAGGAAGAAAGGAAGGAAGGAACTGAATTGAGACTCTCTGAAAAAGAACTATAATTTGATTTGAAACGTTTTGGAAGAGAAATAAAATGAAAAATCACATCCCCAAAACATCCTTAAAGTGCTTTTAAATAAAGCTGTATTTTGAATATTTTATTTGTTTTGGCCAGCTGTGCTCACATACAAGAAATAGGTCTAAAGATTTGCTTCAATTTTCCCAGAGCGGAGGAGACAAAAAACAGGTCTGGAGAGATAAAGTGTTACACAATTGAAGAGCTTATTTCTATTACATTTGTACATCATTAAGAGTGCCAAAATAATAGGGCCTCCCATTTGTCCCACAGGTCATTTAATGCTACAAAGGTCTTTCACAGACCAGCTTATATTCTGAAATATTAAACTTATATCTTGTTGCAATATGACCTATCCCGTAAGCTTCTTAGAAACACAGGACGATATGCGACTTTACAGAACAAATTGTTTCCTTCAGATAAGCAGGTCTTATGGAAAATCACTATAATTATATTGTTCAGAAATACATTTTCAATATTTCCCAAACTAAGGACAAAGAAATATACAAAAACAGCAAGAATATTGTGGCATCATTCTACCTAAATTAGAATAGGCTATACTATGTTGACCTTGAAACTCTGAGTCCACTAGAGAGTCAAATTAAATCAGGCACACAAATTGAAAGGAAAGCTCCATTTTTTACAATAATTTTTACCTTTTGAAAAGAGTGGTATTGTATTGAATTAATACAGGTTGACCAGTGAGAAACCTAACCAAAGGGCAGCTTGCAGTAATCTCGGAAAGAGAAAATGCTAACCTGAAACTTATTTTGTTTAGATATCAGATATATTTTGAAAGATTTCCTGATTAATTTTCTGTGGAATGTGAGAAAAATCAAATCAAGAAAACCCTAAATCACTTTGTTATAAAGCAGAAACTAACACACAATTGTAAAGCAATTATACCCCAATAAAGATGTAAAAAAAAAACAAAAGAAAACCCTAAGATTTTTAGTAACTGGAAGTATGAAATTTGGGGGAAGATAATGTATTTACTTTTGGACATGATGTTTGAGATGCTGCGATTAGACCTCCAAATAGAGATGTCAAATAGGCATTTGAATATATGAATTTGGAGTTTGAGAGAGAGAGAAAAATATGGGTAGGATATGGGTAGGAATATAAATTGGAAAATTCCTGGCATAAACATGGTATTTAAACCAGGAAATCTGACAGTATCACTAAAGGAATGAATATACACAGAAAAGAAAGGAGGAGCAAGCCTGAGACTGGGACACCCGAATATTAAGAGATTGAGATTGAGGAGAGGAGGAATTGACAAGGTTGCTCAGGGAGATGGAAAAGAAAACCAAAAGAGAGGTGTTCTGCAAGCCAAATGAAGAAAGGGTTCAAGAGGAGACATTGAGCAACAGTGTCAAATACTTCTCATAGGCCAAGTATGATAAGTACTAAGAACTGGCCATTGGACTTTGCAGAATGGAAGACATTGGTGATTTTGACTAGTTTCTAAGGACCAAGGAGAGCAAAGCCCTCACTGAAGTGAGTTTAAGGAAATGGGAGGACAGGATTGGACAACTCTTCTAAAACCAAAGAAATTTAGTGGTAGATGGTGGTAGAAGTGGAACAAGAGAAGATTTTAAATTTTGTTTTGTTATATTGTGTTTTCAGATGGTAGTGACCATAGTATATTTGAATGCTGATGAAAAGCATCCAGTAGATTAGAAAGCACTGATGATTTAGGAGAGAAATCCTGGATTGTTGTTCTTGAGCAGATGAGAGGTGATGAGTCCCACATCACACGTGGAAGGATTAGCTTTAGACAGGAGCAAGAATAGTTCATTCATGGTTATATAGGCTTTTAACTCCTGATATTTCTGAAGTACAAATCAGTACAAATCATCTGGTTCTTTATAGACTTTTGTGCATATTTGAGTTTCTTCTCTGGTAGATTATAAGGATTTTCTTTAATGATTTGTTTTAACCTTAAAAAATTTTGTTGGTACCTTTTATCTGTCATTATCCCTCTCTCCAATTCTATTTTTTCTGGTCAATTTTTAATTTACTATCGTTTTCATGAGATTTACAGAGAGAGAGAGATTGGACAAATTTAAAAAAAGCATTCATAATAGTTGATCTTTTAATTTGCTATTTTGGACTGCCATAAGATGGTTTATCTTTTAAATAATAGAAGGTAGATGATTTCATATTTCATTTTTTTCAGTGTGTGTGATATTTTAGGCAGCACATGAATATTTTCAATGTTCATATTTACTACCTTTTTTTTTTTTTTTTTTTTTTTTGCGGTACACGGGCCTCTCACTGCTGTGGCCTCTCCTGTTGAGAAGCGCAGGCTCCGGACGCGCAGGCTCAGCGGGCATGGCTCATGGGCCCAGCCGCTCCGCGGCATGTGGGATCCTCCCAGACCGGGACACGAACCCGTGTCCCCTGCATCAGCAGGCAGACTCTCAACCACTGTGCCACCAGGGAAGCCCTTTACTACCTTTTTTAATGGATGTTAATCTTTACTACTTAGGGCAAGTGACACTGGTTTTCATTTACCATTGTGATATACAGTTCCTACTCTAAATAAATTTATGAGTCAAATAATGAGTTGACTTAAAATTTTAAAAGTAGCTAAACAGTACATGTGACATGTTGATATGGGAAATCTCATGCAAGTAGACTACAAGTGATGTTAGTTTTGAAAACATATGTATTAGTGATGGTTAATTCTATCTGTCAACTTGATTGGGCTAAGGGATGCTCAGATAGCTGGTAAAACATCATTTCTGGGTGTATCTGTGAGGGTGTTTCTAGAAAAGATCATCACTTGAATCAATAAAGTGAATGAAGAAGATCTGCCCTTACCAATGTGGGCAGGCATCATCCAATCCATTGAGGGCTCAAATAGAGCAAAAGGATGGAGGAAGGATGGATTTAACCTCTCTTCTTAAACTGGGTTGTCCATCAACTGTCTCCTGTCCTTTGACATTAGAGCTCCTAGCCTCTGGACTTGGACTGAATTACACCACCTGGTTTCCTGGTTCTCCAGGTTGCAGAAAGCATACTGTCAAACTTCTAGGCCTTTATAGCCTTATGAGCCAGTTTCTACAATAAATCTCCTCTTATATATAGCTATATATCATTTTGGGTTTGATTCTCTAGAGAACTCTGACCAAAACAGTATGCTTACGCTATAAACACATTCCCTGCCCTGAAAACAGTACCTTTTCCATGGACATCTCTCCGTTCCCCGGACACTAATAATAAGGTATACACAAAACGAAAGAAACAAATATTTGCTTCCCATGTTGTACAGCATGATCATCTTCATGCTACCATATATAGTTGTTAATACTGATGCTAGCTATGAACCAAACACTTTGGTGTAAATAAGATTACCAATCTTTTTTCAAGTTTATTATCAACTAAGGAGGACATGCTAAAAATCAAACACACTATTGGACATTTTACATGGAGGGAGGTGCAACAGATCCAGGGGAATATTAAGAACAGATGAGCTGCAAGAAATGCAGAAGGTAGAAGTGTTTTGTGGTAGCAGTAAGGGCTGGTGGTAGGAAAAGTGTAGATATACTGGGAGTAAAGATGGTAAGAGGAATAGTTAAAGTGGTCATGAATAAGCTTGGTTTATTCCAACATTTTTGTCAATATCAATACTGCCAGTAAACACTAATGGCAATTCATACATCTTTTGAACATGAATCCTGTATGTTATTTTATAGTCTAATTCTCTTCTATAGGTGAATGAGGACGGCAGTCATTGGAAGTTATCTGTGCTTGTTTACCGACTTTGCGTAAGCTCTCAGAAACTTAATTTTTAAGGACACATATTTCTATGAAAACCTTTCAATTTAAAACAAGTATTTATAAAATTCTTTTAAATCAATTATATAACTTTCTTTACACTCTCCTATGATATTTCACTACTTACTTAGTAATGACTGAATTGTGCAGCAGCATTTAAACCAAGTTGATAACATAATTTAACCAATTCACGTGGTGATGGTTTGAAGACAGTAATTATTTAAGTAAAAGTAACAAAAATAAAGAGCTAAAGAAAATATTAACCAGGGAAAATGGGTGCCTGCAATTAAAGGTGATTTTCTATTCTCCATCATCTAAATTAATTACATTGCCTGAAATTTATGGAACATATTTCCTTGGCCCTTAGAAACACCTTAGTTATCATGAATTATTTGGATTGTACAGTGTATTAAAATTACTTTATACATTTAAATATTTATAAGAAATAACCCAAACAATTAAAACATCTTTTCAATTAAAATCTATTAGGCTTGCAATGCTGTCATTGGAAATTTAACTGATTAAATATTCATACTAGTATTAAACATTTATTGTGCAAAATTTGAAACAATATTAGGTGAATAACAAGACACAGTTTTGCTTTTTATTGAAGCACCTGATTGAACAACGATGTTTAAACAAGTTAAAATACTCAAAGGGAATCTTAGATGTAAAACGTTACGCTTTTGAAGTTATATATTTTTACTCCGAAAAGGCTTACTCAAAACTCATGTTTCTCTTCAGATCATACAAATCTTGTGCCTTTTACAAAATGGCTTACTCATTACTCACTGCTCTTCTTTCCCCAGTTCCCATGTTTTTTTTCTATATTGCTTAAGAAATTGAACTTATTCTAAAACTGTAAACTAATTAGCAAAATCTATATTTTAAAATTAACATAAGTTATAATAAAACAAGATATTAAATATTTATGTCTTTGCTAGACTAGGAAAGGATGGTTTATGTTTTTGTATTTTTACTCCCTAATGTCTGATCTGAGATAAATGATGCTGAGGATGTGAAAAAATACACAAAGTCTATGCTCAACTTATGAAAAAAATTTTGTTATTTAATTATTACAGAATAGTTCCAACATCGCCACTTCAACAATGTAGGTAAAAAGGAATAAAAAATAACAAATACTCAAAGGCACTTTTTGGCAGAGTTTCAAGGTCAATAGTTTTTACTCTGAAAGACTTAATTTTCTTGGGAGAGGGTGTGGAGAAAAGGGAACCTTCTTGCACTGTCGGTGGGAATGTAAATTGATACAGCCAGTATGGAGAACAGTATGGAGGTTCCTTAAAAAATTAAAAATAGAACTACCACATGACCCAGCAATCCCACTACTGGGCATATACCCTGAGAAAACCATAATTCAAAGAGAGACATGTACCACAATGTTCACTGCAGCTCTATTTACAATAGCCAGGACATGGAAGCAACCTAAGTGTCCACCAACAGGTGAATGGATAAAGAAGATGTGGTACATAGATACAATCAAATATTACTCGTCCATAAAAAGAAACGAAATTGAGTTATTTGTAGTGAGGGGGATGGACCTAGAGTCAGAGTGATTTAAGTTGCGCTATTACTACTAGAATCACTCAATCTTATCACCAAGGGGGTGATAAGGGGCAACCCATGTGTTGTATTTGGCTTTCCCATTATGTTTTAAACCTACTCTAATCAAGTTTTCATCATCATTATGACAATGAAACTTCTCTTATAAAGGAAACCAGTGATCTTCATGTTATTAAATCCAACTATCAATTCTCAGTCCTCATATGATTTGGCTGGCAGCCACAATTAACATTTAGTCACTCTACAGTACATTAAAAATGGCTATGAATTTCTTAACACTCCATTCAGAGTTGAGGTGTATGTCTCCTTCCCTACATGGGGGAGGTCATGTTGGTCCAGCTTCTGGACCCAGACCCTAAGGCACAGGCACCTTCTACTTCTTCTCTTGAAGAACACTTTCCATTTGGGAGCTCTAAGCCACCATGTAGTAAGTCTGATAACACTGAGACTGCCAGGTTGGAGATGCCATTTGTCAGTGCTCTGCAAGACCATCCCAGTTGAACTCAGCCTCCCAGACACCCCTGCTAAGAAGCCAGACATGTGAGGAAACTGTATTAGATCCTCCAGATCAGCCCTCCACCAGCTCAATGCGACTGAGGACCTTAGTCAAGCTCTGAAGAGCAAAACTATCACCTGCTTGAGCCCTGACCAAATTTCTGACAACTGTAAGGTATATGTTAAAGTTGTGAAGTGAGTAAACCCTAAAGAGTTCTCATCACAAAGAGAAAATACTTTTTTTTTTGTAGCTATATGAGAGGATGGATGTAACTAAGCTTATTGTGGTAATCATTTCACAATATATGTAGTCATGACATTATGCTGTATGCCTTAAAATTATATAGTGTTGTATATCAATTATATCTCAATAAAACCAGGGGAAAGAAAAGACTCAATATCTAACTGCCTATTCAACCTTCTAACCACAATTCCTACGGGCAAATCAAACTGAGCACTTCCAAAACTTAACTACTGACCTTTCCTCAAAATTCTGCTTCTTGCCAGTATTTCATTGACCACAGGAAAACCATATAATTTATCATTCAAATTAGGTACTTTCAAAGTAAAAGGTGTACTATATCGGATTACAGGCACACACTGAGCTGGAGGAATCTGGAATGTAGGGCCACCCTAGAAATCCATCCTTCAATACTCAGGTTAAAAGAAACAAGCAAACAAACAAGAAACCCTCCTTGGAGTCACCTCTAACTCCTTTCTTTCTCTAATACAAACATCACCCAATTCTTCTCCAGCTATTACAGTCACTCATTTGTGCCAACTCTCCCAATTTCACTCAAAGTCAAAGCCAAAGTCCTTAACGTGACTTACAATACAACATATATTCTGGCTTCCTTCCCATCTCTACTGTGTTTCTTACTTTTCTTCCTCTCACTCAGGTTGCTCCAGCTGCCCTGGCTTCCTTGCCTTAGAGTCTATGTAGTGGCTCCTCCACTGCCTAGAAGATCTCTAGATAGACATCCATCTCGATTTGTGCTCTCAACAAACCAAAAGAGAGGTTTGTTGAGAGAGGTCTTGTTGCTCCACTGTCATCCTCTCAATGGGGACAACTCTGACCACCCTGTTAACATTGCATGTGGTCCCTCAAAACCCCTCCTGACATTCCTCATTACCTTTTAACATGCTATATAATTTACTCATAGATTAATTTTATTTTATCAGTCACCCCCTGATAAATGCAAGCTCTGTGCGTTTGCCAATACACTTAATGTGCCCGAAGTGATCCCTCATATAGAGTAAATGCTAAATACTTATTTATAAATGAATGGATGGTATTTTACAGATTGTACATAGACCGTAAGAATTGCACTGATCAAATTTAGGTATAGTGAGTCAGAGAGTTTAAAAATTATATTAGGATTCATTAATTTTTGAGCCAATATTGTTTGGGGTGTTTTTCTTCTGTAGTTAATGTTTTAATATGTATGAATGCTATTTATATTTTAAGCAACTTTTGTATTTTCTTTACATTTTAAGCAACATATGTATTTTCTTTAAGAAAGCTTGTTGATGTTTGTTTTTGTCACATACTTATTCTCTGTGCCTGAAATTATTAGTAATTCTTAGAGAAAAGTGAAAGATATATGCAATCTGTTACATTATGCTTCCAGCTTGACAATTTTATCAGCTCTGTGATTTGCAGTCCTGTACATGTTTTGATATCTTTAAATCACACATTGAACCATTTTTGCCTTTACCATTTGATACAAAATTAAAAATAATTGTCTCAAATATGAGTTAGTTTTAAAAACATAAAACTGCTATATCTTTAAACAGAACCTTATCACTTATTTTGTGGTTGTGAATAAATGTTGTCCTGATCTCTCCCAATGTGATGAGGCTGTGATATGCCCTTATCATAGCACCACTGTTACTTCATAACAGATTGGTTATCATATAAATTAATTTCTTAGTCATCATTTTAAATATAATCTTTTCTGAAAATATTTCTTGGCTCTGATTAAAATGTACTAGAGTCAGGTATTTACCCTGTGGAAGGCAAATTAATTATTCATTTTACAAAAGAGTGCAAATAATGTAGGCTTCACAACTGCTTTCTTTTTAATCCTTTAAAAAATTAATTTAAAAATAATGATGTTCATAAAATTTAGTTTTTGGTGAAGTGTGGTTTTAAACGATTACTGAAGAAATTAAAACTAATGAAGAAACAAATAATGTGGTATGTGTATATTTTTTCTCTTTTTATGTTACCCTTAATCAATCTTATTAAGAAATAAAACAATTCATTATTTACACTTTACAACAAAGAGGTAGCCAACTACGATCCTTTAGGTTAATTATATATTTTTGGCTATGATAGCAGTTTGTGTTTAACAAATTGAATTGATATTTCTGGCTTTCTGATGTTTTTTTTCCAACTAAACTGTAAACTTCCAAATACATAACCATTGAACACATTTAAAAAGTAAATACCTCGATTTATATACTATAGGTGCTCAAAAACATTAGGCAATTAATACATGGAATTCTTATAATGTGTACATTGGGAATCATAAAAATATACTTGCCAAAATGCCAAAAACCTAACAGAAAACACATACACACAAATATATGTATAATCAAAAATTTCCCAAGTGCTGAGTGATGGAAGCCTTACACAAAAGAGCATAAACTGTTATGATTCTACTTATATGTAGTTCCGTAACAGGCAAATTACTCTAAGGAAGGGAAAAAAATTAGAACACTGGTTGTTTACTAAAGGGTTGGAATGAAGATTGAGTGGGACGGAGTATGAGGGAACTTTTGGATGGATGGCAATGTTTAATAGGTATTTGTTTTACATAGCTGTGTGTATTTATCAAAACTTACGGAATGGTACAATTAACATCTGTGCAGTAAACTGTATGTAAATTTTACATCAAAGAGAAATGTTAAACAAATATTGAAAAATTTAGTTAATGATATGCATGCTGAAGTGTTTACGGTTGTTTACTGTAGTATTGTTTTTGACTTATATAAATGTAAATTTTCATAATAAAGAAACCTGAAAAATGTGTATATTAATTTTTCAAATTGTTTCCTCAAAAATTTTTAATGAAATTATACTTTTCTTGCTTTAAATATTTGAAAACTCATGAGATATGTTGTCAAAGGTTTGATAAAATTCTACTAAGACTAGAATCTGATTACATAATTTTAGTGTTAGTTACATTTTTATATTATAAGCTTTCTCAGTCTCTATTCATTAAGAAAATTGATTTGAGTCCTCAAATAGAATAAAAATGAATTACAATTTTTTTGCCATGAATTACAACATAAGAAAAATAACCCTATTTCCTGTTTAAAAAAACCTGTTATTTTTAGATTCTCTATCCCAGAAATTGCCATTGTATACATTCCTAAAATTATAATATTTTGACCACAGTGTTTTATATAATTCTTGATTCTCATGTAAATAGCTGACTTAGAGAATTCTCTTGAATCTCAGGAAAATATTGGTATAATATTTATGTAAATAGAAAATGCTAAGTATGAATTTGTTCTAACAGTTTTGACTTGATGCATTGATCTCTGATCAGAAACAACGCAGTGTACTAAGTTATTACTTTTGCACCAGTTTGTTGAAAGGCCATAGGAAACATAGTAAGACTTTTAAATAACTAATCATTTGCCTTTAGAGTGAAAGGCAAATCAATGTCAATAAACCAATGGTGGGGTCGAGAAGGATGACGTGAGAGTTACTTTTCTGGATCAACTTGGTTATGCTATGGGGCCCACTTGTTTGGTCATATACCAATCTAGATATTATTGTGAGGGTATTTTTTTAGATGTGATTAACATTTAAACCAGTAGACATTGAGTAAAGCAGATTATATTGCATAATGTGGTAGGCCTCACTGAAGCCCTGAGAAGGAATTCTGCCTGCAGACTGCCTTTGGACTCAAGAATGCAACATCAACTCTTGTCAGAACTTTGAATTGCCACCTCCCACTAGCACAAGGGCCGATTCCCTGAAATAAATCTATCTTTCTCTCTATGTACACATCCTACTGATTCTGTTTCTCTGGAGATCTCTGACTAATACAGATGATGAAGGTCTAGAAAAAATGTGATGAAGGTAGCAGACTCGGTACTTTCTCAATGTCCTTTTTTTTTTTTTTTCCACCAACTTTACCTCTCTCTGCATTAACTGTGAATGTGTAAATATTTTAACATAAGGCAAAGCTCTCAAAAAATTGTATACAGTACAAGAAGCAATACAGACTAGTCTTTAAATACAGCCTCTGAACTGGAGATACGATGTTGAACACAGAATGTTTAAAAGTAATGCTTTTTCCGTTCAACATTGGGTTGTAGTCCGGCAATGTAAAGAACGTAAACTATCAGAGTCAGTTTGGGCTGCTGTAACAAAGTACCATAGACTGGGTGACTTAAACAACAGACACATTTCTCACAGTTCTAGGGGCTGGGAAGTCCAAGATCAAGGTGCCAGCCAGCATGGTCAGGTTCTGGTGACAAACCTCTCTGGGTTATAGACTGGCTACATCTCTTTGTATTCTCACACGGTGGAAAGAGCAGAGACAGAAAGCAAGCTCTCTGGTGATTCTTGTAAGGCACTAATCCCATTTATGAGGGCTCCACGCCCATATAATCCTAATTACCTCACAAAGAACTCACCTCCTAATACCATCACATTCATATAATCCGAATTACCTCACAAAGAACTCACCTCCTAATACCATCACATTCATATAATCTGAATTACCTCACAAAGACCTCACCTCCTAATACCATCATACCGAGGGGTATGAATTTTAGGGAGACACAAACATTCAGTCCAAAACATAGACTAAACAGTGAGATGAGAAGCTTTATTTAAGAAAGCATTAGATGTTTTTGTAAGTCATTAACTTTTCTTTGGGATTTACATGAAAATTCTGTTTCAATGTGTGTATATGGATAAGAAAATTTATATTTAGGCAAAACACTCAAATGAAATCAATAGTAAATCATCCATTCAATAACTCAGAGCAATCTGGGAGTTACTGTCAACTCTTGCCTCTTCCAAAATCCAAATTTATGAAGTAAAAAGTTCCACCAATTTTATCCCCTAAATATTTCTTGAATATTTTCCCTCATCCCTTTCTCTATTACCACAATTCTTATATAGACTTCCATCAGCTTCCACCTAGGTTATTTTAGTGGTCATTCTTTCTCTGCCTTTATTCTGGGCTTATATCTAGCTTCACAGAACAGTGTTGTTTCTCATTACTCTGATCTTAGCCTCTTTTCTTCTATCAGCAGTATTCTATTTCTGCATCCTAAGAAGTAGGCATTTTTAGTATGTAATTTTCAACTGAATTAGAAGATAATTTTACCAATTGTGTTCTAAGTGTCAGCCTAGCGTAGTATTAAAAGATGTGCGCTCTGGGATAAGAAAAGTATTTCAGTGCTGACTCTGACACTTAGTTGCCTGATCTGAATAGACTGGGCAAGATTCATAATTGCTCTAGGTCTCAGTTTCCTTATCTCTAAAATACAAATAATAAAAGCCCATACTTCATGCTGTTGAGAGGACTACAAAAGGTAATGCGGTAAGGAATGAAGGTGCATATTTACTACAGTTCGTGACACAAGTAAGCATACAATAAATGCTAGGTGTTGTTATTTAATTGAGAATATAGAGAAGGATTTGCTCTCATAGATTATTTCAATTTTTAAAAATTTTACTTTAACCAATTTAAATTTGCTTTTATCAGAAATAATTTTTTTAAGTATGGCCATTCATGTTAACTCCTTCACCTACTAGAATGTAATTTATTTGTTCTTGCAAATGATATTCATTTCTATGTCTTAGTCCAATACTTGTTTTCTTCTGATTCTTTCCTTGTAACATCTTTAGATAAATCTGTGAAAATTTTTCCTAGAAATTGACTTTAAAATGATTTTAACTCACTTCTAAAATTTTTACTACTAACAATAGACCTTAAAAGATGAAAATGCATAGTGAATAACTACATTTCTAGTAAAATCATCCAGCAAAATACTAGGTAATTTTATTTCATTTTGATGACTTAATCAGAAAACATGCCTTTAGACTTCTGGTTATTGCTATACGCATTGAGTATGAACTTTTCAACAGTTTTTGTAGGATAACATTTAAATTTATAAAAGATGACTTCAGGCCTATTTCTCTTGTGAAGTCATTTGGGTGTACAATATATACATAGTTACATAGTTACAAAAGAACTCTAAAGAACAATTTTGAAAGAAATAATGACAATATTTCCTTCTGCTTTATTTATTCAGTGATATCAAAATTAAATTTAACATCAGGTAATATTTTTGGTTAAGAAAAAGAATTACGTTAAAAACGGGGAAAATCTGTGTGACTAAGCTTAGAACACTTATTTAGCATCTAAAGATGCCTTGATGTTCTGAATTTTGTTACTTGGCTTAAAACATTTTTAAAAATTTGACAATAGTATGAAAACTAATAATGTGAGAAATGGTGAATTACATAAAATAAAATATACCTTATTCTATAATTAAAAATTGGGGAATTAAAATAATTAAATAATTAAAATAATTAAATAATAATTAAAAATGGGGGAATTAAAATATAATTAAAAATTGGGGAATTAATTTAAAAAATTTAAATTAAGTTTAAGAAAATTACATTAAGTTTTTTAAAGTTGGGTTGTTAAAAGCAATGTGTCATTAAGTTATACAGTTTTTCAATTACTCAGCATTTAAAATAAACTAAGATTAATTCATGAGCAAACCTTATTTCAATTTCTAATTATTTATAAGAAATAAGAATACATTTTAACATGTTATATAGATAATATAGTTGTATAACTCATGCTAATAAAAGTTGTTAATAAATGTTAATCTAAATCTGATCTCTTGAGTTATCCCAGACTATTTTATCCAGTAACCAATTCTGACCTTATAAAAGTTCGTCAACTCTAAATTTACTAGATGCCTTATTAGCTATCATTTTGGTGTTTCATAAGAAACAGTTTTATGTTCTCTAGAGTAACCAAATTTCAACAAGTTAATTATATGCACCACAGGAAAGTAGAGCCTACAATTTGATGAAGAACATTTCTCACTTGGGAACAATATCGATGAACGGTATACACAGTAATGTTAATCCAGAACCATATGGTAAGAGGACTGTTTGTTAAATTTCATATTTAGAATAGAGAAGGGCCTCTCCCTGTATCTCAGGGAGATCAAAGCTCACAGCAGCCAAGCTACTTGTAATGTTTATTATATTTATACTATACCAGACGTTTTACAAGAAGAAAGATCATTTGGTTGATTAATCATTTTTATTCACTTGAAGAATAAGATCAGCCCACTTTTTCATATAAGTTTTTAGTGTGGAAAACTGTCAAGTTTATGAGTTATGAATTTCTGTGCTATGAAAATCTGTGAACTTTGAAAAAAAAATCATTCAACTGGTTAGATACTACATTTTTCTACAGGGATAAAATTATGATGAGTAACTATTATTACCTTAAATATTTAATCCTTTTGCAATGTTTTATAGAATATATTACAATGACATGTTTTAAATTCATTTTCTTAATGATAATCAGACATTCAGTCAGCTTCATGCAAAATATGTCCTGATACTAACCAACAAACTACAAACAGCCAGGAATATGGACATGTACATGGATTCAAAACATGGAGTCTGAAGTCAGAGTAACCTGGCTTCCTTCAGTTACTGTGTAACCTTAGACAAGTTTCTTAACATCTTGGAGCCTAATCTTCCTTATTCGTAAAGTAGGCATAGGCATAGCTCGTCACAATGTTTTCTCAATTAAATAAGGCCTCATGTCAAAAGCCCAACACAGTAAACTAACTCAGTAAATTTGAGTTTCTTCTCCCTATCATTTGACTAGTAAGAGGAAAAAAAAGCAAAAGGAAAACAAGTCTGAGTATAAATAATTTCAGATTACCTTATTCAGCATTACTCAGGATTGGGCCTTTTTTCCCCTGTACACTCAAATTTTAATTATATTCCCTACCTGGAACAAGCAAATTACAGTCACTTTAAACAATGTACTTGTTCAAAACCAATTCAAATAAGTACTTAAGCTATTTTGCAGTCAGGCTCAGACCTCCAGGGTATGGTTGGCGTGTCTCATTATGTAGTTTGTGTCTATGGTTCTCTCTTTCTAGAAACCACACGTCCTCAAAACTTGGATGTGATGTTTCTACTCAGTCATGAATTACATAGGATGACCTATTCTCTACAATTTCTATAACATATAACATGGGAGAAGAGCTCAGATCCACCATTATTAATGAGCATTTATATCCTTGGTGTTTTGGAGAGACTGCAAACTCTTGAGAGACTCTGAGGTATGTATTAACATAATTCCTTGCTTTTTTTTTTAAGAAAAAATAAGATGAAAAGATATAATTCATATCCTTAAGGTACTACTCCTTATCTCTCACTCCGTTTCCATTTTTTTTTTTTCTTGCTCAATTGAGTTGGATGCCAGATCCCATGATTCAGGATATACTTCACTGAGAAAGTCACCTAATTTAATGCTCCTTCTTCCTCATTTATAAAATGGAATTTATCAGGGTTGCCATTTATTGATTACCAACTATTTATTAAGCACTTGCCATATATTATCTCCTGTATCCTCACAAGAACCCTTTTAGATAACTAGTGTTATTCCCACTTTTCAATTTAAAAAACTGAAGTTTAGTGATTGCTCATGGTATGACTAGTAAATTGAAATTTAAACTCATTTGAGTCTAGTGCCAAATTTCTACTACGACTTTCCTTGTTATGCATTTTATTACTGAGATTTCAAGGGTTTTATTAAGAAAACTGAGATAGAAAATGCAAGATTTGATTTAATAATAGCAGAATACACACTGTCCACAATAGGAAACTGGATGCCTAACTGAAAAAAATGATCTGTCAGATTTTTCAGTGACTGAACTCACAGTTGACTAAGGTCAAGAAACATCTTGCACTTTTATCAGGATTACATTATTTTATATAAATTTAGCACCTATTCTTCCTAATAATTTCTAAAGACGGGGAGAAACTTGGGGAGTTTCTTCCCTTCAGCTTGAAAAGGTGCAAAAATCTCTCTCACATCCACATGAACGCCACACTTTCCTTTTTTGAGGCAGTATGTCTTCGGAAAGATCACATGGTTGGAGTCCGTCAAACGCGGTTATGCTCTCTGGATCTCAATTCCATCGTTTACAAAGTGGGGTAAGTAATCCTAGCATGCAGGATTGTATTTAGTATTCATTGTGGATTAAATAGCAGTATGTAAAAATGGTCACTATCACAGGTCCACAATTCTGAAATCCAAAATACTCTGAAAGTTATAGACTTTTTGTAATTCATTTGGCAACAATATTTAACCTGAATTGATATAAGGCTGCTTACAGAATGAATAATTTGTTTTCACTGCAAGCATTCAATGAGTTTAATTGTATATTGTAGCCCCAGACTCTAGAGGAAATATGACACAAGATATGGTATATGTGCCATTTAACTTTTTCAAATTTCCAATCCTGAATTCCAAAAAACATCTGGCCCTAAAGTTTTGGAAAAAGTATATGGATACATTATTATTGTTACTAAATATAAATTAAATTCTAGACTAAAACTTCTAGGTAAAATACGAAATGGCTATAAGTAGTAATAGTTATTCATTAAGTTTTACACTGAACTTTCATCAAAACACTTTTGACTTGAAGTGACAAAATTATCCTTATAAGTGGCACTTGGTAAAATTAATATGACCTTTACAAAGCTGAAGAAATTGAATTATAGAAAGATATATTTAATTTAAGCAAAAATAAGGTAAAAATTAAGATCACAGTTGGGATCAAGAATACTTAATTTACTCCCTTTGTGTTGAGCTCCTTGATTAGACATCTTCCATTTTTAGCTCAAGTACTTCTGGAAATGATCAGGTTTACCAAAGAATCTCATTGGCAACAAGAAAATAGCAGCCCGTCTTTCTACCTTTTTTTTTTTTTTTTCCTAGTTAAGGCACACAGCCTAAAATTTTTGGAGAGAAATGTTTTTACATGTCCCTTCTATCTGCAGTTTTTTCATACAAATTTGCTCCAGCACATGGTTTGGAAAATATATGATGTGAATATGTATATGTAAGAAAACAAACATACGTGCAAATCTATACATCTATGTTTGTTAGATATCTAGTGGCTTCAAAATAAAATTCATGGCAAAAGTAGAAATTACTATCTTATCTTAACTACCACTATGGAATTTATTGTTTAAATTACATAGCATTTTTTAAATACTTGTACATAACCATTTAGATACATTTTGAAGTCAAGCTTCATGTAGCAAATCTTGCTTTTGATGTTTTATGAACTCTAGCTACTCATTTTACTCTTAACTTTTAAAGAACAAAATTTGAGGCACTTGCTATTTTAACTTAGTTTCACTCCTTACTGAAATCTATGTCAATGGTAAAATAAAAGTTTTGCTCCTTTTTCTTATGCTAAAAAATTTGCCTTTCCTGCCGCAGAATTGCTGTAGAATTGAAGAACCTTAAGGGCTGTGTTCTGTATCAGTATGGAGGACAGGAAAACAGAGTCATAATTTGGAATTTATACAGTTTCTCATCATCAGACTTCTTATCTTTGTATGGAGTATTATTTACTGTTCAGTTTTAATATATTATAACATCAAATAGCAAAAGATACATTGACATATCAAATATAAAATGTATTTTAGAGCACTTACTCTATTGCTAAGTTCTTGGACTTGCCTAATGAAAGTTTTTTTTAGTCTTGCTTACCCCTTATTTTGCGATTTGTTAGATCTTGTGAGTGTGTATGTGTGCTTTTTAAAACTTGGCAGGCTTATGTACTCAGAGATGGAAGAATTAGATCACTGTGCAGTCTATTTTACTTTCCTTAAAGGTTTGCCATCCTTTACTCTTTAGCTGTGTTGACACATCGAGGAAAATGCTGTTATTAACAGTGTCACGTGTCTGGAAACTCTTCATTAATTGAAATCAATTTATTTTTAAATGTAAGTGGAGCAGAAAAAGAATCCTGTGGCAAAAAATCTTTATATTTATTAATGTAAGCCAATCTAACAAAAGCTATTGTTTCATTCATTGCTAACTATCTTTATAAAGCATAACTGAAAAAGTGTTGATTTGAAAAGTTCATTTATTTCTTAGCCACTATCCTTGCAGATTTAAGGACTAGTGTGTCTAATGTGGGGATCAAAAACAGTCACCACATCCCATGGAGGCCTCTGTGTCATATTCCTTTGGGGCTCCACTGGTGCGACCAGCTCTGCTTGGTCAAAGTCACTGAGCTTCTTCATCTTAAAAAGGGAACACAGACTCAGCTCCATTGCAAGAATTTAGATTCCAGATAAAAAGGAACTAAAAACATTCCTATATTTTGTTCCACCAAGTGCTGTGTACAGAGTGATCATCTATTTTATTGATCACTTTATACATTATTATTTTTACCCACTGATATTTGAGCCCGCCTCAGTATGATAGTCTTATTAAATCAGAATCAGAACTGAACATTTTTATAGCAATTTAAAAAGTTTCAGGGGAGTTGATAAGTGCTTTATTCTTATAAGTTTTCTAAATTTGTGTTAATCTATGTGAAGGACTTTTTTATTCTTTAAGAATTCTGAATTATAACGCATTCATTCTCCTAGGGTAACAACTTACTATAAAAGGATGTTCACTGATGATTTTTCCAGAATGGAAAGATAATTATGTCTGAAATCTTGATTTTTTTTTTCTTTTCCATTATTTTCTGGGATGTCATTAGATTATCAGTACTCACTGAAAAACAGAAGTTAAATGAACAGATGCCTTTCAGCAGTAAAATGAGTCTTTCTTTAGTGTCCTTGTGGATATGATTTTTATCTTTCTTTAATGGGAATTTTAATCTTCATATCTCAGTTTAAATTAAATTTAAACATTTTTAAAAGTTAGAAAGCTTAATTACCTATATTAGGGATTTTTACATTTAAATTACTTAATTCTTTTTACAGAGAACTTACATGCATGTCATCTCTTAAAAGAATACAGCCTGTGAGCTAATTACATGAATTAGATATTTATACTCATGGTTTCTTGGCATCCAAATGGGATATTAGGTGAGAATTATTTTGAGGGTTTAGAAGACAGATACATAAGAAACAAATTAAAATTTAATGCCTCCATTCAGGTAGAGCAGAACCTGGCAAGCCTCCACATCTGCAGATGAACCAAAGGATTTAGGAAATCAGAACCCTACGTAGGAGAAAGAAATACAAACTTAGATGGTAATTATCTTGGAAGGCTTCCCTTGCTTCTACCAAAAAGTAAGGCTCTTTATCTAATTACAGGAGTGGAAAAGAATAAAAAGGAGAGAATTTGCAGTACATCCAGAACACTGTGGCAAGAGAAAAATAAAATTCCTGTCCCTTTGAAAAGCACTGAAAAAGTCGGGACATAATTTACTTACTAATTATAGCCAGTTAATATTGGTGACATACTGATTAGCAGAAGGCATCGTCACAAGGTGTTCGATGCTATGTACTCCCACTGAGCTAATTAATGCACCTCCAGGCTTTAGCTATGGGTTCCCTCTTCAACAGAAGGAAAGATCCAGGCCCTCATATCCTTTGATTCCTCAGTGCTCAAACACCTGAGTGAAAAGCTGAGCATTGAGACTGGGCAGAGTTGGCAGCACCTGTTACACATTCTCACATCTTCCTCCATTAAATATAAAAGTTTTAGAAACTAAGTGTTAGAGTGACATTTGGTAACAGACCATCAGTGCTGTCATTTGGGCGTCAAAATAATCAGCTGATTTTTCGAGTTTAATTAGCTTGCTTTTCCTCTTCTAATATCAATTGAAATTTGGAATTTAAGAAAAATGATAATTATGAGCCATGTTAACATCTGTCTGTTTTTCTCCTTGGTGAACTGGGCTGTTGGAAGCGGTTTCACTGTTATAAATATACAATAACGTTTATTCCATGGAAAGTATGCATGTGTCATCTAAAATTATTTAATTATATTGGTGGTACCATAAGCTAGGAACTTTGATGTATCAGGTGACATACTGAGTGATTTCATGTGGGAATCAAAATAGAATCTTTTACAATGAGATTTGTGCAGTGCTTGTTATTTCTAAGAAGGATGTAATGTTTAAGTACGTGAGACAGAGATATGTCCACTGAGATCATTTTAGAATTAGCATACTTTGGTTTAGATTCCAGTTGCTCCACTCACCAAGCAAGGAAATTAATGTATCGATTTCCTTGTCTGTAAAATGGGAATGATAAATCAGAGGTTGTTTTGAGGATAACATTAGGTGCTGTATAGTACTTAATCCAATGGCTAACAGATAGCAAGTACTCAATAGGGCTTTTAATGCTATAATATTAATGTGATGATACTAAATGTAATGTAAGTAAATAATGCACTCATGGTTAGTTATAATCAATACAATTATATAATGTAAAATAATAGAGTGCATTAAATTAGTTAATATTTTTATTTTATAATGAATATGTCACATTCCTTTAAAATATATTAATTATAATATATATTTTATAGTACCACATAATATACTATTAACATACTATAGTCATATAAGATAAAATCATATAAATTATATTTCATATTATATTAAAATTGGATTTTAAAAATTAAATGATATATACCAGCTTATTTTTAGTGAAATTAAATAAGGACAGATTGTAAAATAATGTAATTAATTTTTTTTAACAAAGTATATAAATTTGTTACATACCAAGTATCACATTAGTGCTGCTGGGAGTACAATGTAAATTTCAAACTGCTAATTTGGAACTTGGGGAACCTACAGGGGAAATAGGATATCTAAATTATAGAGGAACAAAATAAGGCATATTGTGGAACATCTTATTCTTTCTTCAAGCTGAAATTCTCTTAAACCCCAATTAAGAATCAGTCTTCAATGACCTCCACAAGCCCAGACTGAGACTGGCAGCTTGCTCTGAGGAATCTAATGTTCACTGTGAATTCAGCTACTAGGAAGAACTGGGGCGAGAAAACACAGTTACAGTAAGACAGATGTTCCTCGAGTTCATTTCTGTTCTGTGAAATCAGGAATTTCCCTCTTCAGTGTTATTCTCTCAGTTTATATGAACCTTGTCTCTAAACTAGTTTGTATTATTTAGTTCACTGAGCTTTCTGACTTTCTTCTGAACTCACAGCCAACCTTTAAACGGCTACCAATGACTTCAATATTAAGCAGATCTGAAACATGAACTGTTGGCAATTAATACAGTAAAGTTCATGTTGATCGGAGTTGGCACTGCTGTGGGCTTCTGGTATTTGTTAGGTGACATTGTCACAAGTCTTGGAATTTTGGCACAATCGTCTGACCCATATTGACAGCACTTATGTTAGACAAAGAAAAATAGAGAATAATTGATTCAGAATTTCCTTTTAGTAAAGTACGTAATTTTTTTGTAGTTTTTACTATAAAAATAACTTTCTTAGTAACCCGTTTAAAAAAAATTTAACAGTGATCAAATATATATCTGATGTTCTGGCCTAGTATCTGACTGGCAACTCTTCTACACAGCTGCTTGGTACCTAAGACACAGTTTATTATATAGCTGCCCCTTCTTACCCACAGGAAATTAAAAAAATATCAAAAGATTACTCCCAGAACATTATCCTATTCGGCAGTTACAAGTACCCTCCAAATTCAGGTTCAGTCAGCAAAGTGAATACAGGTAGTCGAAACCATGAGACTAGCTGAGATCTCTTCACGGATTTAGGTTTAGAAAAATAAAATTTGATTCAGGAAAGGGTAATAAGAAATGACTGAAAATTAAGAATCTCCGTATGGATGAGAATCAGTGCTGGGAGAGATTCCACTTGGTTGCTCAGCTCTGATCTACAGCGAGTCTTCAGCACTTGGGCCAGTCCTCTGTGTTCTACCTTCTGTCCCCTGTACTGTATGGGACAGTACCATACTGTACTGTACTGTACCATCCTTAGCCAAGGAGAAGTGGTCAGCATAATCAGTAAAGTAGATAAAGAAAGCTCATAGTCTCAACAAAGATCTGATGAGAGTAATATCAATCACTGTATATGCCAAGCATTGTCCTAAACAGGCTATGATTTTTGTTATTCAGTAAAAAAAGCAGTTTCTCTAATTTGACTGTTGTTAGCAATTATAATGTACAGAATCTGTTCTGTAGAAGCCCCAATCTCCTTCTATTCCCTTAAACTCCTCGTAAGCATTGCTCATCAAAGAACAAAACTCTTCAAAGTAGTAGCGTCAGTAAAACTAATATAACATAATAAAATGAATTACCAGTGTAAGGTTAAAGGGCATGAAAAGGTTAAATATCTATCTATGTATCTATCTAGTGCCTGTGAAGTGTTAAAAGCATAAGTTAAATATATATAACTTGTACATAAAAAATAAATAAAATGTCAATTGCAAAAACAAATAATGAAATCTTTCAAGTTATTCAGAAATTTAGAGATTAAGTATATGTTGCCCATGGAAAATTTCCAAATATATAAAAAGTAAGCTATCTGACTATAAGGAGAAATGCTTCCATGAGGATTTTTTTTTTCTTTTTACTGACAGGGAACGAAGAACTAAATAAACCCTAAAACAGGGAAAAGATACAAGAAGCTTAATGCACAAAAAGAGAGATTTACATTGTTTTCTTTTCCAAAAATTAGTCACCCCACTTGTGATTTTAATGAGATCGCTAATTGATAATCTTTTCATAACTGGATGCAACTGTCATAAAATAAAACTAAGGCAAAATATATTTTAACTTTTAAAATTGTAACATTCATTAAAATACAAAAAGATGACAATCTTCATGGAGTTTAGATCATGGGGAAATGACAGAATGTTTTCCTCCTTTTTTTGATTGTGATGTGATGCTGAGATTTGCTAACATAGATATTGTGATAAGTTAGGAAGATGCATCCTTAAATGGAGAAGGTGAACAGCATGGTAACTTGCAAACATTATGTCCAAGGCCCTTTTATTTTGATCTACTATCACAAGATAGTATGTTACTATCCCACATAAGCTTTCCTATGAAGAAGTGGTCAGCTGATCAAACAACATGAAGATTTTAGGCTGATTAGCAATGCAAATTAAAAAAATAAATATCATCCTAATAAAATCACCTCTTCAGGGTTTGACGACCATGAGCTCCAATCACACAATAAATAAAGGTACATATACATGAACACATACGCACACACACAATTAGGAAACTTCCAAATAAGCAGGCAAAACCTAGATGACCAAAGGAAACCATTCTACTTTGAGAGCAAAGTATCATTTTCACAATGGAGTTCTAAAACAATAATGAACTAAGCCAAGTATGGGCTAAGTATATTTCAGGAAATAGCCACAACAAAACGAACAGATATAGAACATAATTGCTAGATCTAAAAATGACAGCAAAAATCATTCTGCTCATGAAAGTCAATAATGAAATGTATTTTATTTTCTGTACACTGTGATGTTAATTTTACTGTATTGTATCTACTATACAATACGATTATATTATACCCTTTATTTCATTTTTCTTCTTCAATTAAAATTTTAACTTTTGGATCACAGGAATCATTTGTATATTCTTCTGTATTCTTCACATGAGCTAAACTTTAGCTGTACACCTAGTAACAAATATATATTTGTTGAATGAAATATGTACATAATGGTTCATCAAGTTATATATTACAAAGGAAATGAAACAAGTATATTGCTCCAATAAAGAAGCAGAAATGGTGCGTCATTTGTTTTAGTAACCAGAGGAGTGTCATGTAAACAGTCAGACAGCTTAAGAAACTAGTAATATTTATATAGCAACAGATTAGAATGTTTACTCCTAAATAAATGTCATAGCTGGAAACACCTATTTGAATCATAGATAATAATGCATGTTCTATATGTTGATATTCATAATAAATACATCGTAGCAATAAAGTCTGCCAAACCTGTAGCAGCATCAAACTGTAATGGTATTAAAAAAAATTTTCAAAGCTCTTTTAAAAATATGCATGGCTCCTTACACCCTAGAGAATTGTTAACTGATATGAGTGAGTCATTATGGTAATCTGACAGAGAGAATAAAAGGCTCAAAGAGTTACAATAACTCCTGATGTCGCACTAGAGACATTGAAAATACAGAGTACATTATTAGTGCGTTAAAGACTTTACTATGTATACAAACCTCACATTTCTTTTGACCAGCTTCTCCTAGAAACTACTCTAATTAAGAAAAAGTTATATAGTGGTATTTATGAGATTTGTCTTTATTTTCATAACTGTTCTTCACGATCAAATATTTTGTTCTTCATAGAGGTTTGAATATTTCAGGTTCCTTTAATTTTCTAACACTATGTGTTGTGGTGACTTGAAAGCAGAGACAGTGTCTGTGTTGTTCACCTCCGGATGCTCATCCGTTAGGATGGAGGCCAGGACACTGCAGACCCTTGACCAATAGTTATGAATTCACATATGTTAGCCTCAGCCGCTGACTTTAACTTTCAGGAATACTACTTTTTAATATTAGCACTATTTTTGTAGTAAGTGATTCTTATCTACATGATTTTATTGTTTAGAGTCTAATTCCACTAGGACTGCCCATGTTTCGTGCTTGCATGCTTTGACCCAAGCCTTCTTCCTCTCTGAATAAATTCCAGATGTTAAATGCTTAATAAAAGATATAAATAAAAGGTAAGTAAATAAAATATTACCTTCAAAGTAATTAATATGTCTACCTTTTTCTTAGTTTAATAAACACTTTAGTAAAAGGGAGTTTAAATCTTTTTAAACTGTGTTATTTTATTCTGTTGCTAGGGTTGTTTAATTATTAATCCAAACGTATTTATAAGAAAAATGCTATATTCTCAATCTATTATCATTGGTATTGATAAGGATTTGGTAAAGTTAATGTGACATTACCTCTTGTCCTGACAAAGAAATGTCCCTCCTACCCTGGAGATATTTAAATGTACCCTGAAAAAAAGGCCTATTCAGTGTTGCCGTGTTATCATCATAAATACCTGGTTAAGTGTTTATAGTTATCAGCATTATGGAAATAGCCAAGAGGGCTAATGAGCTCAGTTGGAAAATGTAAGTTCATAAAGATTGGTATCTGCCTTTATAAACTAAATTTTAGCCAACACTACACTTCAGGCGGTGAGGTTCAAAAATGTATTGAACATTTGCCAGGCCACAACTGTCAACTATTTATATAGTATATTTTCTATCATAAAGCTTGCTTTAGTTGCATCACAAGCCCTTTTAGTATGATTCCTGTCTTAGCAATTAGCACAGAGTATACCTGGTGTAAAATCACCTATCTGCAATACTGAGAGAAAACTTCAAAAGATGACCAAGCTCAAATAAGAAAAGCAGTATAATGCACTAAGAGCGGACTCTGAAGTTGGAGCACCCGGGTTTAAATCTCCCTCAACCACACAATACCTTGTATGACACATTACCTAACAGCCATATGCCTCTGTCCCCTCATCTGTAAAATAGAGATAATAATAGTACCTAAATCTCAGGACTATTGTGACAAGCAAATGAATAAATACGTGTGAAGGTATCAGACCGGTACATAAAGTGCTCTATGAATATTAGTCATTTTGATGGTTACTATATTAATTCTTAATGATTTCAACGTGCAAAATGCACTTATGGATAGATAATCCTTCCAACACTTTGGCCTCTCTCAGTTGGCTGAATTCTTCTTCTGCAATAATCTTGTTTTCCAACCTATTTCAGCTGTATAGTCTCACAGTGATACTGCAGTGTTCAATATGGTAGATACATGTGGCTATACATATTTAATTAAAATTAAAATTAGATACAATTTACAATTAAAATTTCTTCGTTGGTTGCACTAAACCACATTTCAAGGGCTCAGTGGCCTTCTGTGCCTAATGGCCATTATATTGTACAGCTCAGATGTACAACAGATAGAACATTTCTATCATCACAGAAAATTTCATTAGCTAGTACAGCTGTAGACCTTGAATTCAATAACTTTAATCCCTCCCCAAGCTCAACTGCATGCCTTGTGTGTTTATCAACACCTCCTATCTTCCAGCCCACTCTTTGTTTTAATATGACTTCAACAATAGTTTCACTCTATCACTTCCTCTAATTCATCAATTCTCCAACTTTTAAATCTCAGGAACACCTTACACTTCAAAAAATTACTGAGGATGCCAAAAAGCTTTTATTTATGTGGCTGTCTGCTGCTTTGTGTTGAATCACAGATGAAAGTAAAAAATTATTTAAAAGTTTATTAAAAATAGCAAAAATAGACTTATTTTATATAAACATAAATACACATTTTAGCATCAATTTCCACGTTGGGGAAATTACTATATTTCCCAAGCAAAAATAAACTTTAAGAGAAAAGTAGCACTGTTTTCTATCTTGAAAATCTCTTTAACATCTAGCTAAAAAGGCAGCAGATGGATTCTCCTATGTTTCTGTAGTGAATGCTTTGATATCCACATCGTGAGCTTCTATAAAACTCCACTGTAGATTTATGAGATAATAAGAGTGAAAAACGCAAGTAACATCTTAGTAGCATTAAGATAATAGTTAGGACTTCCTGAAAGGATCTTGGAGCACTTCCAGGGTTGCCCAGACCACACACCGAGAACTACCATTCTAGATGCTACCATCTTTTCCTTGCCCCTTACTCCATGAGGTCCCCTATCCCCTTTTACCCAGCTTAGGTACTCCTTTGTACATAAAATTAATTTTCTTGCCTATGTTTCTTTATCATACTAGTTTTTGCCACAACTGTGGTTAAATACTTTTCTGCCCTATTCCACAGCTACATCTGTGAAGATGAGAGCTGGGGAAAAGTCACACAATCACGTGGACTGATCTCATTTCACGCCCTTTAACCTCAAAAGACTCTCAGGGACTTCCCTGGTGGTCCAGTGGTAAAGAATCCCCCTTACAATGCAGGGGACTCGGTTCGATCTCTGGTCAAGGAGCTAAGATCCCACGTGCCTCAGGGCAACCAAGCCCACACACCACGACTACTGAGCTCGCGCGCCTCAACAAGAGAGCCGGTGTGCCACGACTACAGAGCCCACGCGGCCTGGAGCCTGCGCACCACAACTAGAGAGAGAAAACCCGCACGCGGCAATGAAAGATCCCGCATGCCTCAACGAAGATCCCGCGTGACCCGACACAGCCAAACATAAAGAAAATAAAAAATAAATCTTCAAAAAAAAAAAAAAGACTCCTAGAATTGCCAGACAACAATACTATGCATCATAAACTCTTAAATATCTATCTCCTACTTTCTTCTTTAACCCTTAACCCCCCAAATCTCTTCCCTTATGCTTACTCTCAAACAACAACCTCCCATCTCGGTGAGGAAAGCAAGCATTCAGAGAACTTCCACAGACCCCCACCAGCTTACCTGCCTCCTGCACATCTATTCTTTCATGCATGATCTCTGCTACTACCGAAGACTATGGAAGAGCACCCCACAAGCCTGTCTAAAGTCAATGCATCCATGGAGCACAGATCCTATCCCCTCTCCTCTACCCCAGTAATTCTTCTCCTTCCCCTTGACATCACCAATGCTCCCTCTTTATTGGATCATTCTCATCTCCATCCACACAAGCTGTAATTTCTTTATTTTAAAAGTTCTTTCTCTTGATCCCATTTACCTGCGAGCTACTATCCTGTTCGAAGCGAAAATCTTCAAAAAGGCAAGTATAAGCCCTGTTTCCAAACTCCCTCTCCAATTCATTCTTAAACATACTCTAATCAAGCTTTCACTCCTACCTTCCTCAGAAACTGCTTCTGTCTGTTGCATCTAGGTTGCTAAATCCAATGGTTAATTTCCAGTTCTCCCTATAGTTGACTTATCAAAGTATTTGATACAATGGATTACCTTTCCCCTTGGCTTCCGGGACACTGCTCTCCTACACTCTTTCCTCAGCTTCTACCAGACATCTTCATTTTGTAGTATGTAAATTCTCAGTCCTTCATCTTCTCTCCTCTATCTATACTTGCTATTTTGGCAATCTTATCTAGGTTTTAACATCACCTCCATGTTGGTATTTCCAAATTAAAATCTTCAACTCAAACCTCTCTGCTGAACACTAGATTTGTATAGCCAAATGCCCTCTTCACATCTCCACTTAGAGATGTGAAGATACATAACTTACATTAACGTGTTCCAAATACAATTACTGATCTCTATCTACAGGCTTTCTCATCTCAGTAGTTAGCAAATTCATCCTTAGCAGTGCTTAGGGCCAAATCCCTGGATCCTCATTGATGGCTTGCTTTCTCTTCATCCCTCCTGCAGTCCATCATCAAATCCTGTTAGCTCTGCTAAAATGTGGCTAGTGAGACTGAGGAACTAAACTTTAAATGTTGTTTATTTTTAATTAAGTTAAATTAATAGTCGCCTGTGGCTGGTGGATGCCATATTGGATAGCACAGATCTAGACTAAAATAATACACACTGTGTAAGTACTGGGAAAAACAACTGACAATAATAGTAAACATAAACAAAATAAGGTAATACAGGAAAGAAGAATATAAACCAGTTAAGGCAAAGAGAATGCAACAGGATCCTTGAGTGCTAGATTCACTTATACATTGTAAGCAGTGCTTGGCACAGAATAACTACTTAGTATATACTGAGTGGATGTTACCGTTAATTGTTTTATATGTTATGCTTTCAATTAGTAGACCAGAAGACAGGTTAAGATTTTGCATGTTTTTCTGGTGATTTCTCTTTTATTTCTAATATTTTCAAATCCCAACACAATGTTTTATGTCACAACTCAGAAAAATAGCATCACCCTTAGTCATTATTCAGAAAAATGTTAGTTTTACGTGGCTTGATGTCCCATATTAAGTGTTTTCTTAACATACAACCCTTTGCATAGAAATTGAGATGTTGTTTACATGATAAAGTTCTTTTCCTGCTGACTTTTGGGACTGTAATTATCCACAGTCAGAAAGAGAATGTACTCTCCATCGCTGAAGAGGGACTAAGCTTCTTTATACATTATTTAGATGATTTTAAGACTCTGGATACATTATAAATAAATGCATTTTCTCTAACAAAAATATTGTTGTCAGTGGAACTTATACTTCCTATGGCTGTGCCAATACATGTATGTCTACTAATTAGAAGGAGCTATGCTTCTGAAGTTTTCTGTTGGTTGAGCATGATGAGTTTTAATTGACTTTAAGGAATTTATGCCAGAATAAAAGCCATATATAAAAAAAGTACCTGTATTGCCTTGAACACTTTAAGTTTGCCGACCACCTAAAAGAGAATAATAAATACCTAGGGAAGATTCTGTTACTTCCTTCACTGATATAATTATTTCAAGGAAACACTCTTCCTCTCTGTGGTAGCATTAAGAACTGCTTCATAGGGAAACACTTACAAATACCAGGACTATTAGGTGGCAAAATATGTATCTTTTACCAAAATTAAAATTCTTCAATAATGGTCTGTAATGATCCATGCTATAATGTGTATTAGGTGTTCTAGTGTGGTTTTTTTCTTCTTTATTACTTTTTATCAAGCTTAGTTTCTTCCTACAGTTCCCTGCTTAAATTTGAATGATTAAAATTCAATATTGGGAAAAGGCTTAAAATTAGTATGTTTAAAATTTAACAAATTCTGGGGGAAATAGTCTATATTTTTAATTTTGTTTCACCTTTAGTCAAGCCTTCCCTCTTGGTTCTCTGGAAAAGTGACGATTCTGCTTTTTACATTACTGATCTGGTAATCACAGCTACCTAATCTGTGTGTGTGCGTGAGTGTGCGTGAGTGTGCGTGAGTGTGAGTGTGAGTGTGTGTGTGTGTGTGTGTGTGTGTATTTATATCTACCTATCTCTGGCACTTTCTAAAGTCAAAAAAATCAATCCACAATGCGCTCTTTAACTGTATTCAATATCATATCCATAATCATGGAAACAAAATGTGGATTATTCTCTCTTGGATAATAAACAGATGCCACTTCTCTTAACATAAAATAAGAGCCTCCTACACATAAAATTTAAAGCCTCCTAAAAGTCTCAGCACGGACTATATCTTCCGGGTTGTAAATTATCCTTAATAAAATAAAGTTAACTTATATTGAGACCAAACCATGTTTTACTTTACAACATGCTCAACTCATCCCTCCTATGAGACAGTTAGCAGTCTCCTCTTCTTCTTGCTCCTATATGACTCTTTAAAGATTATTTTTAAAGTTCTAATATATATAGGCTCATAGGATCATTTTACCTTTTCAACCCCATCACATTTAGTTAAAAACAATTTTTGATGCCAGTCTATAACCCACCGCAAATAACTTCATTACATTTCTAAAAGAAGAAAATGGTCAAAACATAAGATTATGATCCCATCATAACTGTGATCAGTGGATGAATTCCTAGAGTTGAAGGTGATGTGATCATGTTGCTAAGCTGACATAACATTTAAAAACTAGGAGTCCTTCCTTACTTTGGAGCATAATCTATGCAGATGTGACTCTGCTCACACCCACACATGTTCATCTACTCAGTCTTAGGAAATGTAGTCACTTTGGTCTTGTTTAGATTTATCTGCAGAAGTTTTAAAAATATATTGCAGAGCTTGAATATAACTTTATTGTTTGTATAAAATTACTGATACAATTTAAAAATAAGATTTTTATTTAAAAACATATGCTTATAAATCTAAATTGGAATTTACCAAAAATATCCTTATAAATTTCTAAAATATTATAATTCTATCACATAGCGAATTATGGAAACTTAGACACAAAGTGTATGCTATCTTTTAACCAAAATTGATCAAGGCAAATGAGAATAAGGCTAGGAGTGTTGGTTAGAGCACTTCTAGAATTTCACATTCAGTGTTGGATGCCCCTTTTAAAGTTGTGTCTATAAGCTAGAATGCATTAGAAGACAGTGACAGGGAAAATGAGGTGACTCCAAATCAAATTAATTTATATATTCATTTCTTTATATACTTTCCCCGTGTTTCATCCCACAATTGTTTTGAGGTAGCATATATAGATATATGTAAGGTAGAAATTCAAATAGAATGAACTGTCAAGAGAAGGAGAAAAATGAAAACATGTAATGAGTACATGGTAACATAAGCTTTAATGACCATGTAGGATGTTGTGAACACATGGCCTCCTTTAGAGTTCCACAGTTGCCTAAAATTCACTTAAGAAATATGGTTATTAATCTGACCCACATTGTTCCAAAAGAAAAAAATGCATGCGTATTACTTAGGCTCTTCCTGCCACTAGGCCTGAGGGAAATGATTCATGTGGTTCTTTATACTGGGAACACTGAGGAATGTCGAAGGCAATGTCCTCAACAACATATCTCCAGTAAAGAAAGTAACAGGTTCCATATGGCACTTATGGTATCTAACCGTGTAAGCCCAGGACAGAATACTGTGAAAAGCTTCCTCCAAGGAGGCAAGACCATGTTACACACACACAGAATTTTCTGCACTTTAACTTGAATCAGAGATAAAACCGAAGTAGCAAAACCTGGATGACTTGAGACCAAGGCACTGGGTATGTTGAGGACATTTAGGCGGTGGGGAGAGAGGAGGCACTTGTGTGAGCTGTACAGCTGAGCATCTGTTTACCTGAACAAGTATGGGGCTAGGCTGCTTGCTTTTAATTCCACCTAGGCTACTTACTGCCTGTGTAACCTGAGCAAATAATCAAAACTCTGTGCTCGTTGAGTGCTTTACAAAACAAAGATGATGATCATGGTATCTCTACTTCATAAAACTGTTGTGAGAATCGAAGAAGTAAATACAAGTGAAGTCCTGTGAAAGGGGCCTGGCAACCATCAAAGGCTACATAACTGTTAGCTCTTACTTTAGCCTCGAAGTTGAGAAGGGCTAATATAAGAAGAGATAGGCTTGCTCTGTTTGAGAAGTGGCATTAGAGAAATACAATCAATCCTCAGTATTTAAGGACCTAGAATTTGCTAATTTGCCTACTTACTAAAATTTATTTGTAAACGTAAAATTAATACTAGGGACGTGCCTCTGCGGTTACTCGCAGACGTGGGCAGAGCAGCAAAAAATTTGAGTCACCTAATGTGCATGTTCCCAGCTGAGGCTGAACATGGCCAAGCTCTGCCTTGTTTCAGCGTTCATGCTATCAACATGTGTCCTTTTCACTATCTAGTTACTACCTTTTTTTCTTTTTTTTTTGCATTTCCATGTTTTGCTGTTTAAAATTTGCAGCAACATGGATGGACCCGGAGATTATCATAGTAAGTGAAGTAAGTCCGACAGAGAAAGACGAATATCATATAATATTGCTTATATGAGGAATCTTAAACAAAATGATACGAATGAACTTATTTACAAAACAGAGACAGACTCACAGACTTAGAGAACGAACTTATGGTCACCAGGGGGAAAGGGTGCAGGGGAGGAAAAGATTGGGAGTTTGGGATTGACATACACACTGTTATATTTAAAATAGATAACCAGGGCTTCCCTGGTGGTGCAGTGGTTAAGAATCCACCTGCCAATGCAGGAGACACAAGTTCGAGCCCTGGTCCAGGAAGATGCCGCGGAGCAACTTAGTCTGTGCGCCACCACTGCTGAGCCTGCGCTCTACAGCCAGAAAGGCACAACTAGTGAGCCTGCATTCCACAACTACAGAAGCCCGCACACCTAGAGCCTGTGCGCTGCATCAAGAGAGGCCACCGCAGTGAGAAGAACACACACCCCAAGAAAGAGTAACCCCCCGCTGGCCACAACTATAGAGAGCCTGCATGTGGAAACAAAGACCCAACATAGCCAAAAATAAATAAATAAATGAATTTATATAAATAAATAAAATAAAATAAAATAGATAACCAACAAGGACCTACTGTATAGCACAGGGAACTCTGCTCAATATTCTGTAATAACCTAAAAGGGAAAAGAACTTGAAAAAGAATAGATGTATGTATAACTGAATCACTTTGCTGTACCCCTGACACTAACAAAACATTGTTAATCAACTATGCTCCAAAATAAAATAAATATTTAAATAAATAAATGAATAAACAAAAAAATAAAATGGTCCCCAAGGGTAGGTTGGAAATGCTGTCTGGTGTTCCTAATGCAAGACGGCTGTAATGTGTACCTGAAGGAACTCTGGCAAGAAGGACAAAAGAACAAAAGGGAGGTGACAAGAGTCTCGAGTCTAAGCTGCTTTAAGAGTCAGTGATGCGTCCTTAGTTGTGACACTGAAACACATTAAATGACCATTTAACCCTAATCATACACAGAGGAAGCAAACAGGATTTAGGTTTCAGGCATGAATCTAATAGCTATGAGGAAAATTAAGACACATATAGAATACAAGTATCCTTCTTTAGAGTAAAAATATTTGGGAATTATAAAATATTTAAGAATTTTGCTTTTTAAAAAATCATTCCTAGTTTGGACAAAACTACTGCTGTTTTTTGGTTGTTTTACTTTGCTTTTTTGTTGTTGTTGTTAGTGCTTAACTGATTTTTCAACTATTTGCTCTTACAGCTGCATTAGGGCAAGTTGGGTTTGCCTGATTTTATATATAATTTTTATGATGTGACAAACTCTAAATTAACAAGGTTTTACTCAATGAGTTTTTATTTTATTTAAGTAAATCTATTGTACTTGCTATACTCATAACACCTTCTTATATATCTATCACCAGTTCTGTTGAGAAGGAAGAATTATCTGAATATGTAAATATTATAGCTCCACACCCGGCTGTAGGCCAATTTCCTGGTCTACAGCTTAAACAATGTATGCCCACGTGCCCACAGATGAAGAGGAGGGTGCTTCAACCTACTGTAATGACATTCTCTACGCTTCTAGTTACGTGGCTTTTGTAGAAAACACATTTTTTATAACTAAAAATTCCTATGGAGTTGCAAGATTGTTTGCCCAGTCTGAACAGCAGGAACTTCCCCTGAAATGGAACATTATAAAAGAAGTAATTTAGGGTACAGAGTCAGAGAGACACTTTTTCTCTCTATAAGGAATACATTTCCTATAATTCAAAGGAAATGTTGACTCTTTATTTAAAGCTATCTCAAAATTGATTTATTTTTGAATTTATTTTTTCCTGCTGGCTTTGTAAAAAAAAAAAAAATTACACTTTGTGGAAACCAGCCCGGCTCTGAATCAAGTTTAATTTCTTTTTAATGAATGATAAAAAAGTATTCCTCTGTCTTGGAAAAATGTTCTAGTATATATATATATATATATATATATATATATATAGTGTAGTTATATTTTAAGTCCATACCTCAGTTGACCTTGCCCAAAATGTCTTAGTTTCAATTCCTAGCACACTGAGGGAACTCCCCAAATAGCAATTTTCTATTCTACAGTATTATCTGGGAAGACCTAGCCAAGCAGGGCTGGCATGGTAACCACTGTCTTCCAAAGTCTATTTTCCTCATAAATCAGTAAAATGTAGTTGAATCTTCCAGCTTTTAGCATAACTGGGCCAAAGAAAGAGAAGACTCAAAGACTGCACAAGTCATCCACCCGTGACAGAGTAGATAGGAATCTGTGATAAGATCAACTAGAATCATAAGCACTGACTCCCATCCCTGGAGTCGCATGAATCCAAGTTTGCATTAAGGCCTAGGGTGAGGTACCACTGCTTTGTTGTACTTTTGAACAAGATCTTCTCCTGATTGCTATTATATAATTTTTTAGAAAGTCTAAAGTTGAGAATCGATCCTGATTTTTATTCCTATACTTGGATAGAATAAGCTTTAGAGTTGAATTTTGTATAGTTTGGATTTAATCTTTTGAAAAATAAATTCTTTATTTGCTTGGCTACAATTGTCTTCTTTATCTTTAAAGGAGGTAAAGCTGCAAGGTGACAAATGTGTTCTCTGAATCTGCCATTCCCTTAAATTTTATAAATACTTGGTATATTTTATTGGTAATTAATCACTGCAATAAATGGATATGGTGAAAATGTATGCACGCTACACGTAATTCCTCAGGAAAAAAACATGTAGTATTCACAGAAGAAACTGAATAACAAACTATACATCTTTTATTGTCACTACCTAGTTTTGGATCTAGAACACTGCCAATCCCTTATACCCAGCTGTGTATGCTTCTCAACGACATCCCACTGTCTCACCTTCAGACTCCACCATTATTCTGAATTTTGGGCTAATCATTTCTTTTCCTTTTTTTTTCTGTTTGAATTATTTTATCACTTTACGTATGTACAGACAACCTATATGTTGTTAGATTTTGTTTGCTTTTGAGCTCAATAAAAACGTTATCATACTGCTGTAATTCATATCTTTCCTCAAATATATATTTCTAATATTATTCTGTTTTTGAATATAGTTATATTTCATTGATTTTCATTAATCATTTCAATAATGGCTGTATAATACTTCATTAGTTATATACCAAGATTTGTTTATATATTGTCTTCTTCAAGGACATGTGAATTGTTTCCAGTTTTAGCTATTGCAGCATCTAAGCACCTGTATCCTGGCACATCTTGCAAGAGTAAAACACTGGGTTGTGGAAAATACTTCTGTTTATCTCCACAAGGCAATGCTAAACTATCCTTCAAAATGGTTGTATAATACACATACTTTCCAACTGTATAAAAAGAGTTCCACTGATTCCCATGCACATCAGCGTTCAGCATCATCAGATATTTTGACTTTTGCTAATTTGGGGGAATAAATGGAAATGGTGATTAATTGCAGTCTGAATCTGCACATTTCTAATCAATAGCAATCTTCCCATGTTTAAGATCTTTGATGTTTCCTTCTCAGTGAAATGCTTGTTCATGATTTTTTAAAATAGACTTTATTTTTTAGAGCATTTTTAGGTTCACAGCAAAACTGAGGAGAAGGTACAAAGACTTCCGTGTACTCCCCGCCCCACACGTGCACAGCCTCCCTCAGCATCAATGTCCTGCTGTTCGTGAATTTTGTGCACTTGTCTAGGGATTGGTACGGGTTCTTTATGAAGTCATATATTTCAGAGTGTCTGGCTTGTCTTTTCATTGTTTTATGGTGTCTTTTGAAGGACGGAAGTTCTTAATTGAATTTTGTGGCTTATCGATCTTTTCTTTTATGGTTATCACTTTTGTTTTGTTTGCAAAATCGTAATCTGTCCCAAGTCCATGTAAACGTCTTTCTATATGTTCTTAGAAAAGTTTTTCTACTTTTGCCTTTCACACAGGAAGCTTTAATCCACCTGGAACGGCTTACTGTATACAATAACGTAAGGCTCTATTATAATGCTTTTTGATAGCAATAATATAGTCCAAGTTTAATGAGTATCTTAAATCCTCCCACTCAGAACAGAAAGGCTTTAATAAACTTTCATGGAGGTGGAAAGAATAAATGCAATGTCCTAAATGGGTCAATAGTGGGAATCAAGCAACTAAAACACGTAAGATTTGGATACATAACCACAGTCACAGAGATCTTCAAAATAAAGGCCCTAAGTGCTAAACCAAGTGAATACCATGGAAAGAATGAGAGCCTGTACATACAAGGGCGCATACGAACTTCTGCTTGGCAGAGTGGTAGTGTGCTCTGGCTGCCTTTTATCCTTGATTGTGGATGTTTTCATCCCTGGCCTTCAAAATTCTAAGATTTATCTTAAAAGTGGTAAGTGCCTTGTACATAATACTTAGTATATGTTTATCTAACTTAATTAAATTGCATGATATCATATAACAAAATGAGGAATATGTGTTATAAATCAGTAGATGATTGACAGGAAGGAAAGAAGGGAGAGAGGGAAGAAAGGGGAAGGGAAAGAAAGAGAATAAAAGACTTTCATTTTTCTAAGCCCTCTTCTCACAATATCATTCAAAAAAGTTTTTTATTTTTCTTAAATTTTTGAGTAAGAAGGCTTTTCGTGGAAGAGTAGAGGAAAGAATCACATGACAAGAATTATTTGCAACTCCCAATTGGAATAGATCTATAGAATGCAGGGTGAGTGTGTAGCAGGTGCAGGGGAATCTAATGACCAGAGAGGTAAAGGCATATCTCATGAGACACTGTAGGCTCTTCTTCCTTCCTTTCCCTTTCTTTTTCCTTTCCCTTCCCTTCCTTTCCCTTTCCTTCCCTTCCCTCATTCTTTCTTTCTTTTTCTTTTTGGCACAAGAGAGCTGTCTTAAACAATTTCTGATTATTTTGGTGCTCCTTCCCTCCCATGCTCCCATGGGTTGTGAGACAACATTCTCTTGTTGCTTTTCTACCATTACCCATAATGTTTTTTTAATGACCTGTTTCTACCTTCAGAAAATGGAAATGGCTCGACAGTGAATGTTCCATGACTTCTAATGAATTCCCTCCCCCTTAGCACTGAAAGAAAGTTATCTGGAAAAGGAAACTCACTTACCCTAAGCAATTCTGTCATAAAATGATACTCATTTGAACTGCTTACCGGTACTAAGATGCGTGTACCATTCAAGTGCATTACGACTGATGATGTAAGAGACCTAAAAATAATTGTAGTTGTTAGTGGTATTACCCAATCCTTGTGACACAAATACCATACTTAGATGTGCCTCTATACAAATTCACTTAAAAATTTTAATCAAGTATTTTCACTGATGTGTAACTAAGACATTTCTGTTTCATTATTCCATGAACTAATGCAAGCTTAGAAATTTAGAGCCCACAGAGAATGAATATCATATTTTCCTTATGTTTCTAATTGGAGTAGATGAGTGATATTAAAAAAAAAACTGTTGAAATTGAGAAAGCCTATTGCTTCTGTTGGTTAACTGAAACAAAGCTTTATTCTGTTAAGGTTCTCTGCCAGTTATACTCACACTGCTGCTTTGTACATGGAAGTGAAAAAACAATCCCATGAAGACACACTCCTTAGAGATATGTGAGGGTATTTCAGAATGCGTGAAAACTGTGGTTAAATGCCCATGAATACTGGTAGTGGTTCAAAATTAGATACATTTTGGAAAGTTCTCTATGTTTATCTTTAAAATATAGATGAAAGTGAAAGGAAAGGCAATAAATCATAATGCAATATCACACTGAATAATAATTAGTTATTCCTTAGCTGTGGTATGCTCTTAAAATGACAAAAGGTTTGGGATACAATTATATAGAATGGAAAAAATGAATATATAACGGCATTCAGATAAAGGGGAGATGATTGAAATATGACCATTCTTACTAAGAACAGGACAAGAAGGAATGAGTTAGGTTCCAGTAAAGTGGGGGCATAGAAATAAAATAGAATGGGAGGGGTCTGGGAAAACTAAGTTTAACTGTTTCAACCATCAGGATTGTAAAACCAGTACATGTTTACATGCGTGGAAAGTTGAAGTGGTTGGGCAACTGAATGAAATGATGGTAAAGTTGTGCAGTCTGGGGCTCTTGTCATAGCAGAATAGACAAGACATTATGCTCATCATGAACCATGAACAAAGAGCTTAATAAAATAAGAGTAGCTGGGAATGAAGCTGGGGCTTGCTTCGACTATTATTTTAATACATTCCTTCTGGAATTCTGTACTTTTGCATACAGTACTTTTTGTGAGCCTCATTGTGTAGTGACCACTGTAGGGTCCAAGAAGCAGAAACAAGATGAAACCAGAGAAAGCAAGAGAATAATGATGAGTATGAGTATCAGGTGTAAGACTAATAAAATTACTTTAAAAATCTTATCAAAGCATTCTTGAAAGGGAGGTGAAATAACTTAGGGAAGCATGTAATCTGTGTCTGAGTACAAAACTTAATTATAAAATAAAAAGTTAGTCCTATATGAAATGAAATGGGAATATTATATAATATACATTAAAATATACATATATTTGTGTATATATGTGTGTGTATTTATATGTAGATATATGTATGTATGTGTGTATTTATTTATATAGATAGGTATCTACAGATCTATTTGTGTATCACTGTTGTTGAGCACAGCGCTAGGTACATAGGATAGATGCAACAAATACATTCTCACAGATATACCTAAGACATTATATACAGCAGAAGAATTGAGACTTTCCTCCACCCCCGACAAACACACATTCCTTCAGGAGCCATGTTAGAGGAAAAACACTACCTAAATTGGGCTCATAGCAGAGCCACTTTTTGCTTGGTAGGATAGGAAAGCAGAAAAAAGGAGAGGCTGAGGGAGGAGAGAAAGGGAATTTTGGGAGGGCGGGCCTGTGAAGCAGGAAGTCTGCGCAGAAGGAGAGAATGAGAACAAGATGGAAGTCATCATCAGCCTTAGGGACTAGAAATTGTAACAAGCAAGGGATGCCCAAGGAGGGTTTGGGGGAGGTTTTGTTTGTGATATGTGATGACAATTGCCTCCACCAGCATATTCCCACGACTCACTCAGAGAAATCCACATTATCCTTTAATGCTTTGGGTGCTGAATTTGTGATTTTTTTTCCCCTCAGATATAACCAAGGTGCTTAAAAGATCACAAGTGGCTTTTACTATGCCCCCCTCTTCTTCCTCTTTCCCTCAGAGCATGTCTTACATCTGTTCCCTGCTTGAGAAAATGCACAGTTTGTTTCCTTAAGGTAAAGGGAATCAACTAAATTTGCTACCTAATTTTATAAACTTCTGTTCCTCCTAAAGATACAATATGGATTTCACGCTGATGAAAATATCTAAGTATAAAGACAAAAATATATATCATGGGCTTCCCTGGTGGCGCAGTGGTTGAGAGTCCGCCTGCCGATGCAGGGGACACGGGTTCGTGCCCCGGTCCAGGAAGATCCCACATGCCGCGAAGCGGCTGGGCCCGTGAGCCATGGCCGCTGAGCCTGCGCATCCGGAGCCTGTGCTCCGCAACGGGAGAGGCCACTACAGTGAGAGGCCCGCGTACCGCAAAAAAAAAAAAAAAAAAAAAAAAAAAAAAATATATATATATATATATATCTATATATCATTATAGACAAGTAGAGTGACATATTTTGAATGGCCAACATAGAATTTAATACTTAACAAAATAATTTAATTGTTCTACTAAGTCCTACATTAAATATTTCATATAATTCTGGAAAATGAGACCCTAAATATTTGTGAAATTTCATAATTTCTTAGATGCCATTTCCACTGCAAATAAAATGTCCAAATTTCATCTAGATTTTACAAGGTTTTGGAAAAATGTATCTCAAACTCTAGTTGCATGAAAATAAATTTACATAAGAAGTATGATTTGGCCATAAATGAAATGGCAAAATGAAGGAATCAGGAAGTTCTTAATACTCATAATTTAAATTAAAAAAAATATATATATATACACACACACACATATTTGGATATTGGTTGACACAGAATTTTCCAGTTTCAGGCTCATACTATTGATTTCATGGCAAATGAGTATTTACAGTACAGAAAATTAGAGCTAGAGAAGTAATTCATAGTCTAGTAAATTAATAACTTTAATCAGCTTTTTGATTGATTACAACTGGTTCAGACATTCCTAACAGAAATCTTTACTTACATTTCTCTTTGTAAATTTTACAGTTAATTTGTCTGTTACATACAAATAGTTTAACAATCTGTCAGTTGGTAGCATCACTTGATTTAGAGAAAAACAGAATTGTTGGGATTTTTTTTTTTAGTCTATAGAATTGAAAGCCTAAAAACAAATTTTGCTTAGAATTTAAATTTATTGAGTTTATAAGGCAGTAGTAATTTTGTAAGGGTTTCACAGGATCATAGATGAACCGAATTTTCATAAGCTAATTGCTGGTTAGTGGATAACTTAGGAGAGACCACTAATGTTATTCTGCTTTGAATGATCACTATTTTTTTTTTAACATCTTTATTGGAGTATAATTGCTTTACAATGGTATGTTAGCTTCAGCTTCACAACAAAATGAATCAGTTATATACATACATATATTCCCATATCTCTTCCCGCTTGCGTCTCCCTCCCTCCCACCCTCCCTATCCCACCCCTCCAGGCGGTCACAAAGCACCGAGCTGATCTCCCTGTGCTATGCGGCTGCTTCCCACTAGCTATTTACCTTACGTTTGGTAGTGTATATATGTCCATGCCTCTTTATCGCTTTGTCACCGTTTACCCTTCCCCCTCCCCATAACCTCAAGTCCATTCTCTAGTAAGTCTGTGTCTTTATTCCTGTTTCACCCCTAGGTTTTTCATGACATTTTTTTTTTTAATTCCATATATATGTGTTAGCATACGGTATTTGTCTCTCTCTTTCTGACTTACTTCACTCTGTATGACAGACTCTAGGTCTATCCACCTCATTACAAATAGCTCAATTTCGTCTCTTTTTATGGCTGAGTAATATTCCATTGTATATATGTGCCACATCTTCTTTATCCATTCATCCAATGATGGACACTTAGGTTGTTTCCATCTCCGGGCTATTGTAAATAGAGCTGCAATGAACATTTTGGTACATGACTCTTTTTGAATTATTTTTAGGGGTCTAAATGACAAAGAGGTGCTGACACCTGAAATAGACAAAATCAAGAAAGATGTAAAAGTCAGTGTTACCTTTGTTCATTGAGAAGCTATTTCTCGAATTCCACATTCATTCAGTAGACTATATTAGCATTTGTTATGCCCACAAACTATATTTGATGGTGAGATTAAAACCGCATGTTCTCTTTTTTTTTTTTTTTTTTTTGCGTTACGCGGGCCTCTCACTGTCGTGGCCTCTCCCGTTGCGGAGCACAGGCTCGGGATGCGCAGGCTCAACGGCCATGGCTCAGGGGCCCAGCCGCTCCGCGGCATGTGGGATCTTCCTGGACCGGGGCACGAACCCGTGTCCCCTGCATCAGCGGGCGGGCTGTCAACCACTGCGCCACCAGGGAAGCCCGAAAACCGTATGTTCTTAAACCACACAAGTAAGGAACGGTGTTGTTAAAGCAAAGCAATGCACACCTATAGAAAATTGCAATGTTTGCACCTTCTAATTCTCTCTCGCCCTCTCTCACTTCTCTAATTTTCCAGTTTTGACCTGTGGAGAACAGTTACAAACATAACTTGAAGTGGCTCTATTTATTAGCATTTGATCTGCTTTCTGAGAAACTTCAAGTATCAGAATGCTTACAGCTATAAATAAGAATACCCAACTAAAAGTGGCTAAAAGACAGAGATGTCCTTTCATATAACACAAAATCTGAAAGCATGGCATTTTTAGCTTGTTCCTTATGGTCCAAGATAGTTACCACAGTCAAAGGTGTCATATGGAGTGGAAAATATTCTCCATCTGTGTGTTCCTTTCTATTAGAAAGGGGGAATAACAACCCCAAATCCCAGACATCCTCTCAGGTTCTATTTGTCTCTACTAGTTTATATGCCCATGCCCTAACTACACATTGCTGGGAAAGCAAGTAGCTAATATGTTCAGCTATTATAGTGGGAGGCTCTGCTGGAAAAAAAAAAAAAAAAAAGAAAGAAAGAAAGAAATAGGTGAGAATGTTGCTATATAGTAGGCAGACAAGTCATACTTCTGCCAGCTATGTACAAGTGTCTATTTCCAGAGAGCCTCACCAATACTGTGAATTGTCAAATTTTAGATTTTCCTCTTTCTGATCAATGAAAAACGGTATCGCAGCATGATTTTAATTTGAAGTTTTCTTATAATAAAAATGTTGAACAAACATATTACTTCACTGCTCCTGCAATGACGGAACAACTCTCTAATTAGATTTTATTTGTTGTGAGTACTATCAGAACTTCTCTAACTTTTTTTTTTTTTTTTTTTTTTCTTCTCTAACTTTTAAAATTTAACTTTCTGAATAGGTGATGCATTAACATGGTTGAAAATTCAAAGTGTATAAAAAGGTATGTAGTAAATATTTTTCACTTAAGAGATCTTTCCATATAATATTCGTAGATTGTTTTACACAGCTTCATACAGAACAAATATATAAAATATTTTCTCATTCTTTTGATTTACCGTAATTTATTTAACTGGTCCTTTGTTGATAGACATTGAACTTTTTCCAATAATTTGCTATTTAGAAAATGATGTACTATAATAAGGAAACACATTCATTTCACGTACATGCAAATAAATCTGGATGAAATGCAGGATCAAATTTATATGCATTTGTATTTTCAAGAGACATTGCTTAATAGTCCACGGGGTTTGTGAAACAAAAAACTATACTTCCACCCATAATATATGAGAGTGTGTGTTTCTCCACAGACTCGTAAACAAAGCATGTTGTTAGATGGCTTATGACATTAGGATACAATTTATATAATGAGCCTGGGTAAATTTTCCAAAGTTCTTTTCTGTGACTAATCTTGAATCATATTTCTTTTGGGCTGTATGTCTTTATTCTTACTGATTTTTTATAAGCTTTTTATATATTGAGGAGATGAGTCCTTTTCTGTGAAACACATTGCAAAGACTTTTTCTCAGTGTTTTGTTTGTATTTTGACTTTGTTAATGGTATAGTTACAGAAGTTATAATTATATGTAGCCAAATTAAATAAACATTTATGGCCTTTTGATATTTTGACTTTATTTATGATGCTCTTTGCTATGAAGAGTATTTATGAAAAAAAAAAAGATAAAAACTGAACTTAATTTGTTTCTTGAGTCCCCATTCTGCCTGACAGTGAAAACTCAGTTGCTGCATGCTAACTCAGTCAAGTCAGGATGCCTCAGCTAATTCAGGCATTTTCTTCTCCCTCACGTCCCTAGTTGTAGGTTTAAGTTCTAGAAGGCTAACACACTGCCATATCTTTGGGGACATGTCCTTGATTTGTATGTATACATATACACATAAAAATCAATGGATTTATCAATATTATGATTTTTTCTCTTTTACTTGCCAAATGTTATTGTATGTAACAGGTTTTTATTTGGTATAACCATTTTTATACTTTTTAAAAGGACAAAACATCTTGCTGACTTGTAACTGATACATACTAAAGCCACAGAAAGACTTGATGTAGAATTTTTGTGCAGCATAAAGTAAGCCACCAATTTGAATACGTCTGATCTTATATGAACCTTATTTCATGGATATTCTGTACTACGTGCTATTTTGTTCAATGTTACTTTTAATTTACTCAGGTGTTCCCTGTCCCACTCCTTTTTTGACTCACTCAGTTTATTAATATTTTATGTTAAGGGATAGCTTTTTCTAAAAGTAAGTATCGAAGGGATAACTGCCCACAGGTAATAAAATAAATGTCACATTGTCAATAAATAGGTTATTAGTGTGATTACCTCTTATTGAGTGCAGTTACACATGCCAGGTACTACATACCCTTTGTATTTCTTAACTCCAACAACAATCGTCTATAGCAGAAATTAATATTATCCCACTTTATAGCTGAAGAAAGAAGAGACAGGGAGAGATTATGTTTCAAAAAAGTACTGCAAGCAAATGGAGGAACTGGGATTTGAACTCATGATGCCTGGTTCCAGATTCCGCCCTCTTAACCACTATAAAATCCCATACTAACTCAAGAGTAACTTGCTCAATCCCTGATGACTTTCCAGCAAGCATTTCTTACCCTAAGCCAGCCCAGCTGTGCTTCTTTCTTTTGTGTTTCATGAGATACCCCACATGAGCTTGCAGAAAATCCCCGAGACCTGCTTGAGCAGGTTTCAGTTACTTGCTATCAAACATGCTCTGATGAAGATGACAAGGAAGACTGTGCACCAAAGTCTGCTTGTCTCACTTGCCCTGCCCTCTTTAGAACATAGTGCAATAAACAGGTACTCATACTGAGTTGAGAGGCTTCCTTTGGGAAGAGAATATTTCACTCAGAACTAGAGGTCATGGGTACTTCTTTCATGTCCAGAAACCAGCACTGAGTCAACTGAGTGCTGTCTTCTGGGAAACAATATACATAGAATGAGATTTCTTTTTTTCAAAACTTCATATTGTTTCATTGCTGAGAATTGTGAGAGACCCATAGGGCCTTCAACTGACACAAGAACACTGCCATTAGTGTTTAGAATAGAGGCTTTGTGCATGGGTCTAAATTGGATACGTCAATCCTTCCCAGTGAGATCAGAATCTGGCTCAAGTTTCAAACCTTAGAGTTCAGTTAGGTTTTGGCCCTGGTAACAAGTTTGTTTGATGTGCTTGAAGAAAGAACTATCATTGTTCGTCTATGCTTTTCTGCAAATGAAGACTAAATTGATGGATGTGAGTTGACTCTGAGTTCCTAAAAGACCTGGGAGAAACCAGTACATCAAAGATTGTGCCTATAAATTCATTATACTTAGAACACCTAGTCCAAGGCACAGTATCCCATTTAGATAAATGCAGGAGAAATAGGAACCTGGTTGTATTGAGATTGAAACGTCAAAAACAAATATGTTTTCTCAAGTTAATTGATGCATATATGGCTATAGTAAAAAGAAATTTCTTATGATGCCTGTAAAAACTGAGGTATTGAATTTTGAATTGAGGTATCAAGTGCCAAGCAGCACGTTCTAAAGAAGAATTAAGGCAATAGCTATGAAGAAATGGCTCACACAGAAGGCACTCTTGCATCACAATTTAAAATAAACTTGTGAATGTGATTCCTGATATGAGAAAAAGCACAGTCCACAGGGACAATTCTGGAAGCCTGCATCAATAACCCAGAAGAAAACCCTGACTGGGAAGTGAGGATAAACATATGTAATAACTGTAGCTGGCCACATGTCGATGTGAGCCTCACTTCACTGAGTTTACCTGGGACATGGTTCCTGCCATTTAGAAACTTCTTCATATTGTATTTGCTCTCTCCCATCTGATTTTGGAGAACCTAAAATGACTTAGGTCCAAAATATACAATTGATTTCTCTGTTTCTTTCCAAGATTCAGCACTCCATTAGATACCTCTTGAAAACAGAGTCCCCAGTCATTCCCATTGTAGGGACTGTTTGCTAGTAGCACCGTACAATAGCCAGGACTCAGTAAGTGTGCACTGAATTGATTGGATTAGCAGCACCATGTATTTAGAATGTCCCTCCAAATTGTAGCTTGACAAGCCACTATCTTGTCATCATTTAAAAATAAATCTCACAGATTTCTCTTTCAGCTGTGACAGAAAAAAGCTCTCAATTCCCCATCCATCTCTCTCTCTCATTACAGATTTTGACTTGGTGTGTATATGGCTCTTCTCCAGCCAAGTATGCAGTCTTGAAAAGAACAACGCACCTTGTGGTACACTGTACATGCTGTAAATATTAATATTCTTTTTTAGGAAGAATGAATGAACTTAGCTCACAATGTCCGTGAATTATTATAAACTCCCAGAAAGGAGAGACTGGATCTGGGTAGCATTTTATGGTACATTACCATGTACAGTCAGTAACTAATTTTTGGTGACACTGATGATTTGTATTATGGTAAAGCTTTTTTTTTCTTTTATTCTAACCTAGTGATTGTTTTTCTGCTTTAGATACATTTAAATTTTAAACTAATTGTAGACATGTTAACGGCATATTGACCACTCAATATAGAGTGTGATGAAACCTGTAATTTGTTTTCTGTATGTATTTTCCCTTAATTTCTAAACGCATGTATAATTTAAAGGAAAGTAACCCACATGGTTTCATTCATTCATATTTAAATTGTGAAAATGTTCATTTAAGAGCTCTTTGACGTTCAAGGAGACTTTGAATAGCCCAGTTAACCCTTTTTCTCTCTAAACTGGGATTGCATTTTGCCAAGAATAAATAAAGACAAGTGCCTAAAGGTTAGGGTTCAGCTAAAAATTCCAAATTCTCATATTTTCCCCCATGTGTTCTCAACAATTTAGAACAAAATCTCTTTTCTCCAGTATCAACTGGAGAAATGAGCAATTGGATAAAGAGCTATTGGAACGTGGTAAATGCCCTCTTTCTTTGACTCTATTCATCCACATCTAAAGATGTTATTCAGTTATTTATCAACAGCATTTTATAGGTGATAATGCTTTGTATTACTGGAATAATAAAGTTTTATTTTGGATACTGTCCTGACTGAAAAGAATATTTAATACTATAATTTTGTTTATTTTAATACAGTTCAAAGTCATTATTTTTATACTGTTTTATTCCCATGGTACTAAGTGCCGAGTATAAAGAGAGAGATCCAGCTTAGTTGGGAAGACAGTCAACAAGAAGAAACTAGTAAAGATCTAACAGAGGTGAAGCACACTGTGCCATGAGATAAAGCAGGACATGTTAAGATCATAGACCCTTGACTAATTAATTACAAAGTATTAATCAAGATGTACTGCAAGATACAACATATGCATTCACTTTTCCTTTGCTTTTGCTTAATCCATTACTCATATTCCCGTCCTTATAGCTCACCAAGTGTTCATTATTCTTCTCTTTAAATTAGTCCAAGAGGGACTTCCCTCGTGGTGCAGTGGTTAAGAATCTGCCTGCCAACACAGGGGACACGGGTTTGATCCCTGGTCTGGGAAGATCCCACGTGCCACGGAGCAACTAAGCCTGCGAGCCACAACTACTGAGCCCATGCGCGGCAACTACCAAAGCCCACATGTTCTAGGGCCCACGTGCTGCAACTACTGAAGCCCGCGCGCCTGGAGCCCATGCTCCACAACAAGAGAAGCCACCACAACGAAAAGCCTCTGCACCACAATGAAGAGTAGCCCCCGCTCACCGCAACTAGAGAAAGCCCGTGTGCAGCAATTAAGACCCAATGCAGCCAAAAAAATAAAAACAAAAAATGAGTCCAAGAAAGGCAATGGCAGTACCAGAGCTTGCATAGATATTGCTCTTGATTAACAGATATGTGCAATATTGTAGATGCACTGGTGCATAGGCATACCCATAACACGTCAAAATGTCAGTGGTATGAGGTTAGTATAGAAATAAAATGATATAGTTGCACTGTCTTGTTGATGCCCATGGTCATTGCAAGCAATTAAATTATAAAATATGCTCAAGGTAAGTGCATCTGATAAAAAAGTGGAATGAAATATTAATAGGAAAAGCTGTTACTTTTTAAGTAATGGTAGGTTTGCAACATTACATAATAGCCACCCAATTATGTAATGGCTGCAGAGTATCAGTCAAACCCCCCCATATATCATATCTAAAATGTATTCAGCAATAAGTTCTTATCCTTATTACCACAGTATTTCTGAGGCTTGCAATAAAATTGGACATTTAACTACGAATGTAAGTGAAAAATATCATAAGTGGATACGGCACAACTCTAATGTGACATTTTATAACCTACATTTTTCTTAAATGATTTTGACATGGTCCATTTTAAAAGCTATGCAAACTTTGAAAGTCTGTAACTGTTTGCAGTGGTACTAATAACAGCACTGTTTCTAGTTATTCCCCTTTATAATAGTGCCCAAAATGGCATCTTTTAAAATAAGGCTTGTTTTCTAACGTGTAAAATAATTATGCTTTTATGTATAAAACATATATCTTACTATATAATTCCACATGTATGTTTGCTTCTACTATCAGAGAAATGGGACATCATACTGCAGTTTACACTGGGCTTTGCTATTAAGAAAAACACAGTTGCAAATCACTGAGTGGAGCCATCCTTCTTCCTTTCCCTTGTTTTATTTTCCTCTCCAATATTTTTAGTCTTTCATAATTTACTCTGCAGGGTGTATTTTTTTCCAAGATAACACACCAGGGCCTAACTCTCACAGAAAGCAGGTTTGTCCATACTTAGGAAGTTCAGTCCACTACGGGCTTAACTATGTGAGTGAAATGGTTCTCTTATGTGCATTAGCAGAACAGCCATCTTTTTTCCTTTTTTTTCATCCATATGTTTCTACTCTACTTATATAAAGAGACTTGGAGTAGGGCAAGCATGCTGCTCTCCGTGAACCTATATTTGGAACTCACTTGTTATGAAAAAGTGCCCTCACTGTGAAGACTAGTGCATGTCGGCACTTTCTGAACTACTCACTACCTATAGCAACTTTATGATCAAAGAGAAAAGAGTCCCTAAGGAGTTTTGAACTGAGAGTCCCAAAGTAGATTGATTCATTGTTCTAAGTGACAATCTGTGATCCATCTCAAGATACATGGGTAACAGTGATTAAAATGAAATTTTTCTCATCTCAGTTTATCTGAGGCATTCAGACCAGAGACGGTACATCCCAACGTGAGAAAACTGTACAGAAACATCAAATATAGGTGGGTGAAAACCTGTTTGAAAACTCTTAAACCTTTACCTATCTTTAGGGTATCAAACTTTCAGGATTGGAAAATCAGGGAGAAGAGTATCCAAAGGATTTGTAAAGAAAGCTATTGGTGTATTGTGAACCCCACCACACTCTTCACCTCACGAACAGCTAGTGACAATGGCCTCAACAGAATTAGGTATGGACTCAGTCAGGTGAGGAATATGGTGGTGGACCAATGCCGGACATCTGACAGAAATGTATAAAGAGTGAGATGCAAGCTTGTTAAGTGCTACTGGATTAGCTGGCATGTGTGTGATGAAGGTCACTGATCACTCTGCCAAAGTGGTTTTAGTGTAGCATGGGGACAAAATCCTGGTAAAATTACATTGAAGTGGTACAGATTGGTGAGAAAGTACAGACAGTGAGTATAGACAAATGCCTAAGTGTGATTTTCTATAAGGGTTGCTGAGAAAATGGGGGAATGAGGTTTTTATTCTTTAATATGTGATCTCTTATGGTGTATTCATATTTTTGTAGAAATGATCCAGTAGGAGGAAAAAGAAAAGATCCAGGAGAGAGAGTACTGACTGCAGGAATAAAGCCTTTGGAACGCTAGATGAGATGGCTTTTCATAACTGCAGGGAGAATCTGTTCTTTGTAGGAGGAAAGAAGGTAGAGCTTCTAGGATCAAGTCCAAAATTCTGAAGCCAACTAGAAGACCTCAAATTATTTTGTCCTTATCACTAGCTTTATATATCCTATTATTTCTTTATTTCCTCTGCAAAAATGCTGAATTCTTTTAATTTCCTCCATAGTCCCTCAGACAGAAGTGTAGGCTTCTAAAGTCTACACGTATGACATCGTTCCCTCTACCTCAACTACTCTCTGTCATCCAAAAATACCTCCCCCAACCTTTATTATTCTGTTCTGCTAATTCTAAGTTGTGTTTTAAAACTATACTTAAACATCACTTTTTAAATGATACTTTTCTTATCCTTAAAACTAGGTTGTAAGCTCGAGTTTTGCAAATACACAGCATTATTCTGTAACACGTACCTCACCTACACTTAGATGTTTGCGTTTCTTACTTCTTTGTGAACTCCAGGTAGACAGTGGTTAGGGCTTTCTTTTGACACTGCTGTATCCTATGATGGCGGACACATAACAGACACTGAGTTTGATGACTGACCTGCCACGGTCAGTGTAAGGCAAATCCAACCCTTAGTTTATCTTGAAGTGAGTCTCTAAATCCAGAAAGCTCTAGGAAACATGCATTTAATATAAGGGAAAATATTATACTAATGCCCATTAACACAAAATTTAAGGTGAGTAAGCAACTACTTTGCAGAGAACAGAGCAACGCAGTAATGACACAGGGAAAGAGGTAGTACTGATAAAGTACTGATAAAGATCTGAAGCATCAGCTAAAGTTTGGCACACAATTGGCTTAAATTGAGGAAATAAAGGCACCCAGTTCTCCAAGGGAAAAACACAAATTTCCCCACACTCTGTTTTCAATTCAGTCAAAATAACACTGGTCTTTTCTTTTTTGTTAAACTGATCATGCTTCAGACTTATGCTCAATTTAGAGAACTTGATTACTCTTAAATATGGTTTGGCAATAAATAGCCTTTTCCATGTTGCTCCCATTAACTGAGTATCTGCTTCATATTATTTTTTTCCAAATTTGTTTTTAGAAGTTGAATGCCAACCAATTTTCCAGTGTAAATATTAAGTTTTTGTTTCCCTTCTGTATTTCTGACATAGCTACCTTTTTCAAATTGTCTTTGAGGAGTCATTAAGTGTTCAATCCATATTTTGTGCATATGATATGTTTATTGAGAACTTCTTACACACCAGACATTGTTCTTGGTATAGAGGAGAGTGCAAGGCCTTCACTCCCTACACAGGGACACAAATAGGTATACAACTAAGTATAAAACACAGTGGAGGATGGTTAGAACTATTGGAAGATTGTAAGTGGTGTGCCTTTGGAGCACAGATAAAGGAATAATAAACTGTCCCCAAAAACTGAACAGGCTCCACAGAGAACTTTTGAATGGGGCCTGTGGCCAGAGTAGTTAGCCAGGAGGGTAACCAAGCAGCAAGAAAGGCATGGTTACCAGCCCAGAGGTATCAAAACGTGTTTGGATAAGTGACTTCTCAGGTGCGACAGGACCAGTATGCATGTAACTGAGAAAGAGTAGGGATGAGAGGCAGAAAAAGGAAGCGAGGACCCAAGTGCACAGGACCTCAAACGGCTCCCGAACATGTACAACTTTATCTGTAAGTGATAGAGTATAATTCAAATTTAGACTTTGAACTGTAGCTAATTTGCAGTATTGGTTAAAATATTGGGAAAGAAAGAGCCTAGAGAGATGGCCATAGTCTAGGAAAGAAAGTGGACCAGAACTTTGGAGGGAAGTAATTCACATTCATTGATTCAGGCGCCTGGCACGGAGTTAGATGTTTTATAGAAAGCCAGAGTTAAGACCTGCAGCACTCTTACAAAGTAGGCATTTCTACTGAGAAGAGAACGTAATAAAAAGAAGATAATGATATTTACGTGCTCATTATCTAAGTGCTGTTCATGTTTTTTTTTGTTTTTTTTTTTAAATCTTCTCAGCAATGCAAATGGAGGCCCAAAGAGGAAACATAATTTGCACAAAGTTACATGGTTTGTAAGTGGCAGAATCAGGATGCAAACTCAAAAGCACAGCTCCAGCAGCCTCCTTCCTTTAAAACCTATGCTTTGCTGCCTGATAAAGAGAAGGTTAAGTTACTGGGCATTGGGCTGTAGTGTTTCATGGGTTCACAGTGTACACGCTGCGGCCACTGTGAGTGACTGTAGGAGAAGGAGTGGAGAGGGAAACAGTGAACCAGGTAGAGTTCCTTTAAAATGATTTTTATTTTTGCTATGAATTTGAAACATAAAATTTAAGAATTTCTAGCTTTATAATTTATCTTTTCACTAGCATGTGCAATGGTTAGGAGTGTGGACTCCAGAGAGAGAATTCCTGGATTAAATTCTGGTTTTGTCAGTTACTAGCTGTGCGACCTTTGGGAAATTATTTAACTGCTCTGTGCCTGTTTCCTTCTCTGTAATTTAGGGATATCAAATAGTGCCTATTTCAATGTACTGCGGATTAAATGACAATATTGGTAAAGCATTTAGAACAGTGCCTTGATTATACCATAATTAGCACTATATAAATGAGATAAAATGACAATAAAATATCAATCAAAAATCTCAATTATAGCAGTCAGTTTCATTAAATAAAATCTTAATTTAAAGCAAAATAACAAAAATTCTCTACGCACAGCCTTCACTAATGTACAACCTGCTGTGGGCGAAGGTGAAATTTATATCTTAGTAAAGAAAGGGGGCATCCAGAGGTAATTTCTCTGTTTTTTTTATTTTGAAATGACTTTTCCTTAGAGGGCCTAGGACTAATCTTCCTGCTTGCCTAAAATGTTTAACAAAGGTAAACATGACATAGAAATGCCTACTTCTGTAAATATTTACAGGCTTCTGATGAATTTCTGCAAACAACTTTCAAAGAACGAGTCTGACCTGCTCACTGGTACTGGATTGAACTTTGCGACTATAGATATAAGCACGTCATTTTTTTTTCTTAAACTGTAAACTGAATAGAGTCAGACTGCTTTGCTAAAGATGGAAAATCTAGTAATTTTCTTTTTATAAAATTCTTGAGCTTATCCCAATTTCAGCATCTTTGGAGAAATAATCATATACATGAAATAGCCTGATAGGATTTGAGTGGAAATTTTGTTCCAGAGTGTTTATCTTTAGACTTTAATTCAACCCAATAAGCATCATAATCTCTAAGGTTTTTAGAGCTCATAACTAAATAACCAGATTTCGTGGTGAATGCCTGCATTATGTTTGAGTGGTATATTTTTATAATCTATTGCCAAAATTAGTACAAATGCAGTGGCTCAAGTATGAAGCAATCCTTGTTTTGTGTATAATGATGGTGCAATTCATTGGAGAAAGTCTGTAGTCTTCTTTACAAATTATTTGGAATGGTCCCCAATATTATAGATTTTTTTTCCCCCTCCTCAATGTGTTTCTCTTACAAAAGAGAGCTGGCTTTGGATTGGTAAATAAATCACGAAAGAAAACCTCGGGTGGGTCCAAACAAGTGCTAAAGCAGTTTACCAGAGGCCCTGAAAGGATGAGAAAAAGGACACTGAAAAAACTCCCCTGGGGACCTTTGATAAGCAGCCTGCTCTTGTGCTGGAGAGGAATGCTTACCTACCTGGCTTATTTTCTCAAATTAGTGTCTGGTATCACGGCTCCATCTAATACAAGCGGTTTATTGTTAGCAATTTCTGATTTTCTCTCCTGGCATAAAAAATTCTATCCAAATTCACCTATAGGTTAATAAATATGTCTTATGGATTTTTTAAAAGTAAATAAGATAGTATGTCAGGCAGAGATCAGATAATAGTTTTAAAACATCCCAAAGAGGAGGTATCACTCTCATTTGCAATCACCCTTTAAAACCAGAGTCTTAGTGTGAGTTGTATTATCTACCGTATAACTGATATATATATATTTAGAGTGAAGCCAATAATCTTTCTACATACAGTAAGATAAAGTTTTGCTTAAAATATTCTTAAGTTTTGATATACAGTTAAAATATGCTTCTGCGAAAAATGCAGTATCTTTTGAGGATAGCTTTCGAATTTCTCCTGCCAATTCGAGTGTTAAAAGTTGCAGCCTTTGGTTAATTTCACACGGATGACTTCTGATTTTTCTTCCTTATCATCATCGAGATCATTTGTCATTTTCAAGTAAAATACCAAAAGATTTTATTTTCCCTGTGGGGAAAGTTTGAGAGCTGTAATTATCATATGCAGATAGGAGAGGATAAAATATTCAATACAAAGAATTTATTATCTCCAGTCTTGACTGTTCTAGGGCAGGTGGATTCCAAAGAAGATCCCTCATTAGTAAAGTAGATCAATGGATGGGGCTGCATACAGCAAAAGCTGAGAGAGCCAAATTATCTTTCAAGAAAAAAATGGTCAGAGAAAATATGGATGCAGATAAAAAGGGAGAACTCAGCCCAAGGTGGTGTTGGAAATGCTCCAAGAATACTTAAATCTGCTAACAGAATGAGAGTATAGAAGAGATGTAGCAACTGTTTTGAGGAGTGGGATGTTGGGCAAAAAGAGTTTTAAAAAGGATTTTAAAGAAGTTTTGTTTTATATGTTCTCTAACTCTCCCTTTTGTTCTATGAGCTCTTCAGAAAAATCTTCATTCTCCTTTTCTGATCTTGTTTTAAAAATTTTACTTGCTTGTAATAAGAATAAAAATATTTTCCCCCTTGTTTGTATTTTAAGATATGACTTGAAAACAATAAAATTTACCACTTTTAAGAGTTGCAGAAGGAGGTGGTAGTGAACAAATGCCTGACGCCTCGTTGCCTCAAGTTGGGATGACTCTGAAGGGCCACACCAACGCTAAAGCTCCCCGTGGGATCAGCTGAAGTACTAGAGCTGAACTGCAGTTCAGCTTCTTTCCCTCCTCAATCCTGCTTTCTTCCTTCACAGCCTTGCAGGAGAGGCCCAACATGTGTTCCCAAAAAACCTCTTGTACCCTAATCTCGACTGCATTCTGTTTCCAGGAAACCTGACTCAAGAGAGCTGGTGTTAGGAATGGCCTTGGAAACCAACCCTGAAATGAGAATTGGCGTCTTGACTCACCTGTCAGCCAGGTGAGAGTGAAGAAACTGCCTCTGATGGCCAGTAGAGTATCGATAGCCCACAGTGTTCTCCAGCGAGGCAACTGTGAAAACCCTCCCTGGTGGTAAACGGGGACGGATGCTTGTGAAAGGAATATAAGCTCTGGTGGAATATTCCAAGCATTTGAGAGGGGAAAGTAGTAATTTCACTAAGTATAAAATTGGGTATTTGCTGCTGGGAATTTTTGATGTATTAGATAAAAATGAAAAGCTAGAAGTGAATCATCACTAATTTAAGGTGAAATGTGAAAGAGTGCTTCTTTTGTTGCCCATAAAAAGATTCCCATCATCTGCAGCTAGAGGGCAGAAAAAAAAAATCAGACAGAGAGCTTGACCATAAGTATAGGAGAGCTCTAGAGAGGCTTGATTTCTCAGCCTTGGCAAGTTTGCTACACCAAGGTGAGGCACAGGTTGGGACAGATTAGAGACTGGGACCCAAGATTTGAGTTAGGGACCATCTCGGTTTATGAGTCTGAGAGCTCTGAAACTCCAGATCTCCCTGAACCCTCTGAACCTGCAGAAGTAGCTTGGTCTCTTAGTTAAATATTAATATTTCCCCTTGCTTGTAGGCAATGCAGAGGCCTTTGCCTTGCAAGACATTATGTTCTGCCATTCAGAGTTCACCTTACTTCCCTCCTTGGCCACAAGCACCATAGTTAGGGCCAAGTATCAGCATAACCCAATTCAAGTAGGCTTGGACCTGTTAAGGGAGGAAAAGGAACACGCTCCAAAGAAGCTTCAGAATCTAAGTAACATACAGACCAAAGAAAGCTAAGAGAACATCTATGGGGCTTCCCTGGTGGCGCAGTGGTTGAGAATCTGCCTGCTCATGCAGGGGACACGGGTTCGAGCCCTGGTCTGGGAAGATCCCACATGCCGCGGAGCGGCTGGGCCCGTGAGCCACAACTACTGAGCCTGTGCGTCTGGAGCCTGTGCTCCACAACAAGAGAGGCCGCAATAGTGAGAGGCCCACACGCCGCGATGAAGAGTGGCCCCCGCTTGCCACAACTAGAGAAAGCCCTTGCACAGAAACGAAGACCCAACACAGCCAAAAATAAATTAAATAAATAAATAAGAAGACCCCAAGATCACTATAAAAAAAAAAAGGGGAACATCTATGGTTGCAGGATCTAGGAGAGAGGCATAAATTTGGATAACAGAGTTCTCCCATAATAGGAGGTTTAGTATTTTGGCAGGAACCCCATGAGACAATGCTAACAGACTATGAGGATGGCCTTGGAAGTCTGGAGAAAAAGTGATGACCTGAACTACATGCTAGAGGAAAGGCTAAGTCTTAGTTTGCTTGGGCTACTATTAAAACACATCACAGACTGAGTGACTGAAACAGCAAACATTTATTCCTCACAGTTCTGGAAGGTGGGAAGGTCAAGATCAAGGTGAAGGCAGATTGATTTTTGGTGAGGCCCTCTTCCTGGCTTGCAGACAGCCACCTTCTTGCCATATCCTCACACAGCAGAGAGAGGAAGCTCTGGCATCTCTTCCTCTTCTTATAAGGGCACTAATCCCATTTTGAGGACTCCACCCTCATAACGTCACCTGAATCTCATTACCTCCCAAAGGCCCCACCTCCTTGTAACATCACACTGGGAGCTAAAGTCTTGAACATATGAATTTTGAGAGGACACAAACATTTAGTACTTAACAGTCTCCAAAGGCTCAGACAGGTGTGTATGCTGCAATGGCTATACTAAGTAAGGCTGAAAAACCCATCAGCCAAGTAGGTTCAGTGAGAGAGCCAAAGGACACCTTATTTATCAAAGCAGAAAGGAAAAGTAAGTCAAAATCATTGAGATGCTCCCTGGAGTCTGTCCTCTATAGGCTAGGCTCATCATAGAAAATGCTGATTCAGAACAAAGGTCCCTGAAAGTAGTAAGGATCCTGAAATAATAGAGTCCAGCTGGTCCACTTAAAGCTCAGCATTCAGGAATTCAGGGGGGAGAAATTATCATGATGAGTATCAAGGTCTAAGTGGCCGCTGTGACCCTGACTTAAAGAGAGCTATTGAAAAAAATAGAATACAATGTTCTGAGGCACAAGGTAGTAGGGGAGCTAACAGGAATACTGCTTAATCGATAAAATAAAAAAAACCAACAACAACTGAAGACAGATGATTAGGAGGCTGAGGGCCGCACTCCTGCCAATGTCACATTCTCAGATTCCATTTTCAGATCTGAGCCAGGTCTACAACTGCAATCCACTGATGGAGGGAGAGGCACCAGGTGCCCATAACGAAGAACTCTACAGTACAACTGCCAAGTGTGGATGGTAATGATATTTCTAGTGCTTTTCTAAAGAGACTCCTGACCATCTACTTGGCAACTACGTACTGGGAGAGAGGGATAGGGATTTTAGATCCAGGACACAGGGTATGAGTCGATACTGATAACCCAGGACCCAAAATGTCATCATGTTGCCACTGCTCAACAGGTGTGTGAGAACTTGGTAACAAATGAAGTTTGTGGCAAGGTCTGGCTCACAATGTGCCCACTAGGCCCACAGAACCACCAGGTGATTTTCCCCCTGGCCCCTGAACTGCCCTGAGACTCTGTATTCAGAAATAGAGTGAAGGTGGTCTTTTGAAGATTCAGCTGCAAGGCCAGTTTAGAGAAGATACTCCGTGCCATTCTCCATGAGGACACAGTATACACCCTAAATTAATGAATATTAGTTTGTCCTCGAATACTAGGGTGCATGGGTACCAGAACAAAGGGATAGTAATGTTGTCACTCCCAATAGGGAAGCTGGGAAATGTGTGCTCCTCATTCCCTCAAATTTCGGCTCTATGGGCCTAGACCAATTGGAGATGATTTTGCTGCCCCTGCTGGGGTGGGCTGGGGGGAGCATTTGGCAATGTCTATTTATGTTTTTGGTTGCCACAACTGGAAAATGCTACTAGTGACTAGTGGCTAGAGGCCAGGGATGCTGCTACATCTCCTGCATTGTACCAGAAAGTCCCCCCACAGCACAGTATCTGGCCCCAAATGTGAATAGTGCCAAGGCTGAGGAACGCTGATCTAGACGTCCTGGCTCCCAGAGGGGCAAATGCTCCCACCACGAGACAGAGGAAGAGTTCTCTCGAACAGTAAGATGTGGTTGCCACCCAATCACTTCAGGATCTCACGCCCAAAGTTAAGCATACAAACGAAAGAAGCGACACTCCGACTGGAGTTACTGACCTGATCAGCACCGAGGGGCCCCTGCGGTACCACAGGACAGGGAGGGTTATCTTTGGCACTCAGGGGATCCAAGTGTATCTCCTGGTTCTCTGGTGACCAAATATGATGACCAATGAAAAAATACCGCGGCCGTGGCCTGAGAAGGATGTGGTGCCTGGGGGTTTAAGTCTGGATCACTTCACCAGGTATGCCTCGTAGAGCAGCAGAGGTGCTGTCCACGGGAATGGGGGATCCAAAGGAAGGGGCTGATGAGTTTTTAGATCAGCTGCAACAACAGAGATTGTTGTCCATTCTACGAACCTTCAACTTTTAAGTTTCCCCAGGAAATGAGACAAGTCAAAATCCTGAGAAAGTTGTCCCAGACAGGCTGAAATTAAAAAAGAAGCAATTGGATCTGAGTGGATAGTAGCAATCCTTTGATGCACTATCCTTAAGGTCCAAGGCACTTAATCTCCCAGCTGATAGGTCTTCAGTTGCTGAGGTCTCAAAGTTGCATCCACCCCAGGAATTGCTCCTTCTTATTAAGGCAGGGGTGGGTATACAAGACCTGGCACCCTTGCCTCCACTCCAGGCTACTCTCAAGGTGAGCTGCGGCGCAGCTGAAGTCACTTTTCTAACTGCATTGTAACACTTTCTCCCTCTGCCCAATTTTCCTCACGTCTCAGAAGTGGTGTTCCTAAGGGTGCTCTTCAGGGAAACTCTGAATGAAAATTTCCATCTCAGACTCCATTTGCAGGAACCCAATCTAAGTCACAATCAAGGAAAAGATTCTGCAAATTAAGATGAGAAAAACAATGCCCTGAAAATGCACATGTAAGAGAAACATGTAAAAATTAATTTAGTAGATAAAATCAAAGTTTTAAGATCTCATTTTCATTGTCAATAAAATAAAAAAACATATACTCAATACCAAATGTCACAATAAGTTGAACAAAGCAAGGCGTGATGGGCCTAAGAAAAGAAGGCAAATAAGCTAAATAGCAATAGCGGAATTAGCAATACCATCAATAATACTGAAAGCAAAATTCAACTGTTTTACATTTCACTGGTGATAGTAATAATATCAAAAAGCTTTGGAAGAGTAACAAAAGTAGAAGAAGAGAGATAAAAGTTATATGAGAGAAGATTAAAAATGTGTGAACCAAGTATAGACACCAAATTACAAAGAGTAATCACAAAGGGAAACCATAAATTAAAATATTTGTGAAAAACTGGGATTAGAAGTTGAAGGAAGGAGTTTCAGGCAAAAAAGAAAATGTGGTCCCAGAGCTGAAAGCATGTCACAGGATGTGCAAATAAATCAACTTAGAGAAGCTCAGAGAATGAAGAGGGACATGGTATAACATGAAGTTGAAGAATTACACAAGGGAGAGAATCTATAGGGCATATGAGCTGAATTAACTTGTTTAAAGTTTGACAGCAATGGAACTACCAAAGTCTGTGAGAAGGGAATAAATATGACAAGATTTTCCTTTAGAAAGATTTTTCTGGCTCTACAGGTATAGTGTGATCTAAATTTTTTTACATTTTATTGAAGAAAATTTTAAACATGTGTAACAGTAGATAGAAAAGTATAATGAGACCTCACATGTCCTTCATCCATCTTCAACAGTCATTAATTCATGGCCAATCTTGTTTCATTTCTATTCCCACTGCTCAACCTCCCATATTATTTTTAGATAAATTCCAAATATCATTTCATCAATAATATTTCAGTATGTATTTCCAAAAATAAAAGGACTCTTTTAAAAATATAACCATAATGCTTCTGTCAGATCTAAAATTTAAAAATAATTACTTAAGGTATTATCAAAATTTTCTTTTAAAATGTATGCACATAAAAAGTAATGGAAGAATATCTGTAAAAATTTCATTAGGTGATAGGATTATGCCTTTATTTCTCTATTAATACTGTTTGTGAGTAAAATGATATGGAGTAAAATTGAAACTAAACTATTAGATTTTTCAAATTCAATAGTACTTTGAATATAAATAGATTAACATCTTACATTAAGAAACCTGGCACGGGTTTCCCCGGTGGCGCAGTGGTTGAGAGTCTGCCTGCCGATGCAGGGGACACGGGTTCGTGCCCCGGTCCGGGAGGATCCCACATGCCGCAGAGCTGCTGGGCCCGTGAGCCATGGCCGCTGAGCCTGCGCGTCTGCAGCCTGTGCTCCGCAACGGCAGAGCCCACAGCAGTGAGAGGCCCGCGTACTCGCAAAAAAAAAAAACAAACAAAAAAAGAAACCTGGCACATGATGGGATTAGCTGCCCTGGAAATTCTGCCTCAGACCCAAGCCTACTCTGAAGTGCTGTGAGAAGACAGGAACAGACAGGAGTGGTGAAGAGCATTCTCAGACCACCTTCTGGCATCACAGTGTCCACATGCTTCTAGAGCCTTGCTCTGAGAGGCATTCTACCTTGGATTGAGGGGACAGTTGAGAAAAGAGGTGTCTCCTGATTGAGCACTGCCTTCCCAAGCAGCCTTCTACTTTAAAAGCCTAATTCTCAGGAGTGCTTAATTTGATGAGCTAACTACAAGGTTTAAGAGGAAATTAGATATTCGAAAAATTAATTAGAAACCACATTCTGACTTACCCCGTTGAGTTCTTTACATTGTGTCTCATGGTTTGAGGTTTATAACTTTGCTATTCATTGGAATTAATAGAGGAATTAAAGAAGGAGAATCAGATTTCCATGGAAATTCCAATTTAATAAGTGAGGTACAGAGCCCAAGAATCTGGGTGTTAAGCCAGTTCCCTAGTTCCTTTCTATTCAAAGTGTAGTTCTTGGACAAGCAGCATGGGTATCACTGGGGAGTTCTGAAAAATGCTCAGAATCTCAGGCCCCAGTCTAAACCTTCTGAATTAGAATGTGCATTTTAGTAAGATCCCCACGTATTTTGTATACACATTAAAATTGAGAAACTCTGGTCTGTGCTGTCTAATAAACACCCAACTTTTTAACCTCATGACGGAAGTTCCAGGGAAGGCCTGACATCGTTTTTTGTTATGATTTGGTTCATGTGCCTCAAACGTATTTGGTCTATAAAGTGTTTTATCAGTTTAACCAATTAACCAATGCATAATTAAATTCTGGGAACTGTTTACCAGTAGAAAAAAAGTCTTAGCCCTAGAATGAACCTATGTCATTCTAGTGGTTGAGAGTCTGCCTGCCAATGAACCAGAAGCAATGACTATTGTACACAATTCTTTATAGGATATTTATGACCATGTAAATATGGAACACATCAAGATATCCACAGAACTGCTTGACTGAACTAATGTGGAGAAGCTAAGTTACAACACAAATAAAAACTGCTAGGACCTAACTCAAAGCAACATGTCTTAGCTCTGCTATATCTGGCAGTAGTAGCGGCAACTAAATCAAGCTGGTTGGAGGCTCTTCATAACACACAAATGTAAAAAGTTCAAGAAGCCAAAAGCAACTGACTTAGAATTTTCAGTAACAAACCCCTGTATAATCTACTCATGCTTATACTCTGTTTAAAGGAGTGTCATGAATCCCAAAATAGTATCAATACAATTAGCTCCATTTTCTATTCCAAAAAATAAAAGAATAATAAGCAATAGAAATAGTGTGATGGAATAAATTTCTTAAATCATTTCAATGGGAGCAAAATATTGTTATTGCATGATTAAATCCTGGCATCTTTTAGGAGAATAATTAGCACAATCAGTCCCGATCTGATAATAACACCATAAAATCTGACAAATTACAGCTGGAATCCTGCTGGAAGGATGAAGACACAGGCTGAGAACCAAACTGCTTAAAGGTTTCGTTTGCATCATCAAAGGGTTTAAAGATGCATGTCAGCTGATCTGGAAGTAAATCTGAGTCTTTTCATATATCAGGCCATGCTCTTATAGTCAAGTTTCCTAATTATTGGTGTCACATGATTTATTTACACAGAGGTAATTTAGTGTTGATTTGCTTCTCTGCCTCACACTAAGGAATTTACGTTTCCGCAAGGGCAGAGGATATAAGTGAGCTGTGTGGCCCACTTCCTTATTGTTTAATGAGACCAGATTTCCTTTAAGCTCCTGAAGAAGCTGCTTCCTCTGTTTGGCTGGGCTTGTAGCCATTACTGTGAGAACTGGGGGAGACTGGAGGGGTCATTGTGCCAGCACTTTGGCAGAAGATAAGGAACAGAGAGATGTGGAGACTATTTTCTGAGAAGTTCCCCTGTACCCTAGAAGAAGAGACAAATAGAGACATAGCAGTGTCGGTCAAGGGATGGTGTTAAGTAACACTTGAGTACGATATTTTTACACATCTATTAATCACGGGCAAGAAAGAGGCTTTCAACAGATAAGTACTATAACAAACAACATGTTTGCTTGATAAGAAATAGTAACATCCACATCTAATAGTTGAATGGGAAACAGTTATAAAAACAAAAAAATGGTTTCATGTCTTTTGAAGATAAAGCCTAACTTTTCAGAGGTTCTGCTGTTTTTTTAATAGGAAAATATAAATTAGGGTAGCACACATGATCATGGATTTAAGGCAGAGATAATAAAACTTCTAGTCAAAAACTAATGCTGGAGTATTTTTTATTATTGTAGAGTTTATGTAACTTCAGGTGGATTTTTCTCTGCAGTAACATCAAACATGATTTGTTAATTATATCAAATTACCAGATCTTACAGAAGAGCTGGCATCTATTCAGTAAAGCAAAATCCCTCCAAATATATTTCCAGTCAGATAATCCTTGCTGCCTTCAAATAACTGTATCGCACAAACACACAAACATACGTATCTCCACGGTACATACAAATATACATGTAGACACATGTTCTGGAGTATATATTTGCCCAGGAAAATACCTAGGACAAAACAAGACAAATGTTAAGCTACTGCAGTGGTTTTCAATGTTGGATGCACATTGAGATCACCTGGATTGCTCTTAAAATTATCCATGCTTGTGCCCCACCCATTCCAGACATGCTGATTTCACTGGCTTGGAGTACAGCCTAGGCACTGGGATTTTTTCAGTTTCACAGGTGATTCAAATATACACCTAAAAAATTAGCAGCTATGGAGCTAGTATGATTTACTCAGTGTTTTTATTTTCCTTCCTTTGAACAAAGACACCAACCAGCCTTCTCTGTTTCTCAGAATTTGTGTCCCTCCTTCCAAAACTTCCAGAGCTTCTGATCCCTTCTTGAAGACTTTTTCTCCTCTAAGACTGTCTTGACTGCAGTTTGAGTGAGGAAAGTCAGGGTAAAAAACACCATAGGATGTCGATGCATGAGTGACAGTGGTCTGTCTTGGTGATCACTGCACATGCAGCATCTCCAGGTGCCTAGACATATCAGCCACTTAAAATATATTTATTGAATAAATAAATGAATGTATGTTGCTGCTATAGTTACTTTGGCTCCAATCTTGTTTCCCAAGAATCTCTATTTGTGGCCAGAATTACAAGATCTTCTTCTCTCTATTTTTATCATGTCTTTTGCTATGTGTTTCAGTCTGTCATTGAAGAAGAGATTTTTGCAGTGGCTGTCTTGCTGAAAATTTTCTCCCCCATCACTTGGAAAAGCTCCAAATGCAGAGGATCGGACCTCTGTCTCATGGCTTACTGCTTTGAGGATGCGACAACTGGTAATTCCCCCAGTTTTTTGTTCATGTTTATTTGGTAGTGCAAGCTGCGTTTGGCAGTAATGTCTCTTAAGTGTGGACAGTGCATGGTTTTCAGAGTTTTTGATTGCATACAAGAGACAAAAGAAGGTTGCCTGTGATCACATAGCTGGATTATTCCATGTGAGTGATTCAGATAGAACTCCTAAATCACTTAGGGTCACTCGGCACTCACTAGTAGCACCACTCCCTTGGTCTCCGGGTCACCAAAGCCCTTTGAAATTCCACAGTACCCAGCTCCAGTGTAACCATCACTTAAAAGATGACAATGACAAAAAATTGCAAATCAACTATCTTTCTATTTTTGAATTAATCCCTAACATTCATGGTCCTAGATGTGACTTAATACACATATGCTATTTTGGAAAAGAGCACATATATTTAATGTTTTAAATACGTGCTGAGTTGACTCTCACAATGTAAATCATGTTTTATCAGTGCAGTAATTCTATTTTAACCATTATAAGCATTGCGTAAGTCAGATTATATCTCAACTGACTCCAGTCTTCCAAAGGTTTATCATCGTACTCAGAATATAACCTAAAATTCTTTATGTGGCCTGCACGATCAGACACCTGACCACATCTCCAACCGTACTTTCTGCCACATTTCCCCTCGCTCAGGTAGTGTTAACTGTACAAGGTCACCTACTATTCCTTAATCATCCCAAGCAGGGTCTACACTCAGGGTTTCTGCACTTGCTGTTTACAGTTCTAGAACTTCGTTCCCTTGAATAGCCAAATAGTTTACTTCATTTAAGTCTCTTAACTGTAACCTCATCACGGAGTCCTTTTGAACGTGTGTAAATTAGCACCTGTATCTGATACCCTCTACCCCCTTAATTACCTTGATTTAGTTTTCTTCTCTTGTAACAATCTGACATCTTACATATTCACTACAGACTCATGCTCCAACGCACAGCATGCACGCACACACATACACAGAGGAATGTAATGAACTCTAATTTAAGGACTTTTTTTTCACTGTGGTATCCCATGTACTTATAAATTACTAATTTATAGTATGCACTCAATAAATATTGATTAAAAGCACATGGAGGATGGCAACAGAAAATCACTAGTGATGATTTTTGAAGGTGTAAAACTGCCTTTGGTATCCATGTTTCTTGACATTCCAAATCCTTTGGTCTTTCAGTTCAAGAACCTAATGATTAGATCAGCGAATATTATACACCTGACAGACTGAATGCCTGGTAGGTTTCCAGGTAGGTTTTCATCTAGATGATAAATCATTTTTGATGTACATGTAATGTACTTATTTGGAAAAATGACATATAAACAAACAATGTTTGTGGTATTTGACTTGTAAATTATGGTGTAAGGTCAAAAAAGATGAGTGAAATTTTCAATTGTAATTAGTATTTTATTTGCATT